>NW_016107552.1:3187162-3213298 GCF_001604975.1 Cebus imitator | reverse complement strand
CACAGGGTAAGTGTATATTTGGGGGAAACGTGACCCTGTGCACACAGGTTGCAAAAAGAAAAAAAGGGAAAAATTAGAGGGAAAATACTCGTAGACAATAAAATGGCTTAACAATCTTTTTTTTTTTTTTGGATGGGACACTGAAATCACTGCCAACAAATGCAAATATAACCATGAGAGACTACGTACAACATTAGAGACTTTGCACAGGAGAGAACAAATGAACCCAAAGAGAAGGCATCCTACATGGGGCATGGTGGCTCACACCTGTAATCCAAGTACTTTGAGAGGCTGAGGTGGGGGGAATCATGAGGTCACAAGTTTGAGACCAGTCTGACCAACATGGTGAAACTCCATCTCTATTAAAAATACAAAAATTAGCTGGGCATGATGGCGTGCGCCTACAGTACCAGCAACTCGGGAGGCTGAGGCAGGAGAATCGCTTGAACCCATGAGGCAGAGGTGGCTGTGAGCTGAGATCACACTAGTGCACTGCAGCTTGCCGACAGAGCAAGACTTGGTCTAAAAAAAAAAAAAAAGTAAGCTGGGCACAGTAGCTCCTGCTTGTAATCCCGCCTCTACTAAAAATACAAAAAATTAGCCAGGCACCTGGTGGCAGGCGCCTGTAATCCCAGCTACTAGAGAGGCTGCCTGGCTTGTGGGGGCCCCCCACAAGACTGAAGGAAGGGCAGTGGCCCCAGGTGACCAGGCCTAGGACTAGCAGCCCAAGCAGAGGCAGCAGCCACCTTCTACCACAAGAATGGCCTGCACATGTCCACCAACCAAAATGTATACCCTGGACCTGAATGGCAGCTAGCTGCTAGGCAGAGGCACCAGGCCAGGGCCCAGGGAAGAAGGGACCTCCCTGGGAGCCTGTGGGTGGGAGTCATCTTTATTCCTGCCAAACTTCTCATTCTGTCATTGTAATGTAAAACCTACAGCCAAGAATCCGAAGTGCAAACACCCACCACAGAGTCTATTCTACCACTTCTTGAAGTGTGGTCCCTAGGCCAGCAGCATCAGCATCACCTGGGAACTCCACAGACAGGAAACTCTTGGGCTCTCCTCCAGACCAATTAAAACTCAGGGGCAGGACCCTGAAGTCTGCATGTTAACAAGATCTCCAGGCGATTCTGATGCAAGTCGGAGAGCCACTGCTCTAGAGTAACACCTCCTTCATTCTGAATATGCACTTCACAGTCTGTGCCCCAGCAAGCCAGGGCAGCCTGTAAACTGATACTGGCTCCAAGGGTCACTCTTCAGAGTAAACAAATAGCATGCACACATTCTGAACACTTTCATTTCATGTAGTCTGTATCCAAGAGGTTGTGTCAGGCCTGAAATCTAAAGGAACCCCAAGCCCCACTCTTCATTAACCGTAAGTCACGGCAATCAGTTGGTGTATAATAAAGAACTTGGCTGGCCTTCTGGTACCCTGGAAGGAGTCTCTACGTCCTTGGAATCTCCAAGTGATAGGACTGTCCTTGTTATTCATGGTGGGTTCCAAAGTTTATGCAAAAGACATGACTCAGGATGGAGACTAGTCATGCCAGAGAGGCCAACTAGCTACTAGAGGGCTGGGGCTTTGACACAGGACTGGCTACCAGCCTGACCTCTGGGAAGGCTAGATACTGAGCTCAACCACATGGCCGATGATTTAATCAGTTCACAGATTCAATTCATCATGCATCACACCTACATAAAGAATCCCAAATAGAAATTCAACAATGAAGCTCAGGTGAGCTTCTTTTGTTGGCAATGCCCTTTGATTACTGCCACACTTGCATGCTGGGAGGATAAAGCATCTCTGAGGATGCCAAAGCTTTGCATCTGGAAGCCTCACAGACTTTGCCCTAGGTGTCCCTTCTTTTGTCTGGCTCCAGGTTGTAAATTTTTGCTATAATAAAACTGTCATTGTTAAGTACAGTGCTGTTCTGAGTTCTGTGAGTCATTCTAGCAAATTATCTAATTTAAGATTGGTTGTAGGAATCCCCGAAATTATCGTCATCTGGTAAGAAGTAAGGATGGCCCTGGGGACTTCTGAATTTGAAGCTGGTGTCAGAAGCTGAGGGCAGTCTTGTGGAAGACTGTGCCCTTAACCTCTCGCTTGGCTGACTTTGGAGAGCTGGTGAAGCAGGTTTTGAATCACGGGTTTAAGGCGCAGGGTAATATTAATACATGGTAGGTGAACAAGATGGATAAGACCATTCCTTTGTAGGCAGAGAGGTCTTATCACATAAACCAAGGAAAGGGAATGTCAAGAAGAAGTGTCAGGTGCAGAAAGGACATCAAAGAGGAGAGGGCTGGGCAGCAGATGTGGGCCTTGTCTAACCCTGGTCCCAGATTGTCCTTCTGGAGGTGTCTAGTGCAGACCTTCACAACCTGTAGCACGTGCACAGATCACCTGGGCATCTGGGTGGTATGTTAATTCTCATTCGGAGGCTGGGGTGAGCCCCACAGTGCAGGCTCAGAGGGGCCGGCCCTGAGTGACCCAGCTTGGATAAGGATGGCAACTTCTCCCATTCCTTGGCATACAAGAAAGCCAGATCTCACCACAGAGCCATCTCGCCATAGCTGTGGGCAGAGTCCACGCTCTCCACGCTGCAGCTGGCCAATCGGTGTGTCTGACCTGTCCACATGTACTGTCCACCTTCTGTGTGATTTCCATGGCAGGGGTGGAGCAGCCCACAAAGAAAGGCTCCAGGATCTTGTCTCAGAGGTAACAGCCTTAGAGGCATAGAACCCGGTGAGATGGAAGTGCTGAGCACTGCAGTCTTGCAGGAACTGGAGCTCAGAGAATTACATGAACAGGGCTGGGCAGTGATACTAACACGAAGGCGTATTTTGGCACGGGGCTGTGCTTTGGGTATGGAGGGTCTAGGAGACGCATGACTTCTGACTTTGAGGCTGTCCCAAGTCAGAAGCTAATGAAATAGCCAGATGGATCACTAGATGAAAAACTACATTATTAGGCAGGAATTTTCAGAGAAAGAGAACCAATAGCAAGCATAAAAACAGATTTATTTCAAGGAATTGGCTCACATGACTGCAGAGGCTGGCAAGTCTGAAATCTGCAGGGTGGGCGGGCAGGCTGAGAACTCAGGAGGAGTTGACATTGCCGTCCTGAGTCAGAAGGAGGTCTGGAGGCAGATCTTTTCCTTCCGGGAACCTCAGCCTTTGCTCTTAAGGCCTTCAACCGATCGAATGAGGCCCATTCCAAATATGAAGGACAGTCTGCTTTACTCAAGGGCTACTACGTTCATCTTATCCAAAAACTACCTTCCTAGCAACATCCAGACAACTGGTGTTTGATCAAGCAACCAGGCATCAGAGTTGAGCAAAGTTAACACACAAAATTAACCATTCACGACTGCACAGGAATGACTCTGCCCCTTTGACACACACAACTGGGGAGACGGGGGCAAATAAGACAAAGACCCTTTTCTCACGGAGGTGTCACCTCTTCCTACCCTACCCAGAGTTACACATGCTTCCTCTAGACAGCCCTTTCAAGGAGAACCCCTCTGCTACATAACTCTCACCCCTGGCCATGAAATTATGCAGTTACCACCACCTTCCTTTTCTCAGTATCAAGACAGCATCCAGTGCCAGGCCTTCCCTTCACCCTCAATGTCCCTGGGGTTGTTGTGGCTGTCCTGGGATTCAGAACCTACGTATAACATAGCCTGGTAGACCCTACGCAGCTGTAGAGATGGGTGCTGCGCTATCCCAAGCTCAGCTGTCACTCATACCTGCTAAGGGAAGAGGGTCTCTCCCTCAGATACTTCCTGAAAGCACCAGATCTTCCTTACACCAGAGTAGGGGGTCCTTATCAGAGATGAATTTACTCATCCTGTCTTCTAGTATATGCAAAATTCTTACCATCCATACACAAACACTAGTTCACCACAGCATACACAGGCCAACGTTGTGTAATAAATTCTGTATAATTTAGGGGACGGGTCTCATAATTTATAAAAATAAAATTGAAGTAGATATCACTGATTAAACCTTAGGCATAAATTTGTAGGTCTTTCCACCTGGGAGTTTTCTACCTTCCCTGAGCAGCTACAGCTGCTGCTTCTTAAAATGACTCAGAAGCAGATAGAAACCCAAAGCAATGACTAAAACACTGTTTCAGAATGTGCTAGGAGATGGGCCTGGGAATCTATCTTTTATGAACTATCTTGGATAATTATTATGTATCTTAGAGTTTGAAACTATCTGGCCTAAGGGATCCCTTCTATGAACGGTTAGCCTACTTTAAAGTAACCATAAAACCGTGCTAGATTAAGAGGAAAAAAATAAGGAGAGTGACTTCCGTGAGAATCTTTATAAATCACTCAACAGGAAGGCAGATGGAATTCCAAGAAGGATGAAACTGCAGCCCAGACTAGGCACAGAAGAGGATTGCTGGGAAAGTGGGAGAGACTCCAAGGGGGTTTCCAGGCGGAACACTCCAGGGCAGAAGGGGCCTGAGCAGTGGGGTGATTAGGTAGGGCACTAGAAGGTCAGCTGGGAGGTCTGCTGCCCTGGCTGCCACCTCCAGAGCCAGGCGCCACCTGGAATTGGGATTTTGTCAGTAAGGAAGAAAGACAGTGGGAGGATGGATGTTAAAAGACCACCTGGCAGTTCTGCTGCACACATCATGTGGTACTTTCTGAACAGCAAACATAAGAGAAAACCGTACAATCTTCAAAAGGCAGGGGTGGGCATTAAATATAAAGAAGCAAGAACCAGATGATGAGATTGAAATCAGACTTTTCATCAGCAACACTGATGCAGAAAGACAATGGGAAAATTTGCCCAAAGTTCTGAGTAGAAAAAAAAAACTTGGTCAGAATTTGTATCCACTGAAACCATCATTCACAGGAGAGGGCAAGATACAGATACTCTCCGTCATGCAAATAGAAAAATAATTCAAGAAAAATATATCACAACTCAAAGACAAATACCAGAAGAACAGCACTGATGAGAAAGGAAAAAACTGAAACCTTACTATTCTTAAAAAATGGATGACTGTAAAACATTTCATTAATCTGGTATTCTAGAACTAAAATCAGAAATTACATTAACATGGGAGAAAGAGAGGGCTGGGGAGGAAGCAGAGGTGAGAGTGTACTAATATTTTTATTCTGTAAGGGAAGAAGATATATTTATTAAATACAGATGTCAATACAAAAACACAAGTTTATCTTTGACTTATAAGAGGAATCAAAGGTATAATTTCTAAACCATTTCTAAACACACAGAAAAGTCAACCCACTCAACAAAAGACAGAAAGAGGCAAAACAGATGCAACTGGATAAATTAAACCCAAATGTCAAAAGGAGTCTGAACATATCAATATCACTGGATTAAATTCACATTAATAAAAGAGATTTTCAGATCAGACTGCAGAAACCAAACAAAATTCAGTTAGGTGCTTGTTAGGGACATGTTTCCCCAAATTCATACACTGAAGCCCTCACTAACCCCCAGTACCTGAGAATGTGATATATTTGGAGGCACTGCCATACAGAGGAGACTAAGTTAAAACTGGGTTGTCAGGTGGGCCTTAATCCAATCCGACTGGTGTTTTCAAAGAAGATAAATTGGGGTACAGAAATCCCAGAGGCGCACACGCACAGAGGCAAGAGCACGTGCAGAGGCAGCCAGGCCACCTGCACGCCAAGGAGAGTAGCCCCGGGGAGGCCAGCCCTGCCGGCACCTTGATTTTGGACTCCCTGCCTCCAGAACTGTGAGGCAGCACATTACTGTTGATTCCGACACCAAGTCTGTGGTGTGTTGTTACAGCAGCCTGAGCAAATGGATACAGTGCTCTTTATACTCTCTTTTAGTCCATCTATTGAAAAACACAGATTTTCAGATCGTTTTAGAAAATTAAACCATGAGTTGCTTAGTCTCTTGTGATGACACTGAAAAAAATCGCACAAAGACTGCTAAAAATGAAAGTATAGGAAAAGATACACTAGACAGGTGCTAATAAAAAGGCTCATATGGTGATATTAATCAGACAAAATGAATGTAAACAACAAAGTATGCAAAGGCACAAAAAGACAAATTTCCATTAACAAAAATAATCCACCAAGAGCATCATGTACCTTTATCAACTTCACAACATAGCTTCAAAATATAAACCAAGCAAATAATAATAAAAGGTGAAATTAACAGCCACATTCATAGAGATTAAAATCAAATTAACCAGACAAAAATAAGACAATACAAAAATTGAAATAACAGCTAATAAGATTTATTTAGAACCCAGTACCTAACAAAAAGTAGAGAAGGGAGAGGTTATAAACACATGCCCCCATGCACCCACGCACAGTTTTAACCAAAACTGTCTATGTAGTATTAGGCCACAAAAGAAATGTGACATTCTACAAAGAATCTGTACTGGCTACACCCACTGAATACAATGGACAATTATAAAGGAATGACAAAAAGATTGTGTCAGTTATCAATTTATTGCCTCCCAATTCTGAATGCATCCTTCAATACCTTCTCCAAATAAACAACAGAATTCCCTTAAGAGTTTCTCCTTAAGAGTGAGCACAATGTTAAGCTTTCTGGGCAGAGGGTGATGGTGGAACACTGGAGAAGGAAAAGGGTTCCTGCTGTTCCCGGCTCAGGCCACAGAAGCAACTAGTTCTGCAACCTGCAGCCTTGTTCGGGCCACCTGTTCGGCCTGGAACCCAGAGCTCCACATGGCCGGCCATCTCTGGACTCCCTCGACAAACCTCGCGTAGCCTCCGTGGTCTGGAAAGACCTGTGCTGAGCAATCCTTCCTTTGGCACCGGCACCTCTGGACGTGCTGGTGCCCGAACTCGCACCGCAGTCCGCCCCCGCCTGCTGCTCCCCGACCTGCACCTCAGAGGGTTGCCAATTGTGACCAACAGCACCTCCATACTAGTGCTGGCCTGCCTGAACTGGAGGCTGTCCCTGCTCTCCCGCTGAACCACACCTTCCCTAACAAGCTGGTTCTTCCCTGGAACTCTCCCAGGTATGCCCTTGCTCTGGTCCTGTCCCTATGCCCCACAATACCACACACAATTTCCATCTCCTCAAGTTACTCTCTCATTGTACCTAACAATTCTGTTTAATATAATGCTCCCTCCTGGGGTTCCCATCTCCTGACTGGACCCAGACTGCTACAAAGATAGTTGGAAAAACAAAAAACAAAATATGATATGCCCGGGAAATTCTTAAACATTAAATAACTGAGGCTTAGAAAGCATTAAAAATGTAAGTGATACATTTATAGAAATGAACAAAAAACTAGATATCACAACTAGGGGATATGGCCAAATCAGTACTCATTAGGAAATATACACATTTACTAGAGGTTTTTTTTGTTGTTGTTTAGTAGAAGAGTGGGTTAATGTCATCTGATCCTCAACAAACGTGACAAAAATAAGCAATGGGGAAAGGATTCCCTATTAATAAGTGGTGCTAGAAGAAGTGGCTAGCCATATGGAGAAAAACTGAAACTGGACCCCTTCCTTACACCTCATACAAAAATTAACTCAAGCTAGATTAAAGACTTAAATGTAAAACCCCAAACTTTAAAAACCCCAGAAGAAAATCTGGGCAATACCATTCAGGACAGAGGCACCAACAAAGATTTCATGACACAAATTGCCAAAAGCAATTGCATCAAAAACAAAAATTGACAAATGCGATCTAATTAAACTAAAAAGCTTCTGAACAGCAAAAGAAACTATTATCAGGGCAAACAGGCAGTCTACAGCGTGGGAGAAAATTTTTGCAATCTAGCCACCTGACAAAGGCCTAGCATCAAGAATCTACAAAAAAAAAACCAACTTAAATTTACAAGAAAAAAAAAACAACTCTATTTAAAAACGGGCAAAGAACATGAACAGACACTTCTCAAAAGAAGACATGTGGCCATAAAACACGAAAAAAAGCTCAACATCACTGATCATTAGAGAAATGCAAATCAACACCACAATGAGATACCACCTAAGGCCAGTCAGAATGGTGATTACAGGTATTGATCAACTTACGACCATTCGACTTTACGACCACAATCGCTAGCCACTACTGCTCCGCGTCTGGCAGTGCAAACGCTGCCCAGCTGGGCGTACGACGGTGCAGACCAGCTTCTGGCAACACTACCATCTCCGCGTGCATATAGCCTACTCAACTTACGACCAAATCGTGTTACGACCACTCTGTCGGAACCAATCGTGGTCGTAAGTTGAGCACTAGCTGTATTCAAAATTCACCAATTCCTAGAGGCAGCTAAGATCCTTTTTCCTCCGAGGCTTGGGCAGGAGGCAGCCCAAAACCCAGGCCTGGCCCGGACGCCCACCTGGGCCGGCCTCCCCTTCTGCCTGGGGCTTTCCTGTCCCCCGATGTATACAGGAGAGGTCCCTCAGAAAAAGTCCTCAAGCCCTAAAAATACCACAGTCTGCTACACTTGCCACCCTCAAAAGCCCTCAGGAAACAAAATTAATGGCCAAACAAATACTAAAATGTTATAAGAGAAAGAGAAAAACTAGTGAGAAGATGAGAATACAGAGAACGTTCTAGACAACAAGCTTCTGTACTCACCGTGTAGGAAAAAAATGCCCCAGAAAAGCTGAGCTGCACGCAGCTCTCGCCTAAGCAGTCAGGGCCATAGACATGAGCTGTTTTCTCCTCAGGACGGGACTCCAAGTCGTCCCCAAGCCACCGCGGTACCCCTCAAGCAGGTCCTGAACGAAGTGAAGCTCCTCTCCTTACTATGGACGCCATGATACGCACGCCACGCACCCCACGCACGCCAAGCAGCGTCTGCGGGGAGAACACGCACGCGCACCATGTGGGACAGAAAAGCCGGTTTCGGCGCCCCCTGTCAGTCACGGTGCGCAGTGCAGGATGACCTGCCTCCTGGTCAGCATCAGCCCAGGCCAGTCTACGTAGAAGGGCCGGTTGTGGGACATCAGGGAGCAGGAACTCCCCAACCTATGCAAGTGGACCTCCCCCTGTGAAGCTCTTAGTTGCTTTTTTTTTTTTTTTTTGACAGGCTCTCACTGTCGCCCAGGATGAAGTACAGTGGTGCAGTCACGGTTCACTGCAACCTCAGCCTCAACCTGCCAGACCCAAGGGATCTTCCCATCTCAGCCTTCCAAGTAGCTGCGAATCCGGTTGCTCCACTGCTGGGTGCAAATGTATTCAGGAAAACTAAGTCTTCTTGTTGGATTGTACCCTTTATCATTATGTAATGGCCTTCATTGTCCTAATTAATTTTGATTGTTTTAAAGTCTGTTTTATCAAATTTAAGAATAGCAACTCCTGGCCAGGTGTGGCGGCTCAAGCCTGTAATCTCAGCACTTTGGGAGGCCGAGGCAGGCGGATCACCTGAGGTCAGAAGTTCAAGACCAGTCTGGCCAATATGGTGAAACCTCGTCTCTAGTAAAAATACAAACATTTTATTTTGTATTTGGGCGTGGTGGTGCGCGCCTATAATCCCAGCTACTCGGGAGGCTGAGCCTGGGGAATCGCTTGAGCCCAGGAGGCAGATGTTGCAGTAAGCCAAGATCAAGCCACTTTGCTCCAGCCTGGGCAACAGAGTGAGACTCCATTTCATAAAAGAAAGAAAGAAACAATAGCAACTCCTGGGCTAGGTACAAAGGCTTATGCCTGTAATCCCAACACTTTGGGTGGCCAAGGTAGGTGGATCATTTGAGCTCAGTAGTTTGAGACCAGTATGAGCAACATGGTGAAAATGCATCTCTACCAAAGAGTACAAAAATCAGCGAGGTGTGGTGGTGTGCATCTGTAGTCCCAGATACTGGGAGGCTGAGGTGGGAGGATCACTTGAACCTAGGAGGTTAAGGCTGCAGTGACCCATAATTACAACACTGCACTCCAACCTGGGCAATAGAGTGAGATACTGTCAAAGAGAGAGAGAGAGAGAGAGAGACATTATTTCTTTGTATGGCTGAGCAGTATTCCATGATGTGTGTGTGTGTGTGTGTGTGTGTGTGTGTGAGAGAGAGAGAGAGAGAGAGAGAGAGAGAGAGAGAGAGAATAGCGACTCCTGCTTTTTTTTTTCTTTTTTTTCTTTTTTGGTTTGCGTGGTAGATATTTCTTCATCCCTTTACTTGGAGCCTGTGGATGTCGTGACATGTGAGACCAGTCTCTTGAGTATGGTTGAGTCTTGTCTTTATATCCAGCTTATGTCTGAATCAAAGAATTAAATGCAAGACCTCAAACCATAAGAACTCTAGAAGAAAACTTAGGAAATACCATTCAGGACATCAGCCTTGGGGAAGAACTTATGACTAGGTCCTCAAAAGCAGTTGCCACCAAACCAAAAATTGGCAAGTGTGACCTAATTAAACTAAAGAGCTTCTACACAGCAAAAGAAACTCAACAGAGTAAGCAGACAACCTACAGAATGGGAAAAAGTATTCACAAACTGTGCATCTGGCAAAGGTCTAATATCCAGAATCTATAAGAAACTTTAACAAATCCATAAGCAAAAAGCAACTTCATGAAAAAGTGGGCAAAGGATGTGAATGGGCACTTCTCAAAAGAACGCATACAATCAGCCTCCACAAACACTTGAAAAAAATGCTCAACATCACTAATCATCAGAGTAGTGAACATTGAAACCATCATGAGATACCATCTCACACCGGTCAGAATGGTTATCGTCAAAAAAATAACAGATGCTGGTAAGGCTGTAGAGACAGGGGAACACTTATACACTGTTGGTGTGTTTGTAAATTCGTTCAGTGACTGTGGAAAGTGGCTGAAGTTTTTTCAGTTTGAAGATTTTTTCAAATAACTTAGAAAAGAACCATCATTCAACTCAGCAATCCCATAACTGTGTATATCTCCAAAGGGAGATACATCATTGTAAAAAAAAAAAAAAAAAGACACTTGCACCTGTATGTTTTATTCATAAGAGCAAGATATGGAATCAACCTAGATGCTCATTAACGGTGGATTAGGATAAAGAAAATGTGGTACGTATACACTATGGAATACTACTAAGGCATAAAAACGAATCAGATTATGTCCATTGCAGCACCACGGATACATCTGGAGGCCATACCTTAAGCACGTTAAGAAGGAACAGAAAACCAAATACCACATATTTTTACTTATAAGTGGGAGCTAAGCAATGGGTACAGATGGACATCAGGATGGGAACAATAGACACGGAGGGGGGAGGGGCGAGTGCTGAAAACCTACCTACTGGGTACTATCTGGGTGCTGGGGATCATTCATACCCCAGACCTTAGCATCGCACAATATGCCCATGTAGCAAACCTGTACGTGTACCCCTTGAACCTAAAGTAAAAGTTTGTTTTAAATCTCATGAGATTCACTGAAGAAATTAAAAGAGGTTGAGCCCATCCATCCCCCATCCAAAATCCAGGAGTGGCTCACAAATGCTCTGGTCTGAGAGCTTCAATATGGGTTTCTTGATACAACACAAATATACTTGCAATGGGCCGGGTGTGGTGGCTCACACCTGTAATCCCAGCACTTTGGGAGGCTGAGGCAGGTAGATCACCTGAGGTCAGGAGTTTGAGACCAGCCTGTCCGACATGGTGAAAACCCATCTCTACTAAAAATACAAAAAATTAGCCGGACATGGTGGCAGGTGCCTGTAATCCCTGCTACTGGGGAGGCTGAGGCAGGAGAATCGCTTTGAACCCAGGAGGCAGAGGTTGCAGTGAGCGGAGATTGCACCATCACACACCAGCCTGGGCAAAAAGAGCAATATTTCATTGCAGGGCTAAGGGCCCCACAGGGTCGTAGGGTGTCTCTTATGCTGTGCTGAGGCGCAGGATCTGAGAAATAAAGAGACAGGACACGGAAGTACAAGGAAAACACAGCTGGGCTCAGGGGGGCCACGCCACCTATAAGTGGAGACAGACGAGGCCCTGAATGTCCAGAAGCATGAGTATTAAGTATAGGTTAGGGGGCAGGGCAGTGAGTGAAGTCATCCTTAAGGATAGTGATAGGGTTGTGAGCAATAAAACAAGGGGTCCACCCCCATTAGGTCACCCAGGCTAGGAAGTGGACAGTACACAGCAAGGGGTCCACACCCATTAGGTCATCGAGGCAAGGAGGTGAGCTGTGTGCAGCAAGGGGCCCACCCCCATTAGGTCACCAAGGAGGGGGCGCATTGTGCAATATCTCTATCTATGGGCATGCTACTCCTAAGAAGATATATAGGAGGATGCTTAAGTCACACAGCAGTGACAGAGCTGTTAGGGTCTACTGCCACCTGCTGGCAGTTTACAATGAGTTCTATAGGAGGATGCTTTTGAGCTAACACAGTAACAAGGGCTGATCAAGTTCACAGTCACCAAGGTGCGATTATCTGGAGGGGTTCTGAGCCCTCGGATGCTCGAGGGATTGCTGGTCTGAGGGCAGCCTTTCACAAGAACTGGAGCAAGATCCTACAACTCCTTTATCAGGAGGAGTGGCTCTTGCCCCAAGCCTGCCATACAGTGGGTGTCTTTGCCATATTGAATACTGCCGCCTGGGCCATGGATTCTTGTCCTGGTGTGACATGGTAAAAGCCCCATAAAACTGCATACCTCAACCATACCTCGGCTTTCTATTGAAACTGCTCTCTGTAACCCAAATGTGACAGGCAAGCAGTCCAAACCCATGCCATCTTGGCCCCTGCGACTTGTAATAAGTAATTAAGGACTGCAATTTCCTCCCTACCCAGACAATGTGTAAACAAATGCTAATCTTGACTTTTGTGAACCACTTAAGTAACAATCAGAATGACCAAAGTCCCCTGGCCCTTGGAGTGTCCGGAGCCCCTCACCCTCATCTCCACCCAGGAGGTGATTTACAGAATCCACTAGCCCTCAGAACGTCTGAAGCCCCTCACCCTCACTCCTGAGGTGGTTTTATGGGTATAAAAGGTCTTGACACCCTCCTTTCGGGGCCACGGGCTGGAGAGACGCGAGTCCTCCGTGGCCGCTGGCAATAAAGACCCTGCAATTTGGCGTACTTTTGTCTTGGTGTTGACTTTCTATGCTCGGGCCAGTACAACACTGGTATAACTGTTTTTCCCTTAAATCATGCTCTGCATTGTGTCTGCTCCAGACTTTCCTCCGACTATAAGCTGCTTATTCCTGAATTCATGCTCTGTACCGTGTCTGCTCTAGGTATTCCTCCGATTATGAACTAAGATATAGTTACATATATATAGGGAAATAAGTGGTAAGATATTCTTTAGGCACTCATTTTATGAACTAATATGTGATTATATAAAGGATATATAAAAGGAAATAACTGAGTAGTAACACTATAAATTGAGATATTCTTCAGGCACTAATTGTGCCAGGGTTCTGCTTAGCTCTCCTTCCTCGGTGCCTATATGGGGGGTTACCCACACTCCATCTCAAAAAAGAAAAAAAACGGCTCACTACAAGGTCTTCTTGTAAAATACATTTGCAGTGAATGGTAAGGTACATATTTCAGCAAAGAAATAGAAGATTTTTTTTAAAATGGCATCAACAAAACATTACCCTGCCATGATCCTGATCAATTTCCAAGTGCCCTGACTGTTTCTGAGGAAGGAGTAAATAAGATGTTGGTTTTAAAACCCAGATAGTTATTTTTTCACAAGTGTCATCAGGAGGAGCCAAGAACTGGCAGTTTCAATTAGGGAAGAGGTCGGAGCAGGTGCAGGGCATGCTGCTCTGAGGCCTAGGTGAGGTGGCTCACACCTGTAATCCCAGCACTTTGGGAGGCTGAGGCGGGCAGATCACGAGGTCAGAATTTCAAAACCAGCCTGGCCAACATAGTGAGAACAGGACTCTACTAAAAATACAAAAAAAAAAAAAAAAAAAAATAGCTTGCCATGGTGGTAAGCCCCTGTGTCCCAGCTACTCGGGAGGCTGAGGCAAGAGAATAGGAGAATGGCTTGAACTCGGGAGGTAGAGGTTGTGGTGAGCTGAGATCATGCCACTGCATCCCAGCCTGGGAGACGGAGTGAGACAGGTGTGAAGTGTGGGCTCGACACAGAGGGCTTTTAAAAAACTTGTTTATTCATCCTGCAACAAGGCAACATGCTAATTTCTCCAATGAATAAACCTAGTCTGTGGGAGAACAGGTCTCCCAGACTGCCCAGTCTGAAGGTACCTCACACACTTGAAAACCACACCAAAAAATGCAACACAACCCTTGGCTTCTCTTGCTTGTCCCTAGAGACCTTTTGCTTGGTGGACTCAGGCTACTGAGACATTACCAGAGGATAAATTGAACACTTAATGTCACAGAAAGCAACACACCATCATTGTTTACATTAAGTAGGAATTTCAATTTAGGAGCAAGCCAAAAGCAGGGCAGGCCTAGCCCTTCTGAGACCAACATTGCTGCCGCAGAAAACCGCTGGCAAACAAACTGGCTTCTCCGTATTTACTAGCGAATACCACAAAGGCCTCAGTTCGAAGCCCTGCAGCTCAGCAGAACTAAGTCTTGGGCGCTGCATCCTGAAAGGAAGACCATTTAAGATATTTTCTTTCTATCACTATCCTTTTCTTAAGCGTTAAGAACCTGACTGTCATCCATCTCAAGCCATCACAACACTTTATTTTTCCTCCAAATCCTTGTCATCGGAATAATTCAAGCCGGCGCAAAATGAAACACGCACGCCAGAAAAAATAAAAATAAAAATAAAAAATAATAAAAATAAAAAAATAAAAAAGATCAATTTCCAAGTCGGATGAGATTTTGTAAAGACATTTCACTTATCAGTCTTACCCCCCAGGACTGGCGAGGAGAGCATCCTCCAAAGGTGCGTTACCAGATGGCGGTCGTTTTTGTGCCGGGTCACCAGGGCAGATTCCCCTCTAGGTTACAGAGTCTAAACTTAAATCCACCAGAGCTGAAAATGGCCGGAGGATGCCACTTCCCCTCCCCAAGGCTCCCCAAGCCGCCAGCCCCTGTCCCCCTGTCGACTGATCGTCCAAGGACTGGCGCCTGATTCAACACCTTTCCCCAGCTCAGCGGGTGCCGCGCTCTTTGGGGACGAATTGTAAGTTATTCTGATGTTAGACGCGACCCCCTTCTCCAGCCTGTCCCTAGTCCGGCTTTCCCCTCCCGCTTGCCACCACCTGGAGGGCCTCTAGAGGTCCTGCACAAACAGCCCAAGACGTCTCCATCTAAGCTGCGTGCAGCCTGGCCACCTGACCAGCTGTGCCAAAAGCTTGGCAGTACCCCACGTGACCAGGCCTGTGCGTCCAACCCTGGTAGCCCGTGGGGGCACCCCTAGGGGTCCCCTTACCTCCCCTGCCTTTCCCCCAATCGCCGCGGGAGAGGGCCGTTCAGGCGCGCGCGGGCAGGCACCGCATGCTCTTTGAGGCGGTTTCTGGCCCCGCGAGCGCCGGGACGCGGGCTTTCGCGGTCAAGCACTGGCGCGCGGCAGCGCGTGGCACTGGCGCAGAGGTCCCACGGCTTCAAGATGGTAGCGCTGGGACTTGCGCTCCTGGCTCTTAGCTGCTTAGGCCCCCCACGGGCGTGTCTTCTCTCCCGGGCAGTCAGTCGACAGAGTTCTCGCCCAATCCCATCCTGATTACCTGCTGCACTTTGCCAGTGTCACTACAGCGCGGCTGCTCTCGAATCACAAAAGTTGACCCGCGCACCTCCAATCACACTCTGGGCGCCTGCGAAAGCCAACTTGTTTGAGACTAGTCTTTCTAGGAAGAAGAAAAACGCGCAAAACAAGTGAATTACCAGTGCCGTTTGGCGTGCAGCTCCAAATCTGGGGAGCATTGGGGATTCAGTCGCGCAGCCGGGGCACCAGCTCCGAGACCTCACGTTGTCTCCAGAGGGACGCGATGACTCATACCTGTAATCCCAGCACTTTGGGAGGCCGAAGCGGGTGGATAACGAGGTCAAGAGACCCAGACCATCCTGGCCAACATGGTGAAAACCCGTCTCTACTAAATATACAAAAATTAGCCGGGCGTGGTGGCGCGCGCCTGTGGTCCCAGTTACTCTGGAGGCTGAGGCGGAAACTTGCTTGAACCCAGGAGGCGGAGGTTGCAGTGAGCCGAGATTAATTCTCCTCCACCTAGGGCGATGGTCTTAAGGTGGATACGGTACACCTCAGCCAGTCATGGGCACCCACCTGTGCTCCAGGAGGACAATAATTCAAAATAGCCACCAGGCCAAGACACATAGACCCCGTACCCTTCACCACTCCTGCGTGCTCCGCATGCCAAGCTTCCCTTTTTAAAGCCCTTCACCCAGCCCTAAAACTTAAAATGGTCTCTTGGATGCCTGACCTGGTCCCTTCCCAACTGCTAACGTTTAAACGAAGTCACTTTCCTTTCACCACACTTCACTTCTTATATTTTGGCTCCCGATCAGTGAGCAGCCAGACTTGTGTTCAGTTTCATTAAGATGGCCTTTCTTTTAGAAAATAAAGGAGACAGTGGATTGTGTGAGGTTTTCTGTCCTTCATAACCAACATTTTAAAATTTCCTATTCTATAATATTTTTATTTCCAATTTTCAGGCCCAAAAGAGTCAAGATCCAAGACCATTCCTCTTAATGAACAAGCTATCATGCCCAGTTGGGAGGAAACTGAGGTTCATACTTGGCCAACAGAACTGTGTTCGTAGCCTAGTCTCACTGGAATACATTCTATACCACAGTGTATATTATTATAAATGTGTCAAACAATAAGAATTCTAATAAAAAAAGTATCATACCAAAATCAGGAATAACAGAAAAAGAAGAGCTAAATTTTAAATAGAATGAAAGATTAAGCCCTTGGATTGTTTGATAATCATATTAATAAAGAGAAGTAAATCTTTTCAATATAAGTATTAAGTGCTAAATAGTTGTATATTTCACAATATAAGTAAATCTTATATTGAAGGAATAAAGTTTGCATAATAAGGACTCAGTAAATAGCAACTTCTTTTTCTCTTTTTTGAGACCAAGCCTCACTCTGTCGCCCAGGCTGGAGTGACGTGGCACAATCTCGGCTCACTGCAACCTCCGCCCTCTGAGTTCAAGTGATCTTCCTCAGCCTCCTGAGTAGCTGGGACTACAGGCGTGCACCCCCACACCTGGTTAGTTTTTGTATTTTTAGTAGAAACGAGGTTTCACCATGTTGGTCAGGCTGGTCTCGAACTCCTGACCTCGTAATCCACCTGCCTTGGCCTCTCAAAGTACTAGGATTGCAGGCGTGAGCCATCGTGCCCGGCCGTAAATAGCAACTTCTATGGGCAACAGTACAATAGTATGTCCCTGGCATTTGGACTCAGACAAAAACCTTTGTTAAGGCCTGGCACGGTGGCTCACCACGCCTGTAACCCCAGAACTTTGAGAGGCTGAGGTGGGTGAATCACGAGGTCAGGAGATCAAGATCACCCTGGCCAACATGATGAAACCCTGTCTCTACTAAAATACAAAAAGCCTGGCATAGTGGCTCATGCCTGTAATCCCAGCTACTTGGGAGGCTGAGGCAGGGGAATTGCTTGAACCCAGGAGATGGAGGTTGCAGTGAGCCAAGATCACGCCACTGCCCTCCAGCCTGGTGACAGAGCAAGACTCCATCTCGAAACAAAACAAAACAAAACACCTTCGTTGAATCACAGCCTGCCCAGGTATACGCTGTGTGACCCTGAGCAGGTCACATCATCTCTCCTAGACCCTGTTTCCTGGTATGTTGGGTGGTGAAACTTACATCACAAGGGCCTGTGGGGGTTACAAGAGCTGATCTGTGCAAAGAGCTCAGCAAGCTACAGCCACTGGAGTTAAAATCACTACCACAATGGCGAAGAGCCCTGGCAAGCACTGCAGGCTCCATTCTACCCACTGAAAAATCCAAAGGGCTGAGCAGCTCACCTGTCTCTCCCAAGCTAGGATCCGGGCAATGAGAAGTGCTGGTGCTTGGGTGGGTGCACAGCAGCATCTAGTGGACTAGAAGGAGAACTGACGAAGTGTCACAATGACTTTGGGAGGAGAAAGTTTTAAGGCTAGGAAAATGTTGGCAGAGAAGTCGGGAAGGAGGCCAGCATGTGCTGGGTGTCCCCAGCGGGGAGATCAAATGAGGTCCCTTGACAGTCCTCAGGACCTCAAGCCCCCGTGCGCTAGCTGAAGGCATCCTTCTCCCTCTTGCAGCACCCCCTGGGTGCTGGGTCTCCGGGTCCTAAGGGCTCGGGGCCCATCTTTTTCAAGTTCTGCTCCATGTGTCTGTGTCCAGCTGAAAGCACTGACCCACTGCCCCAGTCCCCAGTGCTCAGAGGCCAGGATAGTAGAAAGCTTTGTACCAGGGCACAACCAAGGCGTCCTCCACACCTCTGGTCCACACATTGGCAGCTGGGTCCTGTGTCACTCTGACACGAGATCCTAGGGTTTCTGGCTCTGCCGTCTCTGCTGCGAGGCTCCATTCCAACCACGTGGCTCAGCAGGGAGAGGCACTACACACTGTCCTTTCCCCCTCTCTGCATTCCTTCTGCTTTCCTGCACGCCCTGCACGGGAGCCCTCTTCCCTCCTCCTTCTGCCAAAAAAATTCAGAAGATACCAACTTTCTCCTCTTTCCCCATCTCCAGTGGAGGTCCCAGCACGACCCCCTCATAAGCTGTGAGGGTTAAATGGGAGAAGTTGTACTGAGCTTGAAGCACAGGCAGGTCCCACAGGAAATGCTCAAAAACTGGAAGCCGCCATCTGCATCATCCCCATCAACCAGAAGAGCAAAGAGCCTGCCTTTTCTGAGAAGAGCATTTACATATTGATAGAAATTCCTTGATTATATTTATCATCACCAGTCAATTTTAAGGATGTAAGTAGATATACATATTCGTATGTATCTAAAATATATTAAGTTTTTAAAAGTAGGTTATTAAAGGATACGTACAAGATGCTCTAGTTTTTTTTTTTTTTTTGAGACGGAGTATCACTGCAACCTCCACCCCCTGGGTTCAAACAGTTCTCCTGCCTCAGCCTCCAAGTAGCTGAGACTACAGGCGCCTGCCACTGCGCCTGGCTAATATTTGTATTTTTAGTAGAGACAGGTTTAATCATCTTGGCCAGGCTGGTCTTGAACTCCTGACCTCATGATACACGCACGTCAGCTTCCCACAGTGCTGAGATTACAGGCATGAGCCACCGCGCCAGGCCAAGATACTCTAGATTTTTTTAATGAATATATGGCCGGGCGTGGTGGCTCACATCTGTAATCCTAGCACTTTGGGAGGCCAATGTGGGCAGATCAAGAAGTCAAGAGATTGAGACCATCCTGACCAACATAGTGGAAAGCCATCTCTACTAAAAATACAAAAATTAGCCGGGCATGGTGGTGGACCCCTGTAGCGCCAGCTACCTGGGAGGCTGAGGCAGAAGAATTGCTTGAACCCAGGAGGCAGAGGTTGCAGTGAGCCGAGATTGCACCACCACACTCCAGCTTGGCGACAGAGCAAGACTCTGTCTCAAACATAAACAAACAAACAAATAAATAAATAAAATACGTACTCCATATGCTCAAATATACGCTGAACCTGTAACCCAGCAGCTTAGCAAGCTAACTGCAAACCACATTTTAAAACTCTTTTTTCTTTCCCCTTTCCTCTCCCCTGCTAACCTGAAGATGTAACTTTGAGACAAATTGCAGATGTGTTTCTTCTCTTGCAATCCAGCCTTGGAATGTGCTGTGAACCTCCACTCCCATCTTTTCCTATTCTGTGCCCCTATGCCTGATGCACACTTACCCAGTTGCTTGCTAAGCACACACCATACTCACTTATCTGTCATATATTTCCTTAGACGCTTCAGTGGTCGGATCCTGATATGAACCGTGCACCTCCTCCAGCCACAATGGCATCGGCCCCTTCCACAGATGGAAAAATAATTCGAGAAAAGCCACTGGAGCAGGTCACACCACCTGACACCTCCCAGCCCCCCTGCCTCTTTTTCCTTCCAAATCCTCTCTTTAAACACCCCTGCGTTCAGCTGGGCACAGTGGCTCATGCCTATAATCCCAGCACTTTGGGAGGCCGAGGGGCAGAGCACAAGGTCAGGAGTTCGAGACCATCCTGACCAAGAGGTTGAAACCCTGTCTCTACTAAAAATACAAAAATTAGCTGGGCTTGATGGCACGTACCTATAGTCCCAGCTACTTGGGAGGCTGAGGCAGGAGAATGGCTTGAACCCGGGAGGCAGAGGTTGCAGTGAGCTGAGATGGTGCCACTGCACTCCAGCCTGGCGACAGAGCAAGACTCCGTCTCAAAAAACACAAACAAAACAAACAAACAAAAAAACCCGTGTTTAGCCAGGCACGTGACTCACACCTGTAATCCCAGCAATTTGGGAAGCCGAAGCGGGCAGGTCATGAGGTCAGGAGATGGAGACCATCCTGACTAACTTGGTGAAACCCTGTCTCTACTAAAAATACAAAAAATTAGCCAGGTGTATTTTTAGTAGAGAAGGGGTTTCACCATGTTGGCCAGGATGGTCTCCATCCTCGTGATCCACCAACCTTAGCCTCCCAAAGTGCTGGGATTACAGGCGTGAGCCACCTCCCCAGGCCAAAATTCTTGCTTTTTGAATCACATCCCATTATTATTTTGATTTCTTTCTATAAGAAGTGAGCAGCTGGGCCCTTTTGCTAGTTACAGCATGAGTGACTGGGGCAAATGTATCAGTCAAGGTTTATCAAGCCAGATTTAGGTTGTTTCTGAGAAAAACATGAGCAAAACATGCATCTGTGGCTGTTTTTCTGAAGAGGTTTTCAGGAGGTTTCCTATTTTTTAAAAGAACATTTATTTTATGTTGTTTTGTTTTATTTTATTTTATTTTTGAGATGGAGTCTTGCTCTGTCATACAGGCTGGAGTGCAGTGGTGTGATCTCGGCTCACTACAGCCTTTGCCTCCTGGGTTTAGGGGATTCTCCCGACTCAGCCTCCTGAGTAGCTGGAATTACAGATGTGCACCACCACACCCAGCTAATTTTTGTATTTTTAGTAAAGACAGGGTTTCACTGTGTTGGCCAGGCTGGTCTCAGCCTCCTGATCTCAAGTGATCCACCCACCTCGGCTTCCCAAAGTGCTGGGATTACAGTTTGGAGACCAAAGTTTTTAAGAATAATTTGTTGGGTATGGGCTCAGGAAGTAGAGAGTGCTGATGGGTCAGGTTGGAGATGGAATCATAGGGTGTGGAAGTAAGTTCTTGCTGATTTCTGTTCCTCGATGGGATTGCGGGACTGGCTGAGCCAGCTTACTGGTCTGGTGGAATCATCTGCTGCAACAGCATTCGGGGTCTGCAAAATATCTCAAGCACTGATCTTAAGTTTTGCAACAGTGATGTTATTCTCAGAAGCAATCTGGGGAGGTTCAGACTCCTGCAGCCAGAGGCTGCACGGCCCCTAAACTGTACTTTCTAATCTTGTAGCTAATAGGTCAGTCCTACAAAGGCAGACCAGTCCCCAGGCAAGAAGGGACTTTTTCAGGGAAGGACTACTATCGCTTTTGTTTCAGAATGTAAACTATAAACAATTCCTTCCCAAGGCTAGTTCAACCTATGCCAAGGAAGGAACTAAGACAGGTTAGAGGTTAGAAGCAAGGTGTGGTCTGTTAGTTCTGATCTCTTTCACTGTCATAATTTTCTCAGTTATACTTTTGCAATGGTGATTTCAGTGGGGTGATTATGGTAGGTTAATGTTCCTCCTCTTCAGGTTTACCCATGGGCGGTGGAGTCATGGAACTGTCCAGGAGGCACTGAAAGTAAAAAGTCTGTGATAAGCCACCTGAATTTCTAGCTGGGCTAGTGGGAAAGGGTCTCCTTGACACCAAGGACTAAGGGGATCATCCTTGATTTATTTTGTGTTTCTCTCCCCAGTTGCAAAGCTGTCCTGCAGCCTCAGGAGTGGCAGAGGGACCTAAAACCCTGAGAAATCACTTGACTCGCTGGGCAGAGGACGAGGAAACAGATCTCTGTGTCTGAAAAGTATGGGGGAAATTTATTTTTGTTTCCTCCTGTGCTTCACTTGGAAGGCTGACCTAGATGCATGTAAGTGCACAGCAGCACAGGGGGCTGCAGCATTGATGGGGGCATGAGAAAAGAACCCTGCAAGCCTGACGTGTGCAAGAGGAGGCAGCTACAGGGGATGAGTTAAATGGATGTATGAACTAACGCAAGTCTTAGGATTGCCCTGAGCTATGCACGCACAGAATGGACCTACAATTTTTTTTGAGCTATGCAGGCACAGAAGGAGAGCAAGCGCTTTGAGAACTGAACTGTAATACAAACCACCACTCAACTGCCAGATTTACCCAAGTGTTGCATGAGCCATGTGGACACACCAGCATAGCAATGGCCTGAAAACTGCACTGAGACTGGAACAACTGCCAGAGAAAACAAGACAGGGCCGGGCGTGGTGGCTCACGCCTGTAATCCCAGCACTTTGGGAGGCTAAGGTGGGCGGATCATGAGGTCAGGAGTTCGAGACCAGCCTGGCCAACACAGTGAAACCCCGTCTCTACTAAAAATACAAAAAGTAGCTGGGCGTAGTGGTGGGCACCTGTAATCCCAGCTTCTTGGGAGGCTGAGGCAGCAGAATAGCTTGAACCCAGGGGGCAGAGGTTGCAGTGAGCTGAGATCGCACCACAGCACTCCAGCCTAGGCAACAGTGCAAGACTCCATCTCAAAAATAAAAAAAATAATAAAAAGCAAATAAAAGAAAACAAGACAGAACATGTGGTTTAATCTAAACTGTGTTGAATGCTCAATACAACAACAACAACGACAAAATGAACATTCTCTGACAGATTTTAGTAAGAACCAGAATCTCATAACATAATGAGCAAACTATCCAGGTACTCTCTAAAATTATACAGTAGAACATAAGACAACTCTGACCACCTCTCGAGGAAAAGACAATCAACAATCCAGCCTTGAAATGACCCACAGGAAGGAACAATTTATACTTTAATTGGAAGTTTCATAAAAATTTAATTCAAGTTAAAGTTATAATTAGATTTAAACTGTAAAGAGAAAGCATCTATTATAACTATTCTCAAAAAAATAAAAATAAACACAAGTACTCAAAATTAATGGGAATATACAAGGCCTTGGCAGAGAAGAAGAAATTATAAATAAGAAGCAAAGGGAAATCTTAAATGCATATGCAACGTCTAAAATAAAAAATGTACGGATTAGACTCAATTATAGACTGGAGAAAAAATAATCAGTGAAATTGAAGATGGTTAAATAGAAACGATGCAATGTGAAGAACAAAGAAACCAAGATTGAGCAGTGATTCTGTGAACCTCAGAGATGTGTGGGACAGTATCAGCATTTCTAACTCTGCCCATGGGAGTGCCTGAAAGAAAGAAGATAATGCAGAAAAAAAAAAAAAAAAAAAAAAAAAAGGGAGGAAATTGGCTGAAAACCTCCCAAATTTGTGAAACATAGATCCAAGAAGCTCAGAAAAGCCTCACCCTCATAGATCATAACAACCTGCTCAAAATCAAACTAAAGAAAAATATCGAGAAAACGGGGGGAAATGACACGTTATACATGGGGAAATTACAACATGAATCCTTGCGATTTCTCAGAAAGATGCCAGAAGAAAGCAGAACAACATTTTTAAATGTTGAAAGAGATAACTGGCCAGGCATGGTGGCTCATGCCTGTAATCCCAGCACTTTGGGAGGCTGAGGCAGGTGGATCATGAGGTCAGGAGTTCAAGATCTGCCTGACCAACATGGTGAAATCCTGTCTCTACTAAAAATACAAAAATTAGCTGGGCATGGTGGCCGGCTATAATCCCAGCTACTCAGGAGGCTGAGGCAGGAGAATTGCTTGAACCCAGGAGGCGGAGGTTGCAGTGAGTTGAGATCAAGCCACTGCACTCTAACCTGGGTGACAGAGCGAGATTCTGTCTCAGAAGAAAAAAAACGGAGAAAGAAAAAGAGAACTATCCAGGTTCATCCATGTCCCTACAAAGGACACAAACTCATCGTTTTTGATGGCTGCATAATATTCCATGATGTATATGTGCCACATTTTCCCTGTCCAGTCTATCATCGATGGGCACTTGAGTTGGTTCCAGGTCTTTGTTATTGTAAACAGTGCTGCAATGAACATTTGTACCTATGCAACAATCTTGCATGTTCTTCACATGTACCCCAAAACCTAAAATGCAATAAAATAAATGGAAAAAAAAAGAAAAGAAAAAGAGAATCATCAACCCAAGATACTATATGCAGCAAAAATATCTTTAAAGATTGAATGAGGAAAAGGAAAAAAAAATGAATGACGTGGAGATTGGAAAAAAAGCTAAGAGACTTCATCACTGGACAACTTGCTCTAAAATGACGTGAAAGGAATACACAGAGACTGAAATGCAATTCAATAGTCAGGAAGCTTGGAACTTCAGGAATAAAGTGGGAGCAAGAGAAATAGTACATATATGTGAAAATGTGATACCCTATTTTTCTCCTTTTAAATTCTTGATTATAAGTAAGACTTGTGAAAACAAAAATCATAGTAGCATCTCAGAGGTCAAGGTTCAGTTATGCAGATGAAGCACATAGGACAACTGTAATGAAGAGTGAAGGGTGTAAGTAAGTGTCTATGTGGCATTAGGTGACTACATTTTACTTGAATTGATAAATTATTAACTCTAATTAGAAGGTGAAATGTTTGGTATATATACTGTTATTCCCATAACAACTAAATACAATTACAAATTCACCCCCCAAAATTACTGAACCTCAGTAGTTCTATATCCAGGAGATATGAATAAAGCAGCTAAAATATTCACATACAGGTTTTTCTGCAAAAGTAAATTTCTCTTGCTTAAGTACCTTGAAGTGAAATTGCTGGGTCATATAGCAAATATATCTCTCCCAATCTTCCCCTACAGGATTGGGTTAGCACCTGCACTTCTGTTCTTAGAGGCTCTTCCCTCTGGTGTTCTTGGGGGAAAGACCAGATGGATACACCGATGGCTCACTTCAAAGTTGCCATATTTTTCAGGAGCTGCAGAGCCTGAAGCCCAGCTCCTGAGCAACTGCCTCTCTGCTGACTTGGGGGAATCCCCATCCTGCATGGTACCCTGACAACCTCTGGGGTATGTCCAGTGCAGAAGAGGGCTGCTGTGCCTGCCGGGAACCTCTAAATCCTCATGGTAAACACCTTCAACTCTCAGCAGGAGATTTAGAGTTACCAAATAATGCAGAGATCTGAGCTGCAGCCTTTGCTCATGCCATGTATTTGCATGTCCTTTGTGCGTGTCACAGTTATTGGTGCTTCCATTACATGCCTGTATCTATTCCTCATGAATTCTGTACATGCACACCCAGTCCTTGCTCACATGTTCCAAAGATGCATCACAGAAACATCCCAAATAGCATGCGTGTTTAATTTTTCCAGGTTGGCAGCAAAAAGAAAACACTCAGAGCCCAGCTCTCCAAACCAAGGATCAGACTCTACTTGGCATAAATTTAAACTAAATTGTTATACCTTTAAAATTTTAATTGTAATCCCCAGGATAACCACTAAAAAATAAAAATACACAAAAAAAGAAATGAGAAGGGAGCGAAAATTGCACACGACAAGAAATCAGTTAAATGCAAACAGAGGTAATAATGGAGAAAATGAAAACTAAAAAGACCTAAGACATATCAGAAACAAATAGGAAAAGGTAGCAGTAAGTCATTCTTGGCTAGTAATTACTCTAAATGTAAATAGAATAAATTTTCCAATTAAAAGGCAGAGATTCAGAGAGTGGATAACAAAACATTATCTAACTACATGCTATCTCCAAGGGATTCAGTTTAGATACTAAGACACAAATAGACTGAAACTGAAAAGATGGAAAAGATACTCCACACAAAAGAGATTATCAACATTGCATCAGAAGTTCTAGTCAGAGCAATTATTCAACAAAAAGAAATAAAAACCATCTGGGCCAGGCACAGTGGCTCACGCCTGTAATCCCAGCACTTTGGGAGGCCAAGGCAGGTGGATTACCTGAGGTCAGGAGTTTGAAACCAGCCTGGCCAACATGATGAAACCCTGTCTCTACTAAAAATACAAAAAATTAGCTGGGCACGGTGGCAGATGTCTATAATCCCAGCTACTTGAGAGGTTGAGGCAGGAGAATGACGGATGACATGATT
>NW_016107552.1:3146692-3186932 GCF_001604975.1 Cebus imitator | reverse complement strand
TTTTTTTTGTATTTTTAGTAGAGACAGGGTTTTACCATGCTAGCCAGGATGGTCTCAATATTCCGACCTTGTGTTCCAGCCACCTCGGCCTCCCAAGGTGCTGGGATTACAGATGTGAGTCATCACTCCTGGCCCACAAGTCATTTCTATACACTAATAATGAACAATCCAAAAAGATACTCCACACGAAAGATATTAGGTGTGGAGTATTTTTTCATCTTTTCACTTTCAGTCTATTTGTGTCTTTTTATCTAAACTGAATACCTTGGAGACAGCATGTAGTCGGATCATGTTATCCACTCTCCCCTTGAACAATGGACAATTTTTCAAGTCAAAAATTGTTACAGGACAAAAAAGGACATAA
Source organism: Cebus imitator (assembly GCF_001604975.1). Lineage (NCBI taxonomy): Eukaryota > Metazoa > Chordata > Mammalia > Primates > Cebidae > Cebus > Cebus imitator. The sequence continues at coordinate 3,186,568 of NW_016107552.1, read as the reverse complement.
CATATTGTTACAAGGGTCAATTTATCGAGAATATATAACAATCATAAATATATACCCAACAACGGAGCTTCAAATATGTGAAGAAAATGACAGAATTGCAGAGGAACACACCATGAAACAATTAGAGTTGAAGAATTCAATGCCACATTTTCCCTAATACAGATAATAACCAGAAAAAAATCAATTTAAATAGAGAACGTGAACGACACTGTAAGCCAACTAGACCCAAGGGACATACAAAGAACACAGCATACAAGAGCAACAAAACATACATGCTTCTCAATTGTACATGAAATATTCTCCAGGATAGACCATGTGTTAGGTAACATAACAAGTCTCGGTACATTTTAAAAGACTGAAATTATACAAACTCTCATCTATGGTCACAATGGAATGAAACCAGAAATTAATAACAGAAGAAAAACTGAAAATTTCAAAAACATGTGGAAATTAAACACCACACCTTAAAACACCAATAGATCAAAGAATAAACCATAGAGAAAATCAGAAAATAACTTTGTGATAAATAACAGCAAAAACATAAGTGCCTCAAATTTAAGGGATTCATGAAAGTTGCGCTTAGAATGAAAGTTATAGCTATAAATTTCCACCTTGAAAAAGAAGGAAAATGTTTTTTTTTAAATCTAAAATCAATAATTTTACATTGGCCCTTAAGGAACTAGAAAAAGTAGAGCAAACTAAGCCTAATCCTAGCAGAAGGAAGGAATTAATAAAAATTAGAGTGAAGACAAAAAAAAATTTAAAAATAGAAAAACCGTAAAGAAAACAACAAAACCAAAAGTTGATCCTTTGAAAGCATCAACAGTGGTAAAAGACTGAAAGCTTTCTCCCTAAAATCAGGACTAAGACATGGGTGCCCACTTTCATTGCATCAATTCAACTTGATATCGAAAGTTCTAGTCAGAGCAATTATGCAACGAAAAGAAAGAAAAGATCTAAATTGGGAAAGCAAAAGTAAAACTGTTATTCTTAGATGATGTGATCTTATATATGGAAAATCCTAAAGAATCCACAAAAATTATTAGAGATAATAAATCATCAAGTTGTTGGATACATGATTAATATTCAAAATAAGTTATCTCTATACAATAGTAATGAACAATCCAAGAGGAAATTAAGTAATTCCATTTGCAATAACATCAAAAAGAATGATACTTAGAAATAAATTTGATCAAAGAGATGCAAGACTTGTACCCTGAAGAATATAAAATACTGCTAAAAGAAATTAAAGAAGACCTAATAAATGGAATCCCTTCTACAGAGAACATCCCCGTTCTGTAGTTCTGACCCAGCACTACAAATAACCATGTGTGGTTGGGCGCAGTTGCTTGTGCCTGTAATCCTAGCACTTTGGGAGGCTGAGGCGGGTGGATCACGAAGTCAGGAGTTCGAGACCAGCCTGACCAACATGTTGAAACCCCATCTCTACTAAAAATACAAAAATTAGCCAGGTGTGCTGATGCATGCCTATAATCCCAACTACTCAGGAGGCTGAGGCAGGAGAATCGCTTGATCCTGGGAGGCAGATGTTGCAGTGAGTCGAGATTGCACCATTGCACTCCAGCCTGAGTGACAGAGCAAAACTCTGTCTCAGAAACAAACAAACAACAACATGTGTTTGGGGGTACCTACTTCTACTTTCAGTCAAAGCCCCAGGAGTTCACCCAGGCAGCATCCCCTTATTGTAAGCGGGAGGACGAACATCACTAAAGCAGCATTTAGGTGCATGCACATTCTTGCTTTTACTTTTACCAAGCCTGCCTCTGGTGTGGACAGAGCAAGGAGCAGCTTTGCCTTTAGGCCTCCCTCATTGCTCGTCCAGGACTTTATTGGGCACAGAAGTGTTCAGGTTACCAACTAGCTCATTCTCCTCTGGATCAGGATGCACAATCACGGGATCTAGAAAGCAAAACTTGACCAGAAAGAACAGCTTACTTGGGAAGTAGCCAGTGTTATGTTCCCCCTCTCCTAGACCTTGTTTTTGCTCTGTGTAGGTTTCTAACACAAATTCATCTCTGATCTCTGCATTCCTCTAGTAAACCAGAGAGCCAAGACCTCTAAGGAGCTCTGAGGGGAGGAAAGCAGAATGAGACCAGAAAAAGTCTACGTTTTGCAGTGAGGGTTCCACTGTGGAGCCAGGAGACAGATGTGTTCATGTTGTCAACTGGCCTGTCCTGCTTCTGCCCCTGTATCCTGGGGAGTCTCAGTGAGTATTCCTTCCTGGTTTTCACTGGAAGTTGATCTGGTTGGAGGGTGGAGGGGATAGCATTCTCTTCCTTACATCATTGCAAGGGGTCATGAGTCTCCCTAAACTTCTACCTTGCTTGTCCTAGCTGTAAGAAGAGGTTCCCTTCATCTGGCCCCCAGGGTCTGTTTCCCCAGGCTTTGGTGCATGTTCCTCATGGATGAGCACTGGGGTCCACGGATGAGCACTAGGATTGATGCCCACAGATCCAGCCTAGCCCTAGGGAACAGCTCCCGAGGGAGCGCAGGCACTGCTTCTATGGACTGTGCCCCACCAGGTATGTCAACCCTCTCCAGAGATACCCATTCCATTCCCACTGCCTTCCCTGCAACCTGCAAACTTTTTCTTCCAAAACCCTTTTTTCTTCAATGTGTTTTCTTTTTCCTTTTCTTTTTCTTTTTTTTTTTTTTTTTTTTTTTAGATGTAATCTTGCTCTGTCAACTGGCTGGAGTGCAGTGGCACGATCTTGGCTCACTGCAACCTCTGCCTCCCACGTTCAAGCGATTCTCCTCCCTCAGCCTCCTGAATAGTTGGGATTACAGGCGCCTACCACCACGCCCAGGTAATTTTTGTATTTTTAGTAGAGATGGGGTTTCTACTAAAAATGCTTTGAACCTGGGAGGCGGAGGCTGTGGTGAGCCAAGGTCGCACCATGGCACTTCAGCCTGGGAAATAAGAGCGAAACTCCATCTCAAAAAAAAAAAAAAAAGAAATAAAAATGTAATAGATACAGTCAAAAATGATATGGAAGATACAAAAGTGATATGGAAGCGGCATTAGGCTCCACAGAAGACAATAACCCCAGCTCCTTGTCTGATAACGTCAGGGGCAGGTGGGAGGAAGAGTCACAAAACAGGCCAGTGCTTCCAACTGCTGCTGAGACTCTCTTCTTATTATTTTGTATTTTGTGAAAAGGTAACACATGTTCTTAATAATAAGAATGAAAGCAACTGTTGAAGAGGGTGCCCAGTTAAAGGTCAGTCTCCCTCCCATACACTAGTAATGGAAATTGATACTCGTTACACAGCCCAGAGGGAGAGGCTGCAGGATGCTATCTGCCGTGCCTCTTTTTTTTTCTATCAAATTTCCCCTGTATCTTTTCTTTTTTTTGAGACAGAGTCTTGAAGTGATTCTCTTGCCTCATCCTCCTAAGTAGCTCCTGAGTAGCTGGGATTACAGGTGCCTGCCACCACACCTGGATAATTTTTATATTTTTAGCAGTGACAGGGTTTCACCATGTTGGCCAGGCTGGTCTTGAACTCCTGACCTCAGGCAATCCGCCTGCCTCAGCCTCCCGACGTGCTATGATTATAGGCATGAGTCACTGTGCCTGGCCCAAGTCTCCCCTGTATCTTTTCATCAACTTAAATTGGGCAAGTAGATACTCATTAAGTGACTCAGAGTAGACACCTTTTCTGGTCCAAGAGCTTTCACTAAGATCTGCTTCAGAAGCTTGTTAAAATTGTTTTATCACATCCTCAGTAAATTAACAATCCTATGTACTTATATGGCATTTATACCAAGAGTCCATAAACACGACGTCATTTCATTCTCATCCTCTTGTCTGCACTGGAAGATAGACAGACAGGCAGAATTAGCACCCATCCCATTTTACAGATGGGAAGACTGAGGCTTAGAGTTGATACAGAATGCTATTCAAAGTGCAATGACTATGCAACAGGAACCAAGATAACTTTAGCAGGGACATCCTGGAGCTCTCACAGGTCATCTGGAACAATACTTTTCTCTCCCACTTTCTCTCGGACACACCCACAGGCTCATGCCCTGAGGTCTATACTCTTCATTCTGATTGCCTTTTCCAATCCCTTCAATAATAATGTTCATATTGAATAACTTCAGCCTGCTGGCCACAATGATTGGAGCAGAGAGGGCCACCTGACCCAGGATAAAAGCAACCCACTGGCTGGGCTAATCCAATCAGATTTTGAATTTTGGAGATAAGGAGCTGTTATTTCTTTTCTTTTCTTTTCTTTTGAAATGGAATTTTGCTCTTGTTGCCCAGGCTGGAGTGCAATGGTGCACGATCTCAGCTCCCTGCAACCTCCGCCTCCCAGGTTCAAGAGATTCTCCTGCCTCAGCCTCGTGAGTAACTGGAATTACAGGTGTCCACCACCACGCCCAGCTAATTTTTTGTATTTTTCATAGAGATGGGGTTTCCCCATGTTGGCCAGGCTGGTCTCAAACTCTTGATCTCAAGTGATCCACCTGCCTCGGCCTCACAGAGTGCTGGGATTACAGGCGTGAGCCACCATGCCCGGTCAGGAACTATTGTTTCTTAAGCATTTCCTATGTGCCGGGAATAACACAGAACACTGGGCATTCACCTTATTATATAAAATGCCTTTTACCTTTATTTTTATAATTTAAAATGTTCATAAATTCATTTAATTAAAATAAAATTTAAAATTTTATGAATTTGTTTTAATAAAATATTTTTAAATTTTTTATTATGTCATTTTATTCCTGTAGCAAACTTAGATTGAATGAGTGTCCTCATTTTGCAGATAAGAAAGTTGAAATTCAGTAAAGTTAAGGGTCATGGTCAAGGCTGCACAGCTGGTAAGTGCAAAAGATGAAACTGAATCTCTTGTACGTCTGACCAGAGGGACCAGTGTTTGATTTTGCCTCCCTTAGTGGGCCCAGCTCTCTTTCAGCCACCCCAGTATTCTGCGCTCCAACAAATAACTGTTTATTTATTTATTTATTTTTGATATGGAGTTTCGTTCTTATTGCCCAGGCTGGAGTGCAGTGGCGCAATCTCAGCTCACTGCAACCTCTGCTTCTTGGGTTTATGCAATTCTCATGCCTCAGCCTCCTGGGTAGCTGGGATTACAGGCACATGCCACCACGCCTGGCTACTTTTCTTTGTATTTTTAGTAGAGACAGGGTTTTGCCATGTTGGCCAGGCTGGTCTTGAACTCCTGACCTCAGGAGATCTTCCTGTCTGGTCCTCCCAAAGTGCTGGGATCACAGGCATGAGCCATTGCATCTGGCCTGAAATACAACCTTAAATATGAAAAATCTTAAAGAATCCATGGCACAAAATAAAACTATTAAAGCTAATAAACTCATTCAGCAAAGCTGCAGGCTACAAGATCAATGTAAAAAAATCAGAAGTATTGGCCGGGTGCAGTGGCTCACACCTGTAATCCCAGCACTTTGGGAGGCTGAGGCAGGTGGATCACGACGTCAGGGGATTGAGTCCATCCTGGCTCACACAGTGAAACCCCGTCTCTACTAAAAATACAAAAAATCAGCTGGTCATGGTAGGTGTGCACCTGTAGTCCCAGCTATTCGGGAGGCTGAGGCAGGAGAATCACTTGAATATGGGATGCGGAGGTTGCAGTGAGCAGAGATCGTGCCACTGCACTCTAGCCTGGGCGACAGAGCAAGATTCTGTCTGAAAAAAAAAAATCAGTAGTATTGTTACATACTAGCAATAAGCAATCTGAAAAAAAAAACACTCAATTTATGAAAGCATCAAAAGAAATAAACTGATTAGGAATATAAATCCAACCAAGGAGGTACAAGACTTGCACGTTGAAAACTGCAAGGTGTTGTTGGAAGAAATTAAGGACACAAATAAATAGAGAGATATCCTGTGTTCATGGATTGAAAGACTTAATACTAACATGGCAATGCTCCCCAAAACTGTCTTCAGAGCCAGTGAAGTCCCTATCAAAATTCCAACAGCCATTTTTGCAGAAATAGAAAAGCGGATCCTAAAATTTGTATAAAATACCAACATGATCTTGAAAAAGGATTTCAAAATGGGATTATTCACAGTCTGCTACAATAATGAAAACAGTGTTGGTACTGGCATAGGAGAGCTACATAGAAAAGTAAACAGAATTGAACATCCAGAAATAACCCCACACATCTATAATTAATTGATTTTCCAGAGGTTGCTAATGCCATTCAATGAGGAAACAGTCATCTCTTTAACAAATTGCGCTGGGACACCTGGATATCCACACGCAAATAAAGCTGAACCTTTCCTCATGCCGTATACAAAAATGAACTTAAAATGTATTGGAGACCTAAATACAAGATGTATAACTATAAAACTCTAAGAATAAAATAGAGGCAAATATTCATGACCTCAGGCTTGGCAATGTTTTCTTAGCTATGACACCAATATCAAAAGCAACAAAAGAAAAAATAGATAAATTAGATAAATTGGACTTCAGAAAAAATTTAAAACATTTGTGTACTATCTTAACAGGCCACTATCAAGAAAGAAAAAAAAAGCAATCCACAGAATGAAATAAAATAATACTTACGAGTCACATTTATAATAAGTGTCTAGTATCCAGAACACATAAGGAATTTGTACAACTCAACGACAAAAAGACAAACAATCCAATTAAAAAATGGTGACCAGGCATGGTGGCTCACACCTGTAATCCCAGCACTTTGGGAGGCTGAGGCAGGCAGATCACCTGAGGTCAGGAGTTTGAGACTAATCTGGCCAACCTGGTGAAATCCCATCTCTACTAAAAATACAAAAAATCAGCCGGCCATGGTGGTGCACACCTGTAATCTCAGCTACTTGGGAGGCTGAGGCAGGAGAATCGCTTGAACCTGGGAGGTGGAGGTTGCAGTGAGCTGAGATCACACCACTACGCTCCAGCCTGGGCGACAGAGTGAGACTCCATCTCAAAAAAATTTAAAAGGGCAAAGGACTTACGTAGATATTCAACACATTACTCATAGGGAAATGCAAACCAAAATGACAATGAGATATCACTTCATGCCCGCTAGGATGACTATAGTAACAATAAATTGTAAAAGTTTTGGCCAAGATGTAGAAAACTTGAAAACCTCATGCATTGCTGCTAGAAATGAAAAATGGTGTAGTCACTGTGGGAGTTCGATAGTTCCTAAAATGTTAAACATAAAATTACCGGCTGGGCGTGGTGGTTCACACCTGCAATCCCAGCACTTTGGGAGGCCAAGGCGAGTGGATCACCTGAGATCAGGAGTTCGAGACCAACCTGGCCAACGTGATGAAACCCTGTCTCTACTAAAAATACAAAAATTAGCTGGGTGTTGTGGCGCGTACCTGTCGTCCCAGCTACTCAGGAGGCTGATGCACGAGAATCACTTGAAGCCAGGAAGTGAAGGTTTCGGTAAGCCAAGATTGTGCCACTGCACTGCAGCCTGGGCAACAGTGCTCTCAATCAATCAAAAAAATTACCATACTACCCAGCAATTCCACTTCTAGGTGGAATGAGAATGAAAATGAGAATATTTATAGACACAAAAACTGGTACGTGAATATTCATGGCTGCACCATTCACATCAGCCAAAATGTCCATGAGCTGAGGAATGGATAAAGAAAATGTAGTCTAGCTGTACCATGGAATATGATTCAGCCATAAAAAGGAGTGAAGTACTGATACATGCTACAGCATGTATGAACCTCAAAAACATGCTAAGTGAAAGAAGCCAGATCCAAAAGTTTGGATTGTATGGTTCCACTTACTTGGAAAGTCCAGATGAGGTAAACCCATAGAGACAGACAGCAGATTAATGGTAGTCAGGGAAACCAGAGTGATCATTTAATGGGTACGAGGCTCCCTTTTAGGGTAGTGAAAGTGTTCTGGAACCATGTACTGGTGATGGCTGCACAACACTGGAATGTACTGAATGCCATTGAATTGTCCACATCAAAATGCTTAAAATAGCGAATATTTTTTTTTTTCTTTTTGAGATGGAGTTTCACTCTTGTTGCTCAGGCTAGAGTGCAATGGTGCGATCTCGGCTCACCGCAACCTCCGACTCCCGGCTTCAAGCGATTCTCCCGCCTCAGCCTTCCAAATAGCTGGGATTACAGGCATGTGCCACCATGCCCGGCTAATTTTGTATTTTTAGTAGAGGTGGGGTTTCGGCATGTTGGTCAGGCTGGTCTTGAGCTCCCAACCTCAGATCCATCCGTCTTGGCCTCCCAAAGTGCTGGGAGTACAGGTGTGAGCCACTGCGCCTGGCTGGCTAAAATGGTGAATTTTATATGAATATTGCTGTAATAAATTAAAAGGGGTTGCTGATGGATAGATGCGGGATAAGAGTGTAGGAAGGAAATCAAGATTCTCCCGGTTACTTCTAGGGAGTTAAGGACGGGAGGGGCCTTAAGTGCTCGCTGCACTTTGGTCATAACTGCACTCTCTCTTCTTTGTCTAGGGATGCTCACTTCCACCTTGGGGACTTTGTGCCTGTTCTCCCAGGCATGCACCTAGAATGATCCTACTCCAACTCCCAGCCTGGCTGCTGCCCCTCCATTCATGACTCTCACCTCTCCAAGTCGTTGCAGAAACCTGACTGACTTCTTCCCATCTGTCGAATCTCAGGTCTAATGTTTCCTTCTTCGCATCCTCACCCCGTGGACACTCACTAGCACACCACCCAGTTCCCATGCTTTATCACATTGACCACAATCTGGTATTTTGCTGATGTGATAGCTTGATTATTCCCTGTCTCTTCCCCCTGGCTCAAATGTGAGCTCCATGCAAGAGACAACATCACGTGACTTATCCCCACTCTATCCCCCATGCTGGGCATATTGTGGGCTCTCAAAAAACCACTGAAAAATGGATGAATGAATGAATGAAACTCATCTGGGAGAAAGAAAAAAAAAATCCAGACGAGTGAAAATCAAGCAGAGAAAAGTTGAGATTGTCATTTATCGGGAGAAGCAGGATTCCTATTTGCCTCAATTTTAGACTTGGAAATGTATCATGGTGAAATCACCTCGTTCATCAACCTGCTGACCACCAGGGCTGTTCGTCAGAAGGAACTACCAGTCTTCCTCTGAAAATTCCCCTGGAGTCTCCCACCTTCATTCCTTGGCTCCAAGGTTCCCACACCCTCAGGACCCACAGATTCGACTCACCATGACTGGATATTACCAGGTCTTGGCAATCTGTGAAATCACGTTCACATCATTCACCTACCAATAAGTTCTTCCCTTCACATGCTCACACAGCATCACCATCCCAGCCTGTAAAAAGCTCCTTGCTCCATACAGACCTAGGAGGCCCTGAAAAAGAAATTCATAAACTTACTTGGTGTCAGTCACTACTCGCCGTCTGCAATGTGGACTTTTTTCTGTGCTGGTTCCCACCAGGAACCCAGGCGATGACTGATGCTCATACAAAACTGGCAAGAGCCCCATGACAGCCAGTGCTAATGGATGAAGCTCTGGGCCTGGAATGCTCCTAAGCTTCCTTTTCTGTGTTCTGTGCGGAGGTAGCCCACCCCACCTGCTCAACCATGACTGGTTAAGTCTAATCAGGGTTATCTTGTTTCTTTAGCAGATGCTCAATTATCCAGGATCCCTTGCAATAAAAGTGATTATATAACCCACTTGAGGCCAATGAGACGGAAAGGGAAATCTGTTAGTGGGTTCTGGGAGTGCTTTTGCTTTCCGGTAAAAGAAACAGATGCAACTAATGCCACCTTTTTCTTTGTGCATTGATGTTGAGTATGAGATCTGAATTTGTGGCAGCCATTTTGAGGCCATGAGGCATCAAATCACAAACGAATAATGATGGCGTAAAATACAGAGAGCCTGGGTCAGTGATACTCTCAACCAGCCAGCGAATCAATTCATGAGCCAGCGAATCAATTCATGGGGTAATTTATTTATTAGATACAGTAAGTACAGTGCCTAGGGCCCACAATAATTTCAAGGGCCCATGAAAATATTTTTTTTAGAGGGAGTCTTGCTTTGTTGCCAGGCTGGAGTGCAGTGGCACGATCTTGGCTCACTGCAATCTCTGCTTCCTGGATTCAAGTGATTCTCTTGCCTCAGCCTCCTGAGTAGCTGGGATTACAGGCACCTGTCACTATGCCCGGTTAATTTTTGTATTTTTAGTAGAGATAGGGTTTCACCATGTTGGCCAGGATGGTCTCGATCTCCTGACCTCTTGATCCAACCTCCTCGGCCTCCCAAAGTGTTAGGATTACAGGCATGAGCCACTGCACCGGCTAAAAATGTTTTAATATCTTTGGAAATCAGAAGGAAAAAGAAAGTCACCAACCATCTCCTCTTCTTTACCCCCACCCTCCTTCAGGCCCTCACCACCCATGCCCCTCCATTCTCTCCCAGCCATGTCCATGGATGTTAGTGTATAGTGGTGTTCAGTTTCAAAATGAGGAATCACTATTCGCATTTGCAGCGTCTGAGCCCCAAGTCCACCAATAACTTTCTTTGTTGCATCACCATTTACTCTACCTGTTACAGTTGGAAACAGTTTCAACCTTTGAAATTTATCATATGGAAATAATTAAGGTTCTTTCCAATTACAAAAGTGTTCATGATAGCAAAAATGGAATCAATCAAAATACTCAGTAAGAGAAGGCAATGTGAATTATGAAGCATCCATATCTATGAAATCCTTTTACAGGTATGAACATGAATACTTTGCATCTATATTTGTTGACATAAATGTTCATTTTTTTTTTTCATTTTTTGAGATGGAGTCTCACTCCTGTCGTGCAGGCTAGAGTGCAGTGGCATGATCTTGGCTCACTGCAACCTCCACCTCCTGGGTTCAAGCAATTATCCTTCCTCAGCCTCCCTAGAACTGAGATTACAGGTGTGCGCCACCATGCCCGGCTAATTTTGTGTGTGTGTATTTTTAGTAGAGACAGGGTTTCACCATGTTGGCCAGGCTAGTCTTGAACTCCTGACCTTAGGTGATCCACCAGCCTCGGCCTCCCAAAGTGCTAGGATTACAGGCATGAGCCACTGTGCCTGGCCTGAAAGTTCATTTTTAAGTGAAAAAGCAGGTCAGTATTTTTCTTATTCACATTCATAAACACAGATGAATACATTGCATAGACTGATTTTATCAGTAAGATGATTTCAACTGCAAGTAAGAGAAAACCCTAATTCAATTACTTCACAACGAGGAAATGTATTTTCCAAAATAACAAGAAATTCCAGATGGTCAGGGCCAGGGGGCACTCTGGCTCTACTTCTTTGTAATCCTCCTGGCTCTACCCACCTCCCTGTATTGGCTGTGCCCACAGGCTGTCAGGTGACGCCAGCATGTAAAATGTCAGTGACCGGAAGTGGAGCTCTCAAGAGTGCAGAGATCACTCCCAGAAGGCACCTAGCTGACTTCTCCTGTGTCTCATTGGCCAGAACTATGTCACTTGCTCCTGTCTAAACCAATCACTGACAAAGGAAACAGGAGCACCATGATTTTTATTTATTTACTTACTTTTTATTTTTTTATTTCAATAGTTATGGGGAATAGGTAGTGTTTGGTTACATGGATAAGTCCTTTAGTGCTGATTTCTGAGATTTTTGTGCACTCAACACTTGAGCAGTGTACACTGTACCCAATGTGTAGTCTTTTATCCCCACCCCACCATGCTTCCCCCAGAGTCCCCAAAGTCCACTGTATCATTCTTTTTTTTTGAGATGGAGTTTCACTCTTGTTGCCCAGGCTGGAGTACAATGGCACAATCTCGGCTCACGGCAACCTCTGCCTCCGGGTTCAAGCGATTCTCCTGCCTCAGCCTCCCAAGTAGCTGGGATTACAGGTATGCGCCACCAGACCTGGCTAATTTTGTATTCTTAGTAGAAACGGCGTTTCTTCACGTTGTTCAGGTTGGTCTCCAACTCCTGACCTCAGGTGATCCATGCACCTGGGCCTCACAAAGTGCTGGGATTACATGAGTCACTGCATCCAGTCCTTTGTATCCATTCCTATACCTTTCTGTCCTTATAGTTTAGCTCCCACTTACAAGTGAGAACATAGAATGTTTAGTTTCCTGGCTGGGCAAGGTGGCTTATGCTTGTAATCCCAGCACTTTGGGAGGCCAAGGCTGGTGTATCATGAGGTCAAGAGATCAAGACCAGCCTGGCCAACATGGTGAAACCCCGTTTCTACTAAAAATGCAAAAATTAGCTGGGCATGGTGGTGAGTGCCTGTAGTCTCAGCTACTTAGGAGGCTGAGGCAGGAGAATCACTTGAACCCAGGAGGTGGAGGCGGAGGTTGCAGTGAGCCGAGATGGTGCCACTGCACCCTAGCCTGGGTAACAGAACTAGGCTCCATCTCAAAAATAGAAAGGATGTCTAGTTTCCTGTTCCTGAGTTACTTCACTTAGAATAACGGTCTCCAACTCCAACCAGAAATGCATATGCCATTATTTCATTACTTTTTATGGCTGAGTAATATTCCACGGTATATATATCATATTTTCCTTATCCACTCATTGGTGGATGGGCATTTGGGCTGGTTCCATATTTTTGCAATTGTGAATTGCAGAAGCACTATGATTGACTTAGTCCAGTCGGGACCTACCTAGATGGGAGGAGGAACGAGGTCCTCCAAGGCAGCGGCCAATGAGTAGAGGGGGGTACCTGGGCAGAGTCAGTTTCATTAGGAAGAGGAGGAGGTAAATGCATATTGAGATGACAAATGTATTAGTCAGGGTTCTCCAGAGAAACAGAACCAACAAGATGTACGAATGTGTACATATATACATACATATACATATATGCACACATATATATGTATGTATATACATATATATAAGGATATTCAAGAAATTGGCTTATACAATTATGCAAGCTGAGAAGTCCCAAGATTTGCAATCAGCAAGCCAAAGGCCCAGAAGGGCTGATGGTGCAGTTTTGGTCTGAGTCCGAAGGCCCGAGGCCCAAGAAGAGCTGAGGTTTCGATTTGAGTCAGAAGGTGGGGAAAAGATGACCCAGCTCAAGCAGTCAGGCAGGACGAGTTTCCTCTTGCTCTGCCTTTTTGTTCCATTCAGGTCTTCAATTGATCGCATGAGGTTTACCCACGTCGGAGGCGGCAATCTGCTTTACTCAGTTGATGGATTCAAACATTAATCTTATCTACAAACACCCTCACAATCACACCCAGAATAACCTTTGAGCAAATGTCTGAGCACCCCTTGGTCCCAGCAAATTGACAGATAAAATTAACCATCTCAGCAACAAGGAGTGTCTGTTGTACAGGACACAAGACGCAACATTAATCAGGATTTCTCTGTAGAGTACGAGGGTCAAGAGTGCCTCCGCCTGAATCTAGCCTCTCTTACTTTCTAGCTGCATGTCTTGGTTAAGCTGTTTAACTTCTCTGAGCCTCCACTGCAAAATGCAGGTAATAGGCCTGGCGCGGTGGTTCATGCCTGTAATCCCAGCACTCACTTGGGGTCAGGAGTTCGAGACCAGCCTGGCCAACATGGTGAAACCCCATCTCTACTAAAAATACAAAAATTAGTCAGGTGTGTGTGTGTTGGGGGGCGCCTATAATCCCAGCTAATTGGGAGGCTGAGGCGGGAGAATTGAACCCAGGAGGTGGAACAATGAACAGAGTAGTGAGCAGAGATCATGCCACTGCAGTCCACCTTGGGCAACAGAGCGAGACTGTGTCTCAAAAAACAGACAAAACACAAAGTGCAGAGAATGGGAGGAACCTACATTATAGGGTTGAGGGTGAATTTAATGAGATAATATGTGTGAAGTTCACAGCACAGTGTCAGACATGTTAAGTGCTTAGCACATTGTAGCTGTTATTATCATGATCATTTGATCACAAACTGTGAGGTTACTGCTTGCTATTGATGTATTTATTGTCTCTCAGCTCCCCTAATTCATTCTTAAATGTTTGCTCCTCCACAATAGCCTGGACTTTTACAGCATTTCTGATTTATGCTGATCACAGAGCTGAGCTTTCCCAGTAGAGGGGGCGAAGAAACATCGCAGGAGAAAGGGGCTTCTCTTACTGGTTCCAGCTGCAGCACCACTGGTCAGCGCTGAGGGTGTGAGGTGTCATGGGTCAGGTAATGGGATTCTCAGACACTGGGGGAGGCTTTGGGACCCGGGTAAGTTTTCCTATTCTGGCCACAGGGAGAGTGCAATTCTTCCCAAGCTGATCTTAGGTGATGGTGCCCCTAGTGGTGAGCGTTCCAACTGCAGCAGGGAGCATAAGGCTCTGGATTCTGAACCCAGGCAGTCCCTGGTGCCATGGAATTTATGGCTCCCATGTCACCTGCTCAGTGGGGCCTCCCTCAACCACTCTGTTTCATAACAAAATCCCCCCCCATTTCCCCTGTCTACTTTATTTTCCTCCAGAGCTTTTCAACATACTCTATCTCTTATTTGCTTATTTTATCGTCTCCCTCTTTAGCTCCACGAGGGTAAGGCTTTTTGCCTGTCTTGTTCACTTAGAAGTATCTAGCGCAGTCACCTGGCACACAGTAGATGCCCAATAAATATCTGTTGACCCGAGCTGCATGCAGGTCAACCATGCTCTCCTGCCCGTGGCTACTGCACCAAATACCATGGAGTCTTTTATCTTGGAGGAAAAGCTCCAGGTCTTCAAGGACCAGCACAGGTCAACTTCCCAGGCTTCGTGCTTGGCAGGAAAAGGAAAACTGTGGGTTTTGAAAAATGATTCCCTAGAGTGAGGCTCAGGCACCCTACCACCTTTCTAAAGTACTCCAGTTAACTTAGGGAGGAACTAATGGATCAATCACTTTGGCCCTCAGGTTAGAATCCTGGCTGCCACTCACTTGTTAAATGAAGTGGGATGAAACCCCCTGTAGGCTTGGCTTTGTCGATGTCGTGAGGATCGTAGGGTTAGGGTGGGGTGGAAGGAGGGTCAATAAGATCACGTAAGCAAAGCCCAAAGCCCTTAGTGCAGTGCTTGGCACAGAGTAGGTCCACAATATATGATTATTTTTGCTCCCAAGCAACCATTTCCCATTATCCTGGGGGACTTGCTGGACACTGTGGGGCAGGGGGTTGTGATTGAGACCCCTCTCCCCAAGCCAAGGGGCAGACTTGTGTCGCAGGTCAGGACAATCAGGCACTCCCTCTATGGGATGAAAACCTTAAACAAATGGCATTCTCTTTACCAGAGCAGCAGCACCCTAACCACACTCTCCTTGCAAGACAAACATTCCCAATTGTTCCCCTTTCTGGCCTTCCCCAGCCAGCTTGATTCCATCCCATTTCCCAGTGCTCCAGGCTCCCATGGGCTCTGGGATCACACATCATCTTTCCAGTTTATTTCCTTTTGCCTGAGGAAGCCGAAGTTAGCTTCTGGGGCTTATGGCCAGAGACCCCTGACACTGACTAATGGAAAATAGGGGGCTCTGGATCCACAGCTGCAGGGAGAGGGCGTTCTAAGCTGTACCCTAGTCCCGCAGAAGGAAGGTCTGAATACTGGGGAACCCTAAAAGGCATTGCAAATCCTTAACATGACCATCAAAGCCATACAGGATCTTGGCCCTGCACCTCTCTGGCCAACATCCCACCACTGTCCACTTTGTTCACACCACACCGGCCCCACAGGCGTCCGTGCTATTTGTCACTGCAACTGGACACACTCCCTCCTCCAGGCCTTTGCATTTGCTGTTCCCTGGACCCAATTGCTCTTTCTCCAGAAAACCCCGTGGCCTAGTCCTTTTCCTCTTCGCTCAAATGTCACCGGCTCAGTGGAGCCTCCCTCAACTACCCTTCTTCAGAATACGATCCCTACAGGTCTGGGTCCTCTCTGTCCCCCACCCCCCCGCCTACTTAATTTTTCTTCAGTACTTTTCCAGCATTTTTCCAGCATGTTCTGTACTTTGCTTATGTATTTTGTTGTCCATCTCCTAAGCTCCATGAGGGCAGAGCTCTTTGTCTGTCTTGCTCACTTAGAAATCTCTAGCACAGTGACTCGGCACACAGTAGGTGCTCAATAAATGTTTACCTGAGTTGCATTCTGGCTGGATACAGTTAGAGACTTGGGGTGATCAGGAGCTCTTAATGGAACAAGCCTTTTCCCACAGAGCCCACTGCCTGCTCAAGCCTAGAGATGGCTGCCAAGTGCTTGCTGCTGGGGCCAGATGCCTGGGAAAACCCTACTTCCCCAGCGACCTGCATGTGGAGGAGGGAACCACTTAAGTACCAGCCTCTCCTGGATGGAGAGCCAGTACATTATCTTGGAATATCTTGGAAGACTCTTTTTTTTTTGAAGACGGAGTCTTGCTCTGCTGTCCAGGCTGGAGTGCAGTGGCATGATCTCAGCTCACTGCAACCTCTGCCTCCTGCATTCAAGAGATTCCCCTGCCTCGACCTCCTGAGTAGCTCAAATTACAGGCACACACCACCACGTCCAGCTAATTTTTGTATTTGTATTTTTTATTTTTTGAGATGAAGTCTCTGTCGCCCAGGCTGGAGTGCAGTGGCGAGATGTTGGCTCACTGCAACCTCAACTTCCTGAGTTCGAGTGATTCTCTGCCTCAGCTTCCCCAGTAGCTGGGATTACAGGAACACATTATCATTCCCGGCTAATTTTTGTATTTTTTGTAGAGACAGGGTTTCACCATCTTGGCCAGGCTGGTCTCGAACTCCTGACCTCAGGTGATCCAGCCACCTTGGCTTCCCAAAGTGCTAGGATTACAGGCGTGAACCACAACGTCTGACGTAATTTTTGTATTTTTTAGTAAAGACGGGGTTTCACCATGTTGGCCAGGCTGGTCTTGAGCTCCTGACCTCAAGTGATCCGCCCGCCTCGGCCTCCCAAAGTGCTAGGATTAGAGGCGTGAGCCACCGCGCCGGCTGGCAGACTCTCAATAATGACAATTAACAGTAACAGTAACAGTGGCAAGCATTTATGGGCCTTTCCCCCTGGGTCTGTATTAAGGGATTCACATCCAATATCTTACTTGAGTCTCAGATCGTTCTGAGACCCATGATGCCCATTTTAGACAACATCATACCAATTTTTTTTTTTTTTTTTTTTTTTTTTTGAGACAGAGTCTTGCTCTGTCACCAGGCTGGGGTGCAGTGACACGATCTCCGCTCACTGCCTCCTCCGCCTCCCGGGTTCAAGCGATTCTCCTGCCTCAGCCTCCCAAGTAGCTGAGGTGCCCACCACCACCCCTGGCTAATTTTTGTATTTTTAGTAGAGACAGGTTTCGCCATGTTAGCCAGGCTGGTCTCGAACTCCCGACCTTGTGATCCGCCCGCCTCCGCATCCCAAAGTGCTGGGATTACAGGCGTGAGCCACCGCACCTGGCCTATACCCATTTTAAAGATGAGAAAACAGGCTTGGAGAATGTCGGTAGTAGCCCCACCATCTCCTACCGCTTCTGGGAACCAGGCCCACAGAGGAGAGCTCATGAAGGGCGCTTTCCTTCCCCACCCCAGGGAAGCGGGAGGGACACGGGCGCTGGCCTGGAGGGTGGGGGGAGCCTGAAAGGCCAGGGCGCTGGGTGCGCGGAAGCGAGCTTGCGCGCTCGGCGCGGAGGCTCCTGGCGCAGGCGACCCGCCTGCCCCGCCGCGCGGTGGCTTTCCGGAGGGGTGGGGCGGCCGCGGCGGGTCCTGACGTCGGGCGCCCTCCGGCCGTCAATCAGCGCTCGGCCCCGCCCCGCCGCGGCTGCAGCGGCGGCGCCGAGGCCGGAGGAGCAGCCGTCGCCCCCACCTCCCGGGACTCGGAACTCAGCGGCTCGGAGCCATGGCCTCGGCCACCGCGGGTAAGGGGCTGCGGGACACGGGGGCGGCGGGAGGGCAGCCCCGACCCCCGCGCCCACCCTTCGGCTGACCCGCGGCTCTCGCGTCCTGTCCCACAGAGGCGGAGACCCGGCAGAGGCTGCTACGCACCGTCAAGAAGGAGGTGGGTGCCGGGGTGGGGCGCAGGGCAGGACCCCCCCCCCCCGGGCAGGGGGCAGCAGCAGCCAAGCTGGGGGGGCGGGGAGGAAGAGTCTCCGTGGAAGGGTGGCCTCTGGCGGTGGAAGGGCGGCCAAACCTGGTGTGGGGCTCACCTGGGTGGGCATCGACCTCCCGCAGGGCTGGAGGAGCAGCGAGGGAGTTTGGGGGTGGGCGTAGGTATGGAGGGGGCTTTGGCTGTTTGGGGGCTGTGTGTGGGGGTGGATGCAGTGTGACGGCCCTCAGGTGTCCCAGTAGGACCTCCTCTTGTGGAGGAGCAGGTGGGTGCGGCTGAGGGAGGGGACCTTCCAAGAGAGACAAGCTGCTGGGGGGACCCCCCCCACAGGGTGTGCTGGGGGAGGGGGTCTGAATAGGGCTGCCAAAGGTGGGGTACGCTCCAGGAAAAGGGAGAGGTTCGATTTGGGAAAATAAAGCTTCCCTCCTCAGCCTCCAAATTCTCAGTCCTTGGAGCCACCTCCAGGAGCCAGGAGACTCCCTCCCTGAGAGTCCCGGGTGAGTGAGCTGCTCCCTTGGCAGTAGGGGTCCCCTAACCCCCACCCCCACCACACACACTCAGAGGGTGAGAATCAGAGAGATTCTTCTGCCCCTCCACTCTCCCTGGGGTCAGCGGGGAGACCAGTCTAGTCTTTAGGGCTAATGGCCAGTGACCTCCCAGAACCCCATAGATAGGGAGAATTTATAGTCCTTGGGGCCTGGGGTGGCATTTTGTCGCCTGGACTGTGTGCTCTGGTGTGTACGCCTCCGTGGGTGAGGACCTGTGGCTGTGAGTGTGGCATATGAGAATGTGCGTCTGTCTGGAGATATCTAAGCATCTCTCTTAGCATTGTGTGTACACATATCTATGTGTGTCTGTGTGTAGATCTGTTTTTGTGAGGATGCGTCTGTGTGTGTGTATTGTGTGATGCATGAGTCTGTGTGAATAAGTGATGCTGTGACTGTACGTGTGTATCTTGAGTGGGTGTGTGGCATGTGATGCATGAGTCTGTGAATAATGAGGGCTGTGACTCCATGTGTGTGTGTGTGTGTGTTGCTCTCCCCATTCTCCAGCCTCAGGCCCCATGGCCGCTGTGTCTTCATCACTTTTAAACCTTATGAGTGCTTAGCCCAAGACCGTGCGTGGCAGCAGACCTTGTGGGCTGGCCTGGTTTCAGGGCCTGGCTTTGAGTGTCTGTGTGTGTATGTGTGTGTGTGTGTGTGTGTGTCTGTGTGTGTGTGTGTGTGTGTGTGTGTGTGTGTGTGTTGGGGTGTCGGCTGAGGTGGCAGCATCAAGCAGCACTGATGACCCCTCCTTCCCTGCCCAGTGGCAGGCAGCCACCGAGGGCAGCCTGGAGGCTTGGACCTGTTGCTGCCCTCCCTCCTCGGGGAGCATGAGTATGTGTCTGTGCGTGTGTGTCTCTGTGTGTGGCATGTCCTATTTTGTTTAAAGAATCAGCTCCAGGGATGGTTGCACATTCTAGCATTTTCAAATGAGACACACAAAATACATTGGATCCCTCAGAAAGGCCCGGAAGTTTTCAGCTGAGCCCCTGTATAGACCCCTGTGGGTACTCCAAAGGAGCTCTGTTTAGACCCTCTTTTCAACAGAACTCACAGACCAACAACATTCTCATGACTATTTCCAGGGGAGGGGCATGTGCCTTACAAAACACCTGCTGTCTTTTTGTTCATGGTTTAACCAGACCCACGTGTAATATGTGCCCCCAAGATGTTTTTACCTGGAGTAGCTTTGTTTTTATTTATTTGTTTATTTTATTATTTTTAAAAAAATCTTTCTCCTGAAAAGCGATCACATCACAGGTAGCTTTGTTTTTAGGCGATGGTTGGTTGAATTGGGTTGTGGGGGGTGCAGGCAGAAGAGAACACCAGTAAACATCTATCTGGAGAAGGCTGTAGCTGAGGCCCAGGTCCCAGCTCAGCTCCCAGCTTGAGCTCCGTTTCCTGCACAGGTCCCTTCTTCTCTCCAGGACTCAGTTTCTCGATGTGCAGAAGGATGCATTGGTACCGACGTCCTTTGAGGTTTGATCTGTGTCAGTCTAGTTTGGGTCTTGGGCTCAGAAAGGGTGGATAACTTGCCCAAGATCATCCAGCCAAGATGGGACAGAGCTGGGACTTACCCCCCAGGTCTTTTTGATGTCACAGCCACACTCTGACCCTCCCATCCCACACACATGCTCACTCAAATGCACACGGTGCCACGCCTTGGACAGAATGTGTGGGTGGTACAGTTTCCATTGAACAGATGAGAACACTGTAGCCTGGAGACAATAAGTGATGTTTCTTTTATTTATTTATTTATTTCCTTTGAGACAGAATTTGTCTCTATCACCAGGCTGGAGTGCAGTGGCGCGACCTCTGCTCACTGCAACCTCTGCCTCCCGGGTTCAAGCAATTCTCCTGCCTCAGTCTGCCGAGCAGCTGGGACTACGGGGGCCCACCACCACTCCCAGCTAATTTTTGTATTTTTAGTAGAGACAGGGTTTCACCATGTTGGCCAGGCTGGTCTCAATCTTCTGACCTCATGATCCACCCGCCTCAGCGTCCCAAAGTGCTGGGATTACAGGCATGAGCCACCATGCCTGGCCAATAAGTGATTATTTCAAGGGCACAGAACCAGTGCAGGGGGCAGGCTCCAGTCTTCTGTCTTGGAGCTCCTTTTCAGCATAGGTACCCTAAGAAGATGGCAGCCACTCTGTGCCCCACCCAAAGCATGTCTCTCCTGTCCTTTCCTTACCTCTTTGGGGGGACATCTCTCTCAGTGTCAGAGAGCCAGTCTCCAGTGGAATAGAAGGGAAAGCTCTTTGCCTAGAAATCTGAGTCAAGTCAGGTCTTCCTTCTCCTGCGTTTGGAGGAGCCACATCTCTACCTGTCGCAGCTCACCCAGACACTGCATTGTGTGTACTCATATCTATGTGTATATCTGTTTTCTGTGTGTTTATCTGTTTTCCCAGCCTTCTTTCTAGAAGGGTTGCCCTAACAATCAACACCTCTAGATAGGCTGGGCAGCTCTGCAAGCTTCGCTAAAGGTGCAGCCACCAAGGGGCCAGCAGAGGTTGGGAGCTGGAAACTGTCCAGTGCTGACCTGGGGAGCCAGTAGGACCCGGCACCCATGAGGCAGGTCAAGAAGGAACTTTGGGATCAGCTGGAGCTGAATTCCAATCCCAGATGCATATTTACTGAGGGCTGTGTGCCAGACCCTGCGCTAGGTTCTGTGGATATAGCAGGGGCAGGCTCCCTTGTAAACAGGCTGCATCCCTGTCCTTCTGGGGCTGATCTTGCAGTGGTAGAAACAGACCCCCAACAGATACTTGATCATAATTACAAGGATAATTACAGGCTGTGCACAGAGATGTGAAGGAGGGGCACCCAGGGCTGCGAGAACACAAAACAGGGAGAACTGACCATGTGCAGGGGCCCTGGATGTGCCGCTTCAGAAGGCGGGTGAAAGATGAGCACGACTTTCAGGTGAAGATATGGGGGTTGGGAGAGACTAGGGAAAACCATTCCTGGCAGAGGGATTTATCCATGCAGAAGCTTTGTGGCTGGAGGGAGCACTGTGAACTTGAAGGAACTGAAGTGACTGGAGCAGAGAGAAAGGAGAAAGGTGCAGAGGCAGAGAAGGCAGAGCATGGGGCCTTATCCCACAAGCAAGGGGAAAGGAATGGGGAGGACACCACAAACAGGGAGAGAAGGTGAGGGAGATGAAATTGATGTTCACTGCACAATCTTGGACAAGATCTGTCTTTACCTTTATCAGTGTGTGGGTTTTGGTTTATTCATGATGGGGATGAAAATGATTCAGCTGGCAGGATAAACCCTTCGAGAACACCCACCACATTAGCCTGAGCTCCTCCAGGGCAAGCGTTCTTCCCCCCGACCCCCCTGGCTCTGTCCTTGGTGCCACCAAGAGAAAGCTGGAAATAAGGTGACCTCAGCTGCAAACAAGGCGGCCTCAGCGTGATTTCCTCCAGTTAAATCCCACCAGCTCTGTCTTGGCTCCTTCCTGGCTTGCTTTACCCTCCCTGCCACCCCTTAATTTTGTTTTGGTTCCCTGAGCGAGCAAGGACTGGCTTCTCGTTGCCGTGACAACCGCCATTAAGGGAGCCAGCCATGTGATGCCAGTTGATAATGCAAGTAAAGTGACTAACTGCCTTGTTTTTCTGCCTCTGGGCTGGGCCTAGACAGCCTCTTAATTGGAGGGACGAATGCAGGGGCTGGTAGGAGGCAGACGAGACCCCAGGAAGGAGACAGGGTGATGAGGCAGGTCCTGGAGGGGAAGCTACATTTAGCTCTGCAGACTGGAACTGGTGGAGGGGCTGTAATTGTGGAGCCACCGTCACAGCTGCTGAGCAGAGCGTTGGAGAACTGAGCCTCCCAGCCTCTGGGTTAGGGGCAGTGAGATGGGAGAGGAAGGCAGGACTCGCTAAGAAGTTTGGAGAAAAATGAGAAGCGATTGCTGTTACCATGGGGACCCTGCCGTTTGACCCTGTGGTTCCTAATGAAGGGGAGCAATTTTCTCTCCCATCCCTAGGTTGGCCAGATAACATCCAGGTCGCCCAGTTAAATCTGACTTTCAGATAAACAGTGAGTAAGTTTTTAGTATGAGTATATATTGCTAAATCTGGCAGCCCTACTCCAGGGGACATTTGGCAATGTCTGGAAATATTTTTGGTTGTCACAGTTGGGGGTGCTACCGGCATCTAGTGGGAAGAGGCCAGGGATGCTGCTCACGTTCCTGCAAGACACCCCCTCAGCCCACCACCAGCAGCAGCACAAAGAAGTGGCCAGCTCAGAATGGCAATGCTGTTAAGGCAGGGAAATCTTCTCCCCCGACCCTGCCCATACTGCACCCACCTTGCCCTTCACTTCTCTAGGCTGGGCTGATATAAATGTCATATTATTTTTGTTTATTTTTTTGAGACGGAGTCTCGCTCTGTCACCAGACTGGAGTGTAGTGGCACAATCTTGGCTCACTGCAACTTCTGCCTCCTGGGTTCAAGCAGTTCTCCTGCCTCAGCCTCCTGAGTAGCTGGGACCGCAGGCACCCGCCACCATGCCTGGCTGATTTTTTTTTGTATTTTTAGTAGAGACGGGGTTTCACCATGTTGGCCACGATGGTCTCAACCTCTTGACCCCTTGATCTGCCTGCCTAGGCCTCCCAAAGTGCTGGGATTACAGGTGTGAGCCACCATTCCAGGCCAGGAATGTCCTATTCTTGAACAACTCATTCTCACTGTTAGATTGTCTTGGATGCATATTTGGGGTCCAAAGCCGGGGTGGGGGGCAGTGAAGGAAGTCTTGGCTCCCTAGCTATGTCATTTTGGGAAAGCTTCCCTAGAATGCCCCAGTTTCTCACCTATAAAATGGACTTAGGCCATAGAAGACAGATTGTACTGTGTAATAACATTAGTAGTTCCTGGCTGGGCACGGTGCTCATGCATGTAATCCCAGCACTTTGGGAAGCCGAGGTAGGAGGAACACTTAAGGCCAGGAGTTTGGGACCAGCCTGGGCAACATAGCAAGACCCCATCTCTATAGAAAACAAAATAAAAATGGCCGGGCATTGTAGTGAATGCCTGTAATCCTAGCTATTTGAGAGGCTGAGGCAGGAGGATCCCTTGAGCCCAGGAAGTTGAGGCTTCAGTGATCTGTGATCGCATCACTGCACTCCAGCCAAGGCAATAGAGCAAGACCCTGTCTCAAAAAAAAAAAAAAAAAAGTGGCCAGGCATGGTGGCTCATACCTGTAATCCCAGCACTTTGGGAGGCCAAGGCAGGGGAGTCACTTGAGGTCAGGAGTTTAAGACCAGCCTGGCCAGCAAACATGGTAAAACCTCATCTCTTCTAAAAATACAAAAATAAGCTGGGTGTGGTAGCATGTGCCTGTAATCCCAGCTATTCGGGAGGCTGAGGCAGGAGAATCGCTTGAACCCAGGAGGTGGAGGTTGTAGGGAGCTGAGATGGCGCCACTGCACTCCAGGCTGGGTGACAGAGTGAGACTCCATCTCAAAAGAAAAAAAAAAATTCCTAATTTCCTGCCTGTTTGCTGGGGGCTTACTCTGTGCTGGGCACTGTGCCATGAACTTTCTGAGCATTTATCTCCTTCACTCCTCATAAAAGTCCTAAGGGAGAGAGTCGTCTTTTTCCTTGATAGATGAGGAGCTGGAGGCACAGAGATGTTATGTATGCAGCTCACTTTAAGGTCCCACAATCAGTCCGTGGGGAAGTCAGTGTTGAAACCTCACGTTGCCAAGATCTGGAGGGTGGCCTCGTGACCTTGGCTTACAGTGGGCAGTGGTGTGGAGCTATGAGCTTCGGAAAAGTCCCTGGAAGCACAGCTTGGGTTCAGGCATGCGCAGGGGAAGGAAATGGGACAGGAAAGTTCCATTTGTCCCAGCGCGTGCAGGGCTGTTAGTGCCAGGCTGTGACATTTGAACTTTCCACAGTGGATAATGGGGAACTACAGAAGATTTATGAGCCAGGGAGGCTTTTGGTTAGAGCTGTACTTCAGGAAGTTTCAGCTAATAGCAGGGACCAGGATAGAAAGTTTCTGCCTGCTCTTAGAAGAAAACTCCCTCCCTCCCTTCCTTCCTTCCCTCCTCCTTTCCTCCCTTCCTCCCTTCCTTCCTCAAATATTTATTGAGCATCTACTATGTGCCAGGTCCTGTTCTAGAAGCTGCAGACTGAGAAGTGAATAAAGCAAAGTCTTTGCTCATATCCCCTCATTCAGTGTACAGTATATGGTAGGAGGGCATATAGAGAAAACAATAAATATATATTAAAGGTGACAAGGGCTCCAAGGAAAATGAAGGCTGCAGAGGGATGGGAAAGGCTTGCCAGAGCAGGTGGTCAGGGATGGCCTCACTGATTGGATGGCATTTGAACAGAGACCTGAAGGAAGGAAGGGCGCAGTGTCCACATCTGCAGAAAACGTGTGCCTGGCAGAGGGAACAGCGTATGCAGAGGCTGTGAGTTGGGAACAGAGACCAGCTAGGAGGCCAGCGAGGCTGCAGTGAAGTCAGCAAGAGCAGAGATGAGGGTTGAGAGAGTGGGAGATTGATTATTCAAGACCTTTTCCCATCGGAGGCTTTGGCTTTGACTCTGGGTGAGATAGGAGCCATGGGAGTATTTTGAGCAGGGGAGACACAGGCAAGTTTTGGGGACAAGTCGGGAGGAAGCAAAGACACCAGATCATCGGATAAGAGAGGAAACGTCTGTCTTTGCTGAGCTTTCCATTCTTAGGCTGGAATTACAGCCCCCCACCCCCGACTCGCCCCACTGTGCCAAGGAGAGGCTCCAAAAATGCATGTGCTTGAATGAATGCAGGAATGCCAGGTGGGCTATTTTGGGGCTCTCTGATGCTTCCAGGATTGACTCAAATCAGCTTGCGTGTGTCGTGTTTGCTGGCTTAAGAGGACAGAAACTCTCCTCATGAATAATGCAGCCATATCCGCCCGATGCGTCTTGATGCTTTTTCAGGTCTCTGGCAACCTGGCTTCCAGGAGCTTTTGCTAGTGATGAGCGTCTGCGGCAGCTTGGGCATCCTGGTTCGATGTGGCGAGGCTGGCAGGAAGGCCCCTGGCTTGCTTGGTTGTGTCTCTTGCACCATCTGGCTGGGTCTCCCCCAGCCACCTCGTAAGGTGCTCCAGAAGCTGCTGGTAGCATTGGTTGCAGGCTGGCAGGTAGGAAAGGGCATTTTGGTCACCCCTAACGGCCCTCAGTTGCTGTCTGCAGAGCCCAGGATGGGAAGTGGGGAGACCGGTGTCTTTGTTCCAGTTCTGTCCCCAGTAACGGGTGTGGCTCCTGAGAACAGGTCTGTTCTCAAGGTCTCATTTTTCTGCTTTCTAAGTGGATGAGGTTGGACAGCTTCAGGATTCTAAGAACCTCAACTCATCTAATTTGGCCAGCATCACTCTCTGAGAGCCAAATCTTTCATGTTTTCTCTATTCTGAATTTGCCAAGTCTGTATTGAGGACTAATTAAAACTAAGTGGCTGATAAGAGTTTTTGAGTGCCTTCAGTTCACTCAAGGGAAACAAAACCAGGGCTTAACTAACGCCATTCTTACGGGATAAAGATTTAAAAAAACCAAAAAACCAGCATATACTGAGCATTTTGTGTTGATGACCTCATTTAATGATTGATACCCCACGAAGTGCATAAAACATCCTCTTTTATGGATAAGGAAATTGAGGCACAGAGATGGCAGGGAACTCGCCGTAAGGTCACAGAGATTGTCATTGGTACAGCCCAGGGGTCTGGCCACACAATCCTTTCTATCACTTTGAAGCTAAAACCGGATATCCACACGGAGTTCCGAGCTCCACTGAGAGTATGGGGTCAGGGAGAAGGCCACATTTTGGAACCACACAGCCCTAGGTTCAAATAGTGGCCCTGCCATTTAGTAGCTGCATGAACCTGTCTGACACTAGTTTCCTTGTGTGTCAGATGGCAAAGGCTTCATCTACCACACAGCAGCGCTGCTACGCTATCTCTGTCAGGCAGCTAGCAGTATTTATGGAGGGGCCAGGCATGGCGCATAGCTCGCCCTTTTGGGAGTAAGATGGACTCAGTCCCAGAAGGACACTTTGCTCCCCTTTCTGGTCACATCCGAACTTACAGATGCCCTCAGCGCAGGATCTTGCTGTCTCTTGGTAAGCCCTGACCTGGAGGTGCTGCAGCCTCCAGAGCAGTGCTGTGGAATGAGTGGGAAGAGATTTCTTGAGGTCCAAAGGGAAAAGTCCTCTAGCGGGCTGAGTCTTGGCTGGCTGCATCACCATCCTGGGGAGGGCAGCTGGGTCTTCCCTCTGGGGCTGGCTGCCCGTCAGCTCCTAGAGACAGTACCTCAGCCTAAGGAGCTTAGAGTCCCTGGTGAGTTTTCTAACTCTGAGCTTTGTTAACTGCATATCCCTGGACAAGGGGTCTAAGAATGCTAAACCCAGATGTGGGGCAGTGTATTTTTCTTTCTCTTAGTGACAGACAAGATGAGATGAATAGATTTCTATGTTTTTTCCTTTGCACAATTTTGCAGGAACTCAGATTGTGAATATTTACAAAGGACAGTAACAGCTCCTTTTGCAGTAAGACCTCGTTTAGAAAATGGATAGCTGAAGCCCTGAGAGTTCAAGAGACTTGATGTCACCAAAATGCCAGGGTTTTGGCCTAGGTCCTGTGGCTGGCCATACAGAAAGCCAGTCACTGAGATAAGTTTTGCCTGGGAAGAAGTGTTTAATTGGGAGCTGCAGCTGAGGAGATGGGAGATCAGGCTCAAATCTATCTTCCTGACCAAGTAAACTCAGATTTATGTAGCAGGGAGGAAATGTAAGTGCATGCAAGAAAACTGGAATTAAAGAGGGGTAAGGAAAAGGAGTTGGTCAACAGGAAGCAGGTGGTAGCTTAGGCAGTCATGGTGGGTGAGCGGTGTTGCATCTCGTTGTCCAGATGCAGTGATCTGGAAAGTTTCAGTTCCTTGAGGGAAGGCCTGATATTTGGTTTCCTGAGAAAGGAACTCAGATAAGGCAAATGTAAACTCTCTGGAGTTTTAAAACTGGGAGGGTCCGTTTCTATGTTTATTCAAAAGAAACCATGCACATTAGTTCTATTATATATTTGGGCAAGTTTCAGTGATACTTGGGGCATTGAATGAATTCCTTTTTAATTATTAGTATTTGGTAAATTATGCTTACTTGATAAATTAGAATCATAGCATTTACCAAATATTGCTGCAAGTGCTTTTCTGTTTTTCACTTAATCCACAAAACAGTCTTCCTACAGAGTAGGTACAAGTAACAACTGCTCTTTGCTAACAAGGAAACTGATGCTCAGAGAGGCTAAGCAACTGAACCAGGACTGCAGAGCTGAGAAACAGCAGTGCAGTGTTTGTTAGCCAGCTCCATCCACCATTTCAAGTTGGATAAACCCTGATAAAACTAGTTAGAATGATAATAAGCATACAAAAATAAAATGAAAAGAGAAAGTGAAGGTACAAAGTTGATTTCTTGGTTTAAGTGTTGGGAAAGTTTAGGTACAGGTATATCCAGGGGTTCCAGCGATGTCATCAGGCCTCTTGCCATCTCTCTGCATTGCCTTCTTCTGTTTTGGCATTATGCCCAGTCTCTCTATGGGGAGGTAGAGTGTTGCCCAGCAGCTCTAAGGGCACATTCTGCCAGCTTGGCAATGCTGCAAAAAAGAAAGCCTCCCCTTCCTAAGGGTTCTAGCCAAAGTCTTAGGATTCAGTCTCATTGGACCACTTGTGGGTCACTTGCTTATTTTGTGCCAGTCACAGTGAGATGGATTGCTCTGCTTGGTCAAGGAGGGATAAAGGGTGGAGTCACCCCGTGAGAGTAAGGAAAGGGGCACCAGAGGAGAATTAAGGTGAAGTCACCAGATGGGGAGATGGAAAGTAGGCAGACAGACCACAGATGTCCACATCAAAGTGCTAAGGCTGCATTTGGAGCTCAGCCTGTGATGCGGGAGGTGTCCACTCCTGTGCTCTGTGCCTTCCTACGGTCCCGAGTGCTGCCTGGGGACGTACTATGTGCCAAGTGATTACTGGATCAAGGATTTCTGTTCTAGGAGTGTGCAAATCCTTGAAGTTGTACAAATCCCTTGTCCTTGCCGTATGGAGAGAGTATCCTCAGCTTTTGTCAGGACCTCTAAGGAATCCACAACCCAAATACCCAAATACGGTTCAGCATCACCGTGTGTCTTAGTTGGGGCTGGTGTAACAAAGTACCATGACTGGGTGGCTTCTAAACAACAGGAATTCTCACAGTTCTGGTGGCTAGAAGTCTGAGATCAGGGCAGCAGCATGGTTGGTGTCTGGTGAGGGCCCTCTTCCTTTTTGCACGCTGCAGACTTCTCATCATGTCCTCACATGGTGGAAAGTGGGTGAGAGAGGTCTTTGGGGTCTCTTTTATAAGAGCACAAATCCTGGCCGGGCTCAGTGGCTTACGCCTGTAATCCAAGCACTTTGAGAGGCCGAGGTTGGGGGATCATCGGAGGTCAGGAGTTCAAGACCAGCCTGGCCAACATGGTGAAACCCTGTGTCTACTGAAATAAAAAAATTGTCCAGGCATGGTGGCGGGCCCCTGTAATCCCACCTACTCAGGAGCCTGAAGCAGGAGAATCTTTTGAACCCAGGAGGCAGAGGTTGCAGTGAGCCGAGATTATGCCACTGCACTCCAGCCTGGGCAACAGAGTGAGACTCCATCTCAGAAAAAAGAAAAGAAAAAAAAAGAGCACTAATTCCATCCAAGTCCAAGAGTCACCCCCATGACTTAATGACCTCCCAGAAGCCCTTTCTTCTAATACCACCACTTTGGGGATTGGGATTTTAAAATATGAATTTTAGAGGGGTATGTCAGAACATTCAGTCTGTAACTCCCTGCAGGACGTGCAGATCAGAGATGAATGCGATACGGTTTTCTGTCCTCAGTGTGCCCAGAAATGAAGTGGTACCTCTTAGATTCTAAACCAGTTCCAGTAATAATAGCTTTCTAATAAAAATAACAGTAATCACAATCCCAGTAATAATTGTAATTAGCATTTATTGGGCACCTACTCTCTCCAAGCCTGCCTTGTTCCAGTATATTAGCCACGAGTCACTAGTGCTTATCTACATTTCAATCAAGTTAAATTAAAATTAAATTTAAAATGCAATTCTTCAGTCACAGTAGCCACATTTCAGGTGCCCAGTAACCACGTATGATTGGTGGTACTGTGGGACAGCACAGGTATCGAGCGTTTCCCCAAAAGCCTGTCCCGTTCTAAGCAGTATGCTATGCGCTTTATATGCATTAGTATATGTAATGTCAAAAGTAAACAAACCCAAAAGCCATCAGAGGGAACAGATGAGGAAACTGAGGCCCAAGGTCACCCAGCAAATGGCGGAGCTGGAGATTGACCTGTGTATGTTATTACTTACCCAGAGTGCCTCCCTTAATCTGGCACCGGCTGTGTGCTGTGTCCTGTTTGAGGTCCTTATTATCCCGTTTGACAGATAAGTACAAGTATTGATCGACTTACGACCTATGCAACTTACGACCATTCGACTTTGCGACCACAATCACTAGCCACGACTGCTCCGCCTCTGGCAGCGCAAACGTTGCCCAGCTGGGCGTACGACAGTGTGGACCAGCTTCCGGCAGCACTACCATCTCCGCGTGCATATAGCCTACTCAACTTACGACCAAATCGTGTTACGACCAGTCTGTCGGAATCAATCATGGTCGTAAGTTGAGCACTAGCTGTACTGTACATTGAAGCACAGCGAAGTGAAGTGACTTGCCCAAGGTCATGCCGCTGGTAAGAGGTGGAGACAGGATTTGAAACCAGTGTTTAGACATAATGTTGAATTGCTTTTCCTTCTAAGGCCAGGCAGAGGTGGTTAGTCCTTATCCAGAAAGATAATAAATACTTTCTGATGTACCTCTGTGCGTTTTAAGCAACCGTTTGGGAATTGCATTTTCCCATTTTGACAGCTGCCCAAACCACCTTCCCCGCCACCCTGCCACGTTTGGCCGTCTTCCAGGGATCTTGGGCGAGCTCTGAGTTTGCGTGTATCTTCCTCATCCGTGAGGCCGCTGGGTCTGTGGAGATGGGGGTGCTTCCAGGGGAGCCAGACGCAAGCAGTGGGCAGGCACCCAGGAGGAGGCTGGCCAGTCTCCAGGGTGTGGGCTAGGAATGGAAAACGTGCAGGCAGGCTTCTCTGGGGATGGAGGAGGCCGGGGAGCGCTTTCACAGCTCCATCCTCTCCTGTGCATGGGCGTGGCAGCCTGAAGGACCTTTATACCAGGATGTCCCTGGGAGAATGCCCTGGAATCAGGCCCCAGGGGAGCCTTCTTGTCAAGGGGTATCTGAGGAACCTGGGCAGGGTGACAAGGGGAGGCTCCTTTGTAGGAACCCCTGCCCCAGAACACCCCTTCCAGGTCATGGCAGGTTGGCCGGTCCTCACACTGTCACAGAGCCATGCTGGCACCTATTTATAGCAAGCCAGTAAACGATTAACTGGGGCCAGGCTGGCAGAAGCCAAGTTAGCGGTGTTTGCTTCTCCCGTAAGCCCCAGTAACCACATTTTGGGCAGGTTATGCGGGGAGGAATTGGAGGAAGAATTTTTCTAATACTCTGAAGACCTACAGGCCACTGCTCTATGATTTTTCATTCCCCGCTCCCCACTGTCACCTACCCCATGGTGTGGACTGTGGGACACCCCTCTGTGGCTTTGCTTTTGTTATCTATGCTGTGTGGAAGTGACAGGAAAGATGGAACGGTGTGGGCAGAAAGAGCGGGGGCAAGTCTGTCCTGGAACTGCATGTGAGAGCGAGTCCAGGACAGGAAGCCTGATCCATTCACCAGCATTTGCTGAGCACTTCCTGGACGCCAGGCTCTGTGCTGGGCACAGCAGAGACAGCAGGGAGCACAACAGGTGAGATCCCTAACCCCAACCTAGAGGGCAGAGGCAGACGGTGACCATGCAAACAGGTGGAGAAGCACGATGAATTCAGAAAGGGATGAGAAAACAGCCACGCAGTCGGGGGAGAGGTGCTGGGCTGAGGTGGCTAGGCGGCAGCTTACCTAGGCAGTCATGGCAGGCCTGAGAAGGTGGTATATGAGCTGATATCTTTTTGTTTGTTTGTTTTTGAGATGGAGTTTCACTCTTGTCACCCAGGCTGGAGTGCAATGGTGCAATCTCGGCTTACTGCAACTTCTGTCTCCTGGGTTCAAGCGATTCTCCCTCCTCAGCCTGAGTACCCGGGATTACAGCTGCCCGCTATCATGCCCAGCTAATTTTTGTATTTTTAGCAGAGATGGGGTTTGACCATGTTAGGCAGGCTGGTCTTCATTACAGGCACGAGCCACCACGCCCAGCCTGAGCTGATGTCTTAATGATGAAAAGACAAGGCTGTGCAGAGAACTAGGAATGGCAGAGGGCATGGCAGGAACAAAGGCACTGAGGCAGCGAGGAGCCTGCAGCATTGGAGGAAGGCAAGGGAGCAGGAAGTGAGGAGAGGAGCAATAGGAGACAGGCCAGGGACAGAGCATTCCCTGGAATGTCCCCTGCGGAGGTGGCAGGGAAGGTTTCTAAGCTGACACCGCCAGACACCTTCTCTACAAAAGCCCCAAAGCCCATTGCGGCTCATAGTGGGCTGTGAGCACAGGGGAGCCCATTGTGAAGGAGGCGCTTAGCCTGTCTGCTGAAAGTCAGGATCCCTGCCAACATCTCCCGTGACTGACAGTGTGAGGAAAGGACATGGTTTTCTTATTTTTCCCCCAAAGTTTGTATTTAAGACTTATTTGAAGTCTTTTTAGAGCAGTTTTAGGTTTGCAGAAAAATTGAGCAGAAGGTGCAGAGGTTTCCCACATATCCTCAACCCTCCACACATGTAGCCTCCCCTCTGTCAGTGTCCTCGGCCAGAGTGGTGCCTTTGTTAGAATGAATGAACCCACATGGACGCTTATCCCCCAGAGTCTGCAGTTGACATTGGGGTTCACTCGTGGTGCTGTGCGTTCTGTGGGCTTGGACAAATGTCTGATGGTGTGCATCCCCCATCACAGTATCACACAGAGAGTGTTTCCAGCGCCCTGCAAACCTCCCATGCTCTACCTGTTCATCTCTGTTTCCTTCGCAACCCCTGGCAGCCTCTGATCTTTTCACAGCTCCGTAGCTTTGCCTCTTCCAGAATGTCATATTGTTGGAATTGCATAGTATGTAGCCTTTTCAGATTGGTTTCTCTGACTTAGTAAAAGGCATTTAAGATAGGATATTTCTTTTTGTCACCATGATTCCTCTTGGGGAGCTGATGCGGAGCAGAGAGGGAGCCAGGTGGTGCTGGGCCTGCAGGGAGAGGTGTACTGTGAGAAATGATAGCCAAGAGCAGAGGTGGAGCTGGCGGGTGCCGCGTCCCCCGGCCCCACAAGCAGCAAGTTGGCTGTGACTGTGATGTTTGCTTCAGTGGGCTAAGGGAGCAAGTGCATGGGTCGCCCTGCCACTGGGGTCCCCACTGCAATATGGGGCTCCAGAGCAAGAGACTTTTAAGTCCCAGCCTCCTCACAGGTCTGATGGTGTTTGCCTCTCCCAGCTCCGCTGCCTCATTGAGAAAATGGGAATAACAGAGGCACCTATAATGCATGGTAGTTGCGAATCTTTCGGCTCGAGTGTGTAAAGCACCCAGTTGTAGGAAACACCCGTAGGTGTATCTTGAATGAATGAACAAACCTGTGTGCCGGGCTCACTGCAGGAAAGACAGTCCTGGATTTGAATCTTGCCCTGCCATTTCCAAGCCTTGTGCTCTCAGGCAAGCCATTTCAACTGACCAGAACTCAGTTTCCTCATCTGGAAAGCAAAGAGAGTAATTGTACCCATTTTACAGAATTACATGGAGAGTAGATGAGATCATACCCCAATCTATAGTGCCGGGCACTCAGTAAACATTTTATAAATAAAAGCTGGCCAGGCACAGTGGCTCACACCTGTAGTCCCAGCACTTTGGGAGGCTGAGGCAGGTGGATCACAAGGTCAGGAGTTTGAGACCACCCTGGCCAACATGGCAAAACCCTGTCTCTACTATAAATACAAAAAATTAGCTGGGTATGGTGGTGCCCACCTGTAGTCCCAGCTACTCAGGAGGCTGAGGCAGGAGAATTGCTTGAATCAGGGAGGCAGAGGTTGGAGTGAGCTAAGATGGCGCCACTGCACTCCAGCCTGGGTGACAGAGCGAAACTCTGTCTCAAAAAAATAAAAAATAAAAAAAGAAATGCTGGATATGATGACTTAAAACAAATGTGTAAAGTACTGAGTAGGCAGCAGCTATTGTGCCAAATGTTTTAAAGGTATTGTCTTGGCTGGGCGCAGTGGCTCCTGCCTGTAATCCCAGCACTTTGGGAGACTGAGGCAGGCAGATCACTTGAGGCCAGGAGTTCAAGACCAGCCTGGGCAACATTTAAAAATAATTAGCTAGGCATGGTAGTGTGTATCTGTAGTTCCAGCTACTCAGGAGGCCGAGGCAGGAGGATTGCTTGAGCCTGGGAGTTCAAGTCTGCCGTGAGCCATGATCATGTCACCGCACTCCAGCCTGGATGACACACTCTATCTCTAAAAATGTATTTAAATAAATAAATGTATTATCTTATGCCAGTGAGGCAGATGCTGCTGATATCACCCATTTCACAGATGGGAAAGCTGAGGCTCAGAGAAAGGACAGGATTTGCCCAAGGTCATGCATGGATAAGCTAGCATTGGAATTCTGGGAGTCTGATTCAGAGCCTGATGCAGCAGGTGTTACTTTAGGAGCTCAGAAGACCTGCATGGAGTTCTGGGCTCGGGAAGGAATGTGGAGAGGGCCATGTGACTTGGCCCTGGAAAATGGGATTTTTCCAGAGCTCGAGGAGACAGAGCTGGGAATGGGTGAGGATATCAGGTGAAGGGGCCTGCATGGGCAAGGACCAGGAGGAGAGAGTCACCTGGGTCACACAGAAGGAATGGCACCTGTGACCAGAGCCTAGGGTGTGGGACAGGAAAGGGACAGGATTCAACAGGGAAGAAGGTTTGGCCACAGCGTGGAGGCAGGCACAGCTTGCAGAGCTGTGGCACCGTCTCTCCCCCATTCCCCACCCCCCAAGTCTGTTTGTGTCTGTCCTTTGGAGCTTCCCAAAATACTCCTGTCCCCACCCCATCACCACCACCAGCCCCACTACAGCCCCTCCCAACTGTCACCTCCTGTGTGCCTCACCCATAATAAATGTAAAAATTAAAAGCCACCAGCTCTTTCCGTGGACTGCTTCTCCCTGATACAATGCCCTTACATCTGTTCCTTCTTTTGAGCTCCATGGCAGCTATGTGGGGGCAGTCACAGGGGCGATTTTTTTCTCTCCTTTAGAGTGGGAGAAATTGAGACTTGGAGAGTTCATTTATATTTGTTCTTCAGATCTTGAGCCATCACCACCTTCAGGAAGCCCTCCCTGACCTTCCCCGCTACCCTGTCAGGTCTGGTTTCTTTGTTATTTGTTCTCCTAGAACCAAGGTGCAAAGAACTGGTCTCACTTCGTAATGATTTACCCACTTTGTGATCTCATTTATCTCTCTTCATCTCCCTGGACTGTAGCGCTTGTGAAGAGGGACCGTGTGTGCTTGCTCTCCGCTGCCTAACTCACAGGACCACTTGAGAAATATTGAGTGTGTGAATGACAGTGTTGGCTCCTCTGATATGTGTGGGGAAGGAGGTATTAATGGGAAATGGATGAGGCACACTTGTCCCGGCTTAGGGGATAGGGAGTCCAGGAAGGTTCCAGGATGAGGTGACACCTTGGCTGAAGCTTGAAGGCTGCATTGCAGCCAGCCAGCTGGAGCATTCATGGAGCGGCATCTGGCAGAAGGCACCACACAAGCAATGGTATGGAAGTGAGTGTGTAGTGACACCGTTGGGGACCAGGGCTGAGGGTCAGTGGTCCAGGCAGGGCTGAAGATGCTGGTCCATGCATCTTGTCCTGGGAGTCCCACGTGCCTGTGACAGCAGCTGAGTGGCACAACCTGCCCTTCGCTCGCTCCCGTTGCTCTAGTGGTTGTTGAGAGTCAGCCCCTCTTCTCCCCACTTTCCTCACATGCTGAGTCATTTTTTGCTTTTTTGAGATGGCGTCTCTCTCTGTTGCCTAGGCTGGAGTGTAGTGGCATGATCTCGGCTCACCACAACCTCCACCTCCTGGGTTCAAGCAGTTGAACCCTGCCTCAGTTACCTGGTAGCTGGGATTACAGGCTTGCACCACCACGCCCGGCCAAGTTTTATATATTTAGTAGAGATGGGGTTTCACCATATTGGTCAGCCTGGTGTCAAACTCCTGACGTTAGGTGATCCACCTGCCTCAGCCTCCCAAAGTGTTGGGGTTCTAGGCGTGAGCCACCATGCCTGGCCTGAGAGTTATTTTTAAAGCCACCCTGCAGGGTCCCCAGGCATCCCAGTTTAGCCATCCTCTCCACTGCCAGTTTCTTCCGCAGGTAAGCGTCAGGGAGCCCATGTCATAAGTGGGTGCTGGCTCGGTGGAACCCCACCTGCACGGTGCTCACCCCACCTCAACCACTGGAGACCCCAGGCGGGGAGTAGAGGTGGGGCGCTCTGAGTTAGCAGGCCTTGGAGGAGCCGGGGGCAGCTGGCTTGGGTGATTTTTATTTAGACCTACTGTGTGCCACAAGTACTGTGCTGGGTGCTTTAAACCAGGGGTGTCTGTCGGCCAGATCCAGCCTGTTTGTACCCACCCTTTACATTTTCAAAGGGTTGTAAAAACCAAAGGTACTATGAGATAGATTGTATGTGGCCTGAAAATAGGTCACATACAATTTATATTTGCCAGTTTTAGCAAATAGAAATTTAACAAACAAAAATAATTTCCCAGATTTGGCAAGTAAAAATTCAGAATGCCTTGTTTAAGTTTGAATTTCACAGAATCATCAACAATCCATATAGTAGTTGGAGCATACCTTTACTCAAAAGATTATTCCTTATTTATCTGAAATTGAGATTTAACTGAGCATCCTGTAATTTGTCAGGCAGTCCTCCCCCAAGCCCTAAAATATTTGCTACCCAACCCTTTACAGAAAAAATTTACTGATCCCATCTTTAAACACATATCAATGGGATCTAGAGCCAGGGGGGCTTAGGACACCACCTGGAACCAAGCTCAGTAAGCATCAGCTGCTGGTGTTAATGTTATTAATGTAGTCCGATTGATCGTCAGCATTTATTGAGCACCTACTGTGTTGCCTGGGCACTGTCCTAGGGGTTCAAGCTCTTCATGGGAGCGATGAACACTAAATGGATGAGCCCAGAGATGCATAAAGAGAGGTCAAGTGCATGAGTCCTAAGGAAGAGAACACAGCAGAGGAAAAGGGTGGTGATGGCAGGTGTGAGGCCCTGTTTTAGACAAGGTGATCAGGGAGCCTCTCCGAGGGGGCAGACATTTGAGCCGACCACAGAATAAAGTGGGGATGTGGCTTCCTGGGGACTGCCCCTTCTCCAGCCCCCATGGCGTGCCTGGCCCCTTTCCAGTGCTATGTATGTTTTGCTCATGGAATCCCCACACAGCAGCCCTGTGAGGTGATGCGGGTACCGTCCCCATTTCACAGATGAGGAAACTGAGGCCCGAGGTCACCCAGCAAATGGCAGAGCTGGAGATTGACTTGTTTATGTTTTTACCTCCCTAGCGTGCCTCCATTGATCTGGCACTGGCTGCATGCTGGGTCCGGTTGGAGGCTCTCTGCCTCTGTTTTCTGCAATCTTTATGACAGCTCTGCACCCTGGGGCATGTTTCTCATCTGGGGCCCAGAGAAGTAAACCCAGCCATACAGTATGGGGAGG
The DNA here is from genome assembly GCF_001604975.1 of Cebus imitator. Lineage (NCBI taxonomy): Eukaryota > Metazoa > Chordata > Mammalia > Primates > Cebidae > Cebus > Cebus imitator. The sequence goes on along the minus strand of NW_016107552.1, from coordinate 3,149,239 downwards.
CAGGGAGGAGTGGCAAGTTAACGTGGAACTGGCAGGATTCAAGGTGGGCAGCAGAGGGTACCTGGGTGTGGGTAGGTGGTAGGTGAGAGGGCGGGAGAAGATAGGGCAGGCCCAGGAGACCCAGAAGTCCCCCTTCGTACCTCACAGATTGCACTGGGTTTCCCTGCCTGGAATTAGCGTTCACTCGCCCTGAGTCCCTCCTGAGATTAATCCTCTTTTTATGCTGTTTAAATATTTGCAGGTGGAGAGAGGGAAGAAGGGAGGGTGGGGCTGGTTTCTGAATGGTTGCAGGGTGGGGCTGGAGGTGGTAGGGCAGGTGCTCAGAGGCCTGATGTGGTGGGGTGGGGCGGGGCGGGGCTGCAGCCCCAGGGACTAGCCAGGAGGTGGGAAGCCCAGGGAAGAGTAGCCAGGAGGTGGGAAGCCCAGGGAAGAGTAGCCAGGAGGTGGGAAGCCCAGGGAAGAGTAGCCAGGAGGTGGGAAGCCCAGGGAAAGGCCTCAGCAGCCAGCCTTCACCTGATGCCCATGAGCACCTCCTGGGTAGTCCGAGTCATTTCAAGAGCTTCTATCATTTGAAGAATCCCTGCTGTGTGTCAGGCACCATCTCCATGATCTCATTCAGACCTCCTCACATGTGGATAGCTGTAAAGTGAGGGAACAGCCTAAGAGGGAGGGGTGCTGTTACCACCCATCTCACTTTGCAGGTATCCACATGAGGTTGGAAACTGGCCCAACATCACACATACAGTGAGTAGCTCAGGATTCGACCCCAGGTCAGTGACTCCACATTCTGGGCTCTCAGCCTCTCTCAGCTGCCTCCTGACACCCTGTCCTTTATGCTAATTTGCTGGCTCCAGAAGGAATGAGCTCCCCATCATTGGAGGACTGCAGGCAGATGTTGGAGGACCCCTTAGAATGGATGCTGGGGAGGAATAAAAGCCTCCTGACCACCTGGATCTTTGCGGACCCCCATCTCCTGAAAGACTCCCCTTTGGGTATGATCGGTACAGTCTTGTCAGTGAACCCAGTTCTCCTAACTCCCAGGGTGGTGTTTGTTTTGGTCGTCAAGTTGGGAGAGGCTGAGGAATCCCTTCTCATGGGTTTCCTAGCACCTTGATATTCAGATGGCCCAGTACTGGGCAGGTCTGGCGGCCGGGCTTTAGGGCAGGCCATCAGACAGGCCTAGGTTCAAATTCCAGCAGTGCCCCTTCCTGGCTGTGTGACCCTGGGAAAATTGCATAAACTCCCTGAGCCTCAGTTTACACTCCCATCAGCCCCATCTTTAAAATGGGAATAATAATGGCCTTTTGAGAATTCAATAAGTGTTCTATAAAAGCAGCTGGCACATAGAGGATGTTCAAGTGAGGAACTTTAACAAATTTATGGGAAAAAATACACCTCATTAAAAAGTGGGCAAATGACATGAACAGACACTTCTCAAAAGAAGACATATATGTGGCCAACAAGCATATTAAAAAAAGCTCAACCTCACTGATCATTAGTGAAATGCAAATGAAGCCACAGTGAAATACGATCTCACACCAGTCCGAATGGCTAATTTTTTTGAGTCTTGCTGTGTTGCCCAGGCTGGAGTGCTGTGGTGCAGTTCCTAGCTCACTGCAGTCTCCGCCTCCTGGGTTCCAGCAATTCTCCTGCCTCAGCTGCAATTACAGGTGCCTGTAATTCCAGCACCTGTAGCTGGGATTACAGGTGCCTGCCACCATGCCCAGCTGATTTTTTTGTATTTTTAGTAGAGACTGTGTTTCACCATGTTGCCCAGGCTGGTCTCGAACTCCTGACCTCGTGATCCACCCGCTTTGGCCTCCCAAAGTGCTGGGATTACAGGCATGAGCCACCATGCCTAGCCAGAATGGCTAATTATTAAAAAGTCAAAAAATTGGGCATATGTTATCAGGATTCTGTGTGCTTGCCATGTATGTGTGGCAAGTGCCGGGCACATATAAATAAGAAGGGTAGTATTATTTTCAGAGATAGTCACTGGCTGAAGCTTCTAGAGGTGCAGTCCAGAGTGTGGGTTTAGCTTCCATTTCTGCTCACTGTATGACCTTGGACGTGTTACTTAATCTTTCTGCCCCTCAGTCTCATCATCTGAGAGCTAGGTATGAAATACAACCTGTCCTCACAGCACTGCAGAGAGGGCATAATGAGCAAATAATACAGATCAAACCTAGACGCCACCTGTTCAGCTGAGTCTGGCACATGAGGAGGGCTTGGTCGGAGGGAGAGAGGATGAAGAGGATGGGAATGGTGGTGCTCTCGGTGGATCTGTTACTTCACTAGGGCTGCCCTAACAGGGTACACGGAATGGGCGGCTTGAACGACATAAACTGATTTTCTCACAGCTCTGGAGACTGGAAATCCAAGATCAAGGTGTCTGCAGGACTGGTTCCTTCTGAACTCCATGGGGGAAAGGATCTGATCCAAGCCTCCCTTCTTGGCTCATAAGTGGCCATCTTCTCCCTGATCTTCACATGATCTTCCCTTTGTATCTGTGTCTAAATTTCCTCTTTTTTTTTTTTTTTTTTTTTT
>NW_016107552.1:3141047-3146413 GCF_001604975.1 Cebus imitator | reverse complement strand
TTTTTTGAGACGGAGTCTTGCGCTGTTGCCAGGGTGGAGTGTGGTGGCATAATCTCAGCTCACTGCAATCCTGGGTTCAAGCTATTCCCCTGCCTCAGCCTCCCAAGTAGCTGGGACTACCGGTGCGTGCCACCCCGCCTGGCTAATTTTTGTACTTTAGTAGAGTTGGGGTTTCACCATGTTGGCCAGGATGGTCTTGATCTCCTGACCTTGTGATCTGCCTGTCTCGCCCTCCCAGAATGCTGGGATTATAGTTGTGAGCCACCACGCCCAGCCCCAATTTCCTCTTCTTATAAGGACACTTATATTCATATTGGATTAGGACCCACCCTAATGACCTCATTTTGACTTTGTCACCTCTGTCAAGACCTAATCTCCAAAGACAACACATTCTGAGACAGTAGGGTTAAGATTTCCACATATGCAGTCGAGGTGAAGGGGACACAGTAAGCAGTGGGGGAGGTGACATTTTGCGTGATCAGATTTCTGAGGGTGGAAGAGGCACAACACAGGAAAGGACTGGAGGATGGAGGCGTCCTAGACAGTGGGAGGTCAGAGGAATAAGTGGGGAGACCCTGAGGGGTGCTGCCTGCTTGAAGGCATCTGCTTGTTGGCGACAGAGCTAGAACTTTCCAAAGCTGGCACCTCCCCCTCCCACCCTCCCACCATGTGCTCTGGAGAAAGCCAGGGGTTTGCCACATGTCTTGAGGAAGCTCATGGCTTCTTTTTGTGGAGGGAACAGATGGGGCCTGGTAGCCTCTGTGTTCACCATGAGGGAGAACACAGACAGGTGGCCGGGCTCCTACGTCAGAGCCACTCTGGAGGTGACAGCAGATGGCTGCCTCCAAGGAACAGGAGGACGTTGGCAGGACGGCTACAACCTTAAGAGAGGGCCAGCCATGGTGTATGGGAGTTGTCAGTCACATCAGCACTGACCCCAAGAGCTGTCCCAGACTGCGGACCACCTAAGTATGCTGTCTGGCTCATGACTTGGGTTAGAGGGGCAGTTCTCTTGGCTGGAGCTGCAAAGTAGACCAGCCTGGTGGAGCCAAATGTTCTTGTGCAGTGTTGGTCCTCAGGCCAAATCCAGCCTTCCACTGGTTTTTGTGAATAAAGTTTTATTGGGACACAGCCATGCCCATTCATTTCAATACGTAAAGGAATATGCAGCTGCTTTCATGCTACAAGGGCAGAGCTGAATAGTTAACATGGAGACCATGTTACCAACAAAGCAGAAATTCATTACTCTCTGGACCTTTACAGAAAAGGGTTGCCGACCCTTGGTCCTCTGCTTTGTAGTCTAAAGTCTTGAGTGTCAGGCCTGGCCCTGGACCTTCCTGGCTGTGCTGATTTAGAGGAATGTCCCCTGCCCTCTGACTCTTAACTGCCTCCTCTGCCAACGGGGATTGTATTCGCCTGAAGTTGTAAGGCAAGGCAGGCAGGAGAGAGCTTTACAAACTGCAGCTCACTCAAGACATACTAGTTTTTCTCTGCGTTCAACCTGCCTGTTGCCTCTTCCCCGTCCTCACGTCCTAGGCAAAACTTTCATACCTGCTCCATACTGCCCTTGGTGGTGGGGTTTCCCCCTGCAAAGTTTGTCGTTCTTTTCTTAACCTGATTTTTACCTGCATAAACACGCCTGATGAGCAGGGAGGTGGGATGCACAGACCAGATGTAACTTGGTCCAGGGAAGCAGGGGTGTCTCCGTCATCATTATTCAAATGCTGCTGATGATTGAGCACACACTGTATACCAGGCCCTGTGCTAAAAGCTTTACCCACATCACCTCATCTGAACCTCCCCATCAGGGCATTCATTCAACAGATAGATACTGAATGCCTGCTCTGTGCCAGGCACTCCGGGAATACAGCACCAGATGGCAGAGATGAGTTCCTGACCTCGTAGAGTGTGGAGGCCACTCAATCAGACAGTTAGGGAATAAGGCAAATAAGCAAAATCATGAAGGACTATGGAGAGAAAAAAGGTAGAAAATGGGGTATGCAGGGTATCAAGTGGGGTGGAGGTCGGGGAGTTGCAATTTTAAATAGGATGGTCAGGGAAGGTGACATTTGAAGAAAGAGTTGAGGCTTCTGGGGAAAGAGCGTTCCAGGCAAAGGGAACAGAAGTTGCAAAGGACATGAGATGGGCAAACATGAAGGAAGCCTGTGCATGTAGAGTAGGTATTGGGATGGGGGGATTGGGAGGTCAGCAGAGGGCCCTCCCTGTGGGAGGTGGTGAGGACTTCGGTTGTTACTCTGGGGGAGATGGGTGCCGTAGAAGAGTTCTGGGCAGAGGAGGAACGTGGTCTGACGGAACTTTCTTTAACTGAAAAATATTCATTTATTTATGCTATGTGAATGCATAACATATGCACATTTTAAAATGGTAAAATATACATAATTTAAAATTTGCCTTCTTAACCATTTTTAAATATACCGTTCAGTGTTGAGTACATTTACATTCTGTGTGCCAACCTCCAGATCTCTTTCTGAAAGATAAACTCTCCATCCATTAAATAATACCTCCCCGTTTCTCCTCTCCCCAGGCTCCCAGCAACCGCCATTCTCCTTTCTTTCTCTTTTAAATTTGACCACTCTACGTACCTCATATAAGTGGAATTATGAAGTATTTCTTCTTCTGTGTCTCGATTATTTCACTTAGCACAATGTCCTCAAGGTTCATTCATGTTTTAGCATGTGTCAGAATTTCCTTCCTTTTTAAGGCTGGATAGTATTCCATGGTGTGTGTAGGCCACATTTCGTCTGTCCTTTCAGCCAACGATGGACACTTGGGTTGCTTCCACCTTGTGGCTACTGTGAATAATACTGCTGTGAACATAGGTATACAAATTTGGATTGGAGACTTTGCCTTCAGTTGTTGTTTTGAGTGTATGCCCAGAGGCGGAATAACTGGATCATATGCCAATTGTGTGGTTAATCTTTTGAAGAACCACTATTCTGTTTACCGTAACAGCTCCACCATTTCGCCTTCTGATCATCACACAAGGGCTCCGGTTGCTCCATATCCCCACCAGCATTTCATAGCAGCCTCCTAATAGGTGTGAGTGGTATCTCACCTGGGAGGCAGAGGTTGCAGTGAGCTGAGATCATGCCATTGTACTCCAGCCTGGACAACAAGAGCAAAACTCTGTCTCAATAAATAAATAAATAAAAAGAATGGGAATAGTGGTGAGTGCCCTACAGGAACTAAAATAAAGGATGGGATTGGGGAGGGGGATGCCTTAGACAATGTGGTCAGGAAAGGAGATGACGTTTTTGTGTGACACCTGAGAGAGGCAGGAGCCCGCTGTGCAAAGAACCTGAACAAATAATTGATAAAACGGGAAGCCTGTGGTTGTGACGGTCCTCAGACCTACAGAGCACAAGGCGAGGAGGTGGGAAGGAGAGCAGCTATGAAAACATCCCAAACAGCCCGAAAAGCCTTGTGGGGAGCAATGCAGCTCTTTTGGGGCACCTACACCCAGGTTACCTTGGTCACCTTGGACCTCTTCCCCTCCGGCTGTCTCTGCCTTCCAGGTGAAGCAGATCATGGAGGAGGCTGTGACACGCAAGTTTGTCCACGAAGACAGCAGCCACATCATCTCCTTCTGTGGTGAGTCTGTGGCCTGGGAAAGTGGCTTCTTTCTCTGTGGGCTGCCTCAGGGAAGTGGCGTCTTTGAGCCAATGTTTTGCTTTATAACTCCGAAGTTATTTTTGGATTCCGGATGGGAGACTCCATTGGAGAATTTGAAAATACAGAACAGTGTAGAGAAACAATTAAAAATAACTTCTTTACCCCATGAAGAGGTCAGTGTGGTTAACACTGCAGGGGTTGCCTTCCCTCCCCCTGGGCAATGTTCACACTGACCTCGCTCCAAGTGACACGCTGCCTTGCATCTGAGGAATGGGCTCCTGTCCCTCACTCTGCCTGTGGCTACTGCTAGGTAAAGAGAGAGGGTAGATGGGGACTTTTTTAAAAAAGGGAACTACGAGCCCTTGACACATCCTGAAGGGTGACATCCATCTGGCTCAGCGAAGGATGCAGGCCCAGGGCTCAGGGCGTGACTCAGCCATGTCTCCTTGAACCAGCTCTGCTCACAAGCTTCTAGAAATAACCCCATGGCCAGGCTCTTGCTGTACTTTGAGAATGGCTAGGGATGTGTTCTGAGTGTCCCTGGGGTTAGGATAATCAGTGTGTACATAGAAGTTGGAGTTGGATTTTAATTTAATAATTGGAGTGTCTCATAATGAAGGACATGTTCTAATTCCCCTCCCTTGATCTTGGTCCTGTGGAGAGGCCTGAGATGGAAGAGCTGGTCAGCCTATCAGCCGTTGTCCAAATGGCTGGGAGCACCACCCCACAGGGCCCACAGCACGCTGAGCACACACTGTGACCCAGGAGGCCACCGGCCTCGGTTTACCCTCTTTTCTGCCAGGCAGACCTGGACCCACCTCTGCTGCTTTCTCTCCATTGACCTTGGGCAAGATCTTTTTTTTTTTTTCTTGAGACAGGGTTTCACTCTGTCACCAGGGTGGAGTGCAGTGGTGCAGTCACAGCTCACTGCAGCCTCGGCCTCCTGGGCTTAAGCATTTCCCCCACCTCAGCTTCCTGAGTAGCTGGGACCACAGGTATGTGCCGCCATGCCCGGCTAATGTTTAAATTTTCTGTAAAGATGGAGTCTTGCTATGTTGTCAGGGCTGGTCTTCAATTTCTAGGTTCAAGCAAACCTCTCTCCTTGCCTCCGAAAGTGAAGATCATATTTTTTAAGTGGGATGTCTTTATTTAAACATAAAACTACACACACACACACACACACACACACACACACACACAAAATCACATACATATATGTATGTGCATATATACATATATGCATTCCCAGCTTTTAATTTTTTCCTGAATATTTTTATTTTCAAATAAAGTCATATGCATGTCCATGTTAAGACTTGGTTACCAATTAAAGGCTTAGAGGAATAAAAGTGATAAAATATTCTAATAATTCTGTAGCTCTATTCAAAGTATTTGGGTGGGAGAAATGGGATGGCAGTAAATGAAGCCTAAAGAATCTCCTCGAGGTTTCTTTTCTCCGTTGTTTCTTATAAGCCATTGTCAGAAAGAATTAAAGAATGTCTCCAAAGCCTGAATAGAAAGTTAACTTACATCAACATACGTAAAAGAAAACTACCGCATATGGACCGGGCGTGGTGGCTCACGCCTGTAATCTCAGCATTTTGGGAGGCCGAGGTGGGTGGGTCACGAGGTCAGGAGTTCAAGACCAGCCTGGCCAAGATGAGGAAACTCCATCTCTACTAAAAATACAAAAAATTAGCTGGGCGTGGTGGCACGCGCCTGTAATCCCAGCTACT
>NW_016107552.1:3132332-3140871 GCF_001604975.1 Cebus imitator | reverse complement strand
TGCATATGTAAGTTAAAAATAAGATATCTAAGAGATCATCTCCTGAAATATTTTAAAGCCATGGGCAGATTAGGCACTATTTGGCCATTCATGCAAAACAAAGTATTTGGTAACTCAAAACAAAACAAAAAACCAGAAACAAAGTGACGAGACCAAAACTTCTCAATATTCCTCCTAGCACATAGCATAACCTTGGTCAAGCTCTATCCCCCAGAGCACTGCTCTTTAGAGCTTACATTTCATGTCAAGAGCTTACGTTTAATTTTGTCACAAGAATTAGGAAAGGTAAATCATAACAGTTATCCGACACCCATCAGGTGCCCAGTAAGAAATACTTCTTATGTAGTCGCTTTCAATATACACCAATTACGTACCTGTACAAGTGTGAGCTCCCCGTCTCTGGGTAAGACAGAAGGTAAGAAGATCGAGAGGGCTCTCCACGGTTCCTGTGTCTGACAGAAGCTCTGGGCCATGCTGGGTGCTGGGAAGCGTGGGCAGGGCAGGGCCTGCTGACTGCCATGTCCCCGCAGCGGCTGTGGAGGCTTGCGTCCTGCATGGGCTTCGGCGGCGGGCGGCCGGCTTCCTACGCAGCAACAAGATCGCAGCTCTCTTTATGAAAGTGGGCAAGAGCTTCCCACCGGCTGAGGATCTGAGCCGCAAGGTGCAAGACCTGGAGCAGCTGATCGAGAGCGCGTGAGTGCAAAGCATGGGGCGCAGGTGGGAGCAGCTTCTCAGAGAATAGTCCACAGTCCTCTCTGGGCCCCAAGAGAGCCTGCACCACCCATCACTCTCTTTACTCTCCATCCTGCTCCTTAAACCCACCAGACTCTTTCCCACCCCGGGGTCTTTGCATGTGCCGCACCCTCCACCAGGCTCACCCATCTGATTGTCTGTAGCTGCTTTCTTGTCATTATTCAGACTTTGCGTTAGCTCAGAAAATTCCAGTCCTCACCTCATCTTCTCTTCCGTATCACCCTGTTTATTTTCCTCCCAGTTGTTATTGATTGGCCATCTGTAGTTACTCATGTAAGGTTTATTTGATTGTTTTCTGTCTGTCCCACTTGATGCTGAACCCCATGAGAGCAGGCAACTAGATCTGTTTTTCCCCATTATGTCCCAAGCATCTGGGACAGTGTCTAGAACCTAGCAGATGCCCAAGAAACAATTGTTGAGTGAGTGCCTACTGGGAGCCAGCCACAGCCTGTTCTAAATGCAGTGTAAACAAAGTTTGATGGAACCAATATGGACTCTGTCTGCATGGAAGCTGCCCACCTTGTCCCCACTTGCCATCAACTGGCTCCCCATCATATCACTGTCTGATATGACGCAAGGGCCCCATATCAATAGGCATATTATATCACATTCCAATACACTGATGAGAAGTTTAAAAAAACCCTCATATTAAAGTAACCTTTGAAGGGGAGAGGTGGCTTCCCTCCCTTGTCGTGGTGGCTGGTGCTGTGTGTTGCGGGGAGGCTCATGGACGGAGTGCGTGCGTGTGAGCACCTTCAGCCAGAGCCACTCCCTGGGAGGTCCTGACTGTACAGCCAACCCCCCTGTCCACAGCCTGGTCAGGGATGACAAATTTGGTTTCAACTCCTGGCAACAAATGTGATGCTGGTGGCTTCCCAGATGAATGTGCTGTGATTTTGAAGCTGTGATCGGGTGTCCTGGGGAAAAGCACATGGACTGATTGGTCATATCTGTCAAGGGCAAAGGTGGGGAAGACGCAAGCATGTCAGATGTTTGCAGTCTCTGCTGTGGGTGGTCACTCCACTTCACTGGATGAGAATGGCCCTTTTCTTGGCTCTCAGGCCCTGCCTGCCCAGGGCTACTGGCCAGAACTGTGTGGTGGTCAGAGCCCAGGATTTGGCTCTGCCAATTCCCATTTGGAATAACTTCTCAGCCAGCTGGTCTTTGGGTACCTTCCAGTGCATCTGCTAAGTTCCCAGGTGTTTGCAGATAACTTCTTAAAGGGTTAGATTTGTCGTGGGCCTTCCACAACACTGGGAGTGACCGTCTAATGGAGGAATTAGAGATGCATTTATTCATATATGCAATCATTCATTCATGAATGTTTACTAAGCCTCCTGTATACGTGAGCCACTATGCTGGGCCCTGGAGATACAGACATGAAGAGGGCCCATGCTTGCCACATGGCAGCCTCTCAATATTTTATTTTTTAAAAAATGAGTTGCCTATTTCATATCCTCAAGATGACAGTGTGGAGGGGAAGACAGAAAAGTGAGCAGGGAGTTCAGCTGCAGAGGCTGACGGCACAGACCAGCTTTGGTTGGTCCAAGAGGGCTTCCTGTATGTAGGAGGAGAAGCCCTCTCTGAGACCTGAGGAGTGAGAGGGATCCGCCTGGGAGTGGGTGGGGAGGGAACCAGGAAGAAGCAGCAGCCCAGGGAAAGGCTTCAGATGAGATGCTGGTGGCCTCAGACATCTGCACATATCTCCGTCTGGCTGAATCATGGAGTGAGAAGGGTTAGTGGTAAGGAGATTGTTGGAGAGGTGAGTGGGGCAAGGTCTTGGAGCTCTCTGCCTACCATGTTGAAGAGCTTGCTTCCCAAGGGCACTGGGGAGCCACCGAAGGATCTACACTTGAAGACTCTTGGCTAGCACTTCTTTCCAGGAGAGAGAGGTGAGGGGGTATCAATATGAGAATCTGGCTTCCTCATTGGCAGTGTAGGAAAGTGTCTGTTTAACCACATCTGCACACTCACCTGGTATTATTATTTTTTCAACTCCTGACCAGCTTGCTAGCAGCAATGCGGGCTCTTGTTGTTTAGCTGCCATTCCTTCATTTCCCCAAGAGAATCTCTCATTTGCCTATTGGTCCTGTGGATTTGCTGTTGTATCTATTCCCCTCCTTTATTGGTCTTGAAGGAGAAACCAGATCCAGGGCCTCCAGGAGAATGTGCGGAAGCTGCCAAAGCTGCCCAACTTGTCCCCACTTGCCATCAAGCATCTGTGGATTCGCACGGCCTTGTTTGAGAAGGTCCTGGACAAAATCGTGCATTACCTTGTGGAAAACAGCAGGTGAGAGGGAAAGACCAGACACCTGACCATACTCTGCCGCCACCTGTTGGCCGTCATGGGAATTGCACCCCCAGCACAAGCTGCTTTCTTTTTTACCTTGACAGCCACTAAGTTTGAAAATGATTAAATGCTTGGAACCTTGGGAAGATTCATGAGCTTAATGGCAGTGCATAGGGATCCTGGGTTTCTTCCTTCTCCTGTGGATTACTCCACCCAATAACTGTGTGGCCCTAGAGAATCGCTTAGCCCCTCCGTGCCTATTGTCTCTTTTGGTAAATGGCATGGAGATTCCTGATACTCCCAAAAAGTGAGAAGGGAATTTGGTGAATATTCAGTGTTTTGCAAATGCATGGTGAGCCTTTTCACATTTTCTCCACTAGCTTAATCTGATGTGAAAGTTTTATAGTACAAGCCCTCTCGTAAGCATTCATCCATGCATTCATTCATCCAGCAAATATTTAGTGAGCGTCTGCTGTGTACTGGCTCCAGCCCAGATGTCAGGGATACATTGGTGATGCCTGTCATGTTATAGAGCTTGTACATCATCTTAAGAGCAGCGAGGAGCCATGGAAAAATTTATTATGATGCACCTCATGGCCAATATGCCTCTCCCGCCCCCAAGAGGTGGCAGGAAGGGAGAGAGAGAGAAAGAGAAATATCTCAGAATCTCCCCATCTTTCAGAATATGAAAGTGCTGGATTAACCACATCTTTACAAAGCGGATGCTTTTATTAATAGTCTTTGCCCCTTTGCAAGGAAAATCTCCATGAAAGTGGAGAGAAAAGTCCCTCTTCTCATGAAGTTCACGTGCTTGCAAGGAAAACCAGCTTACACAGTCATGGTGGTAATATGTGATGGGTGTTCCAAGGGAGTGTGGTGGTGTTTCATTTTCTCCCGGTGGTCAGGGAAAGTGTCCCAGATGGTGCAACCATTAAGCTTCCATTTAAAGATGATGGAGGCATCAGCCAGGTGATGGGATGCGGAACAAACTGTTTCTGGTGGAGGAAATACAGGTGCAGAGCCTCGTGGCAGGAGAGAAACTGCAAGAAATCCGAGCTCTGGATCTCCAAGCGGGGGGATCACTTGAGCCCAGGAATTCAAGAGCAACCTTGGAGACATAATGAGACCCTGTCTCTACAAAAAATTAAAAAATTAGCCAGTTGTGGTGGTGCATGCCTCTGGAGCCAGCTGATCAGGGCTGAAGTGGAAGGATCATTTGAGCCCAGGAGTTTGAGGTTACAGTGTGCTTTGATTGTGCCACCGCACTCCAGCCTGGGCAACAGAGAAAAACCTTATCTCAGAAAAGAAGTCTTTCTGTCAGCCCTATGAACTATATTATTATTATCCCCATTTTACAGATGGGGCAGCTGAGGCTCTGGGTGGTAACTAAATTGACACTTGGGATTGAACTCTGGTCTGTGGATTGTATGCCCTCTGCTGGTCCCCATCCAAACCTGCATATTTTCTCCTCTTGCTAGCAAATACTATGAGAAGGAAGCTCTCCTGATGGACCCTGTGGATGGCCCCATCCTTGCGTCTTTGTTGGGTAAGTAGTCCTGTGCACTGAGCTTCATTTAGACTCTTGGTCTTGAGTCTCAGGGGCACCTTCTCAGGGACTCTCTCACCCCTGTCCAGCCTCACCCATTGAAATGCAGCACTGTCCTAGCTGGCTGGAGGGGAGGGTAGTGAGATGGGCAGCCACCTGGTGGTCAGTGAGTGGGAGGACTTTCCGTGACAGTGGGTTCCCAGCCCCCACGTGCCCCTCAGTGGGGCCCTGTGCCCTAGAATACACCAAGATGAAGACTGCAGATCACTTCTGGACCGACCCCTCGGCTGATGAACTTGTCCAGAGGCACCGCATTCACAGCTCCCACGTGCGTCAGGACTCGCCCACCAAGCGTCCTGCCCTCTGTGTGAGTGGGGTGGACAGTGGGGCTGTGTGTGGGAGGGACCTCACATGGGGGCAGGAAACGGGGTAGGAGCCCTCAGGGTCACTGCAGGCCTCATCCCTCTATCTCCCCTCATGCTCTACCAGATCCAGAAGAGGCATTCCAGTGGCAGCATGGACGACCGGCCATCTCTCTCTGCCCGCGACTACGTGGAGTCCCTGCATCAGAACTCCCGTGCCACCCTGCTCTATGGCAAAAACAACGTGCTGGTTCAGCCGGTGAGAGGCTATCGTGGGCCCAGCTCTTGCCCTGAGGGTCTCACTCCAGGCTGTAGAGGAGGAAGTCCCTCTGGTTCCAGGTTGCCAGTCCATTCTCCATCTGTCCACTCACCCATGCACAGATCCACCCAGGCAACACTTATTCAGTTGTCCATCTATATTTACACCTGCCCGTCCTTACATCCATCCATCCATCCACCCACCCATCTTTACTTTCATCCATCCACTCATATTTACATTTCATATATCCGTCCGTCCATCCGTCCGTCCGTCCGTCCGTCCGTCCGTCCGTCCGTCCATTTATTTTCCCACCCATCTCTCCACTCACCTGCATCCCCAGGCTCCTGTCTGCTCACTGTCTTCTCACTCACTGATTTCCGCAAAGATTTCCATGGACCGGCTATGTGCTGGGTGCATATGATGTCAAGATCTTCATTCTCATGGCCAGTATTTCTTGATGCTTCCTACACGTCAGGCACTGGGCAAAGTGTTTTCTACTGTATTAGCTCTTAAACTTCCCAACGACCCTTTGAAGCAGGTACTGTTTTTACAGTCCTCAGTTTATCAGATGGTGATACTGAGGCCTGGACAGGGGAAGTAAGGTGCAGACAGTTATGATTTGAATTCAGGCCAGCTGATGCCAGAGTGAGTGCCATCCTTCAGTCACCTTCTCTGCCCCATGACGCGGCTGGGCTCCAGGGATGAGTGGTAGGCGAGGCATATGCGGTTCCTGACTTCATGCAGTGTCTCCTTCGGCTGTCCCCTGCCCGGGGCCATTTGGTTGCATGGTCATTGTGGTGTTTGGGAAAACCATCAGCCACTTCATCTCTGCAGCCACAGTTTTCATCACTGGGTGATGTTGAGCAAGTCACATTTCCCTCCAAGCCTCCGTATCTGCGTCACAGTGGGTCCAAAACCCTATTGCCACAAATCTAAGAAGCCAAAACACTAATTTAAGACATACCGTTTCTTAACATAATCTCAAACAATTCAAAATGCTATTTAGATTATATACAATTTTTTTTTTTTTTTGCTACTTAGAAATTTTAGCCTATACTTTTCGAAAGAGGTCTTTGAAACTTATATGGATGTAGTTTTGTTCTTTAATCTATATCACTTTTACAAGTAACACAAAGGGAAAATATCATTGAAATACATTAAGATAGTCTTCAAACTTCTTCAATTCAGAGTTCCATCTTCTCTATCACTTTTTGACTTGGGAGTCATCAGTGCCCGCATTTTTCCATACATCATTTTCTGTTCCATCAAGAGAAGGAGTTGGCAATCATCCGGGGGCCAAATGTGGCCCTCCACTTGTTTTTACCAATCAAGTTTTATTAGAACACAGCTACAACCTATGACTGCTTTCAGGCCTTGCCGGCAGAGTTGAGTGGTTGCAGCTGAGCTTGTGTGGCTTCCAAAACCAAGAAATATTCCCTGTTTGTCCCTTTACACAAAACGTTTGGTGGCCCCTGACCCAGCAGCACAGGAAATACAGCATTTCTTGCAAGAATGTCCACTCTCATCTCAGGAATGTTTTTTTTTCTTGAGACGGAGTCTCGCTCTGTTGCCCAGGCTGGGGTGCAGCAGTGTGATTGCAGCTCACTGCAAATTCTGCCTCCCAGGTTCAAGTGATTTTCCTGCCTGAGCCTCCTGAGTACCTCTTCCCACTTAAACCTGGCCAAGATAAATGTCTTCTGTTTTGAAAAGCGTGATTTTCAGTGGGGCAGAGCCTCCTTCCTGGTTCTTAAGGAACCTGGGGTCAGGGATGCTTGAGCTCAGGAGGAAGTCATGAGTGTGGAAGTGGTGGGGGTGGGAGGCTTTCTCCAGCTGGATGATGTAGAACCCATCCGGGAGGCTGGCTGCAAATGGCTTTGCTTAGCATGGCCATCTGGAAGGAAGCTTAGGGTCCTCCAAGTGGCCAGGGCCTTGGAGGGCTTAACCCAACCTCTTAGTTCCGATTAGGTGTACTTGAGTCACATGGGCTGGGACCTATGTCCACAGCGACTCCAGCACCATGGCTAGACCTGAGTCCTCCTCTCTCTGCAGAGGGACGACATGGAGGCTGTGCCAGGGTACCTGTCCCTGCACCAGACGGCTGATGTCATGACCTTGAAGTGGACACCCAACCAGCTGATGAACGGGTCTGTGGGGGACCTGGACTATGAGAAGAGGTAGGGCACTGGGTCTGCTCTGCATCCCGTGGGTCCCTCCACTCCCCTTGGCACAAGGAAGCTCCTCCCCTGGGGAAGGGAGGCTTGCATCTCACCCTGCTTCTGCCCGCTACTCTGCCTGGCTGTTAGGGCCCCTTGGCTCAGCCTCCTGGGAAACTCAAAGGCTTGGGAGAATCTGGAAACCAACTGGAAGAGTCCTAGGGCATGGGAGTTGGCAATGCCGGGGAAAAAATCCAGAGGGAGAAATCTTTATGAAGCTCTCCTACGCCTGCAAATGGCAAATATTCTTCAGTCTCTGTCCTCCCTTCCGTCACTCAGTAAAACATGAAGGCGGGAGGTATTAGCGAGTATCTGGTCCAGGGCTGTGTCTCCCATGAAATCCTGGGATTTATAAGACCCAGCAAAGGCTTTAGAGTCATGCTTGAAAGAAGTGCTGGGACAGGGGATTCCCTGCTGCAGTGCCTGGGCTCCAGCTCAGTTAGGGAAGACTGCAGGAGGAACAGAGAAAGCCATGGTGCGGAGGTGTGGCTGGTTCCAGTATTTCAGGCTGAGGAGCCTCGGCTGCTGGTGGGGAGGAGAAGCAATGGTTCTTGCTGCTCCGAGTCCACATCTCGTCTTAATTTTCTTTTACATTTTATTGCTTTCCTAAAAAACCTTTTTACAATGAAGCATTTTTAACCTAAAGATAGACAGAACTCAGGTACCCATCACCCTGCCCTCATGGCCACAAACCCATTCCCTCCTCCCCAGGAGTCTGAAGCAAGAGGCAGACATGATATGATTTCATCTGTAAATATTTTAATGTACATCTCTAAGAAAATAAGGACTCTTTTCAAGAAGCATCACCAGAAGGCTATTACTGTGTTCTGTTTAATGTGAAGGCTTGGTGTGGTTAACACCAGACTTTGGAGTAATTACAAGTGTTCTCGGTTGGACGTGGTGGCTCATGCCTGTAATCCCAGCACTTTGGGAGGCTGAGGTGGATGGATCATGAGGTCAGGAGTCCGAGACCAGGATGACCAATATGGTGAAACCCCATCTCTGCTAAAAATACAGAAATTAGCCAGGTATGGTGGTGCACGCCGGTAATCACAGCTACTCAGGAGACTGAGGCGGAAGAATTGCTTGAACCCAGGAGGCGGAGGTTGCAGTGAG
>NW_016107552.1:3111747-3132092 GCF_001604975.1 Cebus imitator | reverse complement strand
TTTTGAAACAGAGTTTCACTCTCTCACCTAGCCTGGAGTGCAGTGGCTCAGTCTTGGCTCACTGCAACCTCCACTCCCTGGGTTCAAGTGATTCTCTCACCTCAGCCTCCCGAGTAGCTGAGATTACAGGAACTTGCCACCACACTCAGCTAATTTTTGTATTTTCAGTACAGATGGGGTTTCATCATGTTGGCCAAGCTGGTCTCAAACTCCTGACCTCAAGTGATCTGTCCATCTCGGCCTTACAAAGTTATTATTATTTTTATTTCTATTTTATTTTATATAGAGATGGTGTCTCGTTTTGTTGCCCAGGGTGGTCTTGAACTTCTGGCTTCAAGCAAGCCTCTAATCTCGGCTTCCCAGACTCTAGAGTTTCTAACCAGGAGACTGTCATGGAAGAATAGGGGAGGGGGGCCAGGAGTGGTGGCTCATACCTGTAATCCCAGCACTTTCGGAGGCTGAGGAGGACAAATCACGAGGTCAGGAGATCGAGACCATCCTGGCTACCAGGGTGAAACCCGGTCTCTACTAAAAACAAAACATTAGCTGGGTGTGGTGGCATGTGCCTGTAGTCCTAGCTACTTGGGAGCTGAGGCAGTAGAATCACCTGAATCCGGGAGGCGGAGGTTGCAGTGAGCCAAGATCATACCACTGCACTCCAGTCTGGGTGACAGAGTGACACCCCCTCTCCAAAATAAAAGAATAAGGGAGGGGTTCCAGGGGTGCTCTGGGTCTGGAACCTTGTCTCACCCTCTTTATCCTAAACCTTGGTTTAAAGGCTTCTTTGACCTCCCTGCCGAGTCCAGATCACACAGCCCCAAATCTCCTTGGTAGCATTTAGAAAACTGCAGTCACACAGTGAATCTGTGCCTGTATACTACCTCTTACCCTCGAGAGCTCAGTGCCTTAAAGGCAAGGGTCCCGTCTTGTTTGCATCGTATCCCCAGCCCCTGCCACAGCTTGTAGCACATAGTAGGTGCTCAGGTCAGCTTTGTGAAACGAAGCAGGGAAGTCAGACGACCTGGATCCATTCACTGGATGTTTGCTAAGCACCTACTCCATGCCAGCCACTGTGCCAAATGCAAGGGAGACAGCAGTTGTAGAAAAGGAGGGGGAAATCTTTACCTTTTCCGAGCTTCCATTCTACTGGAAGACAATGAATGGGCAGGGAGAGGGGTGAATCTATGCTATGGGACCCAGCCTTTGCTCCGCCCTCACCTTGCTGGACGACCTGGGGTGTGTCACTCCACCTCAGTGAGTCTCAGGGTTCCCTTTCTATTAAATGGGGAAGTAGGGCGAGATGGTCTCCTTAGGATTCAAGGCATTCCCAAGGGGTCTGCAGGGGCTTCTCAAACATTGAAGTGTCTTGGACCCAATGTCAAAGGTTTAACAGCTTGAGGAGCCTGTTTGTGGCCTGGACTTGAGCCAGGGTTGTGTGGGCCAGAAACCTGATGCTAGTGTTTTGGGAAAAGCATTGGATCCAGTGATTGCCAAGCCCTGCCCCAGCTCAGATCATCGGGACCCCATGTTTCTGCATCATCTTCTGTTTGTGAACAGGCACCTCATAGGTGCTTTGATACTGAGTTCTGGCTGAATCAGAACTTCCAAGGTCACTACACAGGAGCTGGGGTGTCCCTAGCCCTGGGCTATGAACCCCTGTCCCTCCTTGTTATTCTCACTAGAACTTGAGGCTCAATGGAAGATAAAAGGTAGGGATCAGAAATGTGGGAGTTGGTATGTGGGGAAGGGGCTTGCCCAGGAGCTCCAGCATCCCTTGGGGGACCAAGAAGCAATGGAGTTGGGGAGGTTTTTGTCTGACCTTGTACAGGAGCTGTTTTTACTTTTCATAGCCAACCTCTCTCCTGCACAGCCGCAATCCTCACTTGCCAGCTAAAGAGCTGGATATTGGGGTTCTGGAGCCAGGCTGGACTTGCCTCCAATCTCAACACTACTGTGTGGAGAGCAGTGGGACCCTCCTACTGTGCTCGTGGGACAACCACTTTATGGACCAGTTTGGCAGTTTCTTGTAACATCCCCTTATCATGTGGCCTAGCAATTCCACTCCCAGGAATCTACCCAAGAGAAATGAAAATTTACGCCCACACAAAAACTTACACACAAATGCTCATAACAGCATTATTCGTGACAGCCTAAGGCTGGAAGCAACCCAAATGTCCGTCCACTGGAGAATGGATACAGACATTTGTGGTCCATCCATGCAGCAGAATATTATTTGTCCACAAAAGGGTTTGAATCACTGGTGGACATTACAACATGGATGAACCTCAAAAGCATTATACCACGTGAAAGAAGCCAGCCGCAAAGGCCACCTGTTGTAGGATTCCATCTAGATGACAGGTCCAGAAAAAGGCACATCTGTAGAGTCAGCAAGCAGATTGTCAGTTGCCTAGGGCTGTAGGTGGGGATGGAAGATTGACTCCTAACAGGCAAGAGGAATCTTTTGGGGGTGGTAGAAATGTTCTAAAACTGCCTTGTGATGATGGTTGTCCAGATCTGCACATTTACTCATCAGACTGTACACTTATAGTGAGTAAATTCTATGGTGTGTAAATTATACCTCAGTAAAGCTGCTAAAACATGTAAAAAAAAAAAAAAAAAAAAAAAACCTAGAAACTCAGCCCTTGCTCCTTCCTAGCTGTGTGGCCTGGGATGATCAACTCCACTTCCTTGAGTCTCAGATTATTTATCTGTAAGATGGGAATGTAGTAGGGGAGCCTCTGAATAAGCACGTAGGGAGAATTTATGTAACAGAAGCACATAGAAAACCCTTAGCTGGGAGCCTGGCACCTGGACAGGGCTGTGAGTCATGGGGGCTGTTCGTGTCACTTTCGTGGGTCTGAAGAGACTGTGGCTACAGAGCTCCTTGCTGATGGCTGGTGGTGGCTTCATTCGCTGGGCATTTCCAGTGCTCAGCATTCATTATACACTGTGAACATTCTCTGAGCATCACAGAGAAGTGAACGAAACAGAGCCCCTCTGCTGCAGGTGTTCAGCACCCTTTGGGGAATCAGGAGAAGACAGGTGTTTGCAACACGGTGTGCTGGGCACGCAGGGCTGTGGGAGCCCAGGGAGGGATACCTTGGTGAGACTGGCTATGCGAGGGGCTCAACAGAGGCTGCTGCTCTTGCGTCCTTGACTGTCCTCAAAGGGCATTTACTTCCATGAACTCTGGTGAGGCTGATTCTGGTACAGGCCAGGGCGGGCAAGGCTTTCAAAGAGAAAAGGTCCCCAGCAGTGTGAGTTGAGGGTTTCTCCGAGTCTCTTCCACTTTTCTCACTTCACAGCTGGAAAACTGAGGGCCAGAAAGGGGTAAGAACTGGCTCATGTCTCAGGTGGAAGTGGGATTTGAACGCTGTCTGACCTTGAAGTCTGTTAGTTTGGGTCCTCCAAGAAGCAGACACCAAGGCAGTGTTGGACCAGCAGAGGTTTACTGGGGACACACCTGTGCAGGTTAAGGGAGGGGCAGGAGTGGATGGAAGAGCCTTCAGGCTGCCATGCAGGGAGGGAGAGGAAGGAAGGAAGGAAGGTTGGGCAGAAGGAGTCTGAGACAGCACAGCTCTAAGAATGGCCGGGTCAAATGGAAGTCTCCTGGACTGTTGACTGTGAGAGGAGTCCGTTGTCTCGCAGGAACGGGTGGCACTAGTACGCTGGCATGCTAGGTCCTGGCTGGGAGCAGCCCAGGGGAGCATGGCTTCGGTGCAAACGTGGCCTCTGAAGTTGATCAGCACTGCTCCCCTCAGCAAGGTCTTCCGAAGGAGATCTGAGTGGCGCATTTCCGTGGCCACCGCAAAGTTTCTGTGGTCTCCACCTCCCGTGTGTTCTGATGGGAAAAGCTATTTGTTTCAGGACAGCTGCAGGTTTTGAGCTGGAAATGGAAACACTTAAGTAATCACAGGGACCACTTCCCAGGTATGTACTTCTTAATCAGCTCTGTACTGAGCCCTTCAAATAAGTGATTCTATTTAATCCTCACAGCAACACTATGGGGGGTGTCACTCTAGCCCCCATTTTATAGATGAGGAAACTGAGGCTAAGAGAAACCCTCAAGTCACACTGCTGGGGACCTGTGAAGCTATTGAGTGGCTATTCTAGCTCCTACCCATGGACACATGGTGGCCTAGAGCTAGGATGTGAGTTAGTCAAGACTCTTAGATGCCAGTTAGTGAAAACCAAACTCAAGCTGACTTAAGCACTGGCCCACGTGAGCTGACACTCCAGGGGCAGTAGCCTCAGGCATGGATGGATCCAGGGACTTGAATGATGGGGACCTGCACTCTGCATCTCTCTGCTCCGTCTTCCTGTCTGTTGGCGCCTTTCTCAGGCATGGTTGCTTCCGTCTTCAGACTTCTGCCCTTACTGCTCCTCTCCAGGCAGAACGGGGCATCTCTCTCCCACTCATTCAAATGTAAATCTAATAATCCAGTCTCATTGGTTTTGCCAGTCAGGAGTCAGTCCTGCACTGAACACTGTGGTTGGAGCAATGCGACAGGCTGATTGGCCAGGCCTGGGTCAGGTGGCCACTCCTGGAGTCCCAGGGTGGAGAGTGGGTGAAGTCCACCTCACCTCCCATATGGATGGGGGGTGGGGAGGGTGGTAACCTCGGGAAATTGGGTTCCTGAGACCAGAAGAAGAGGAGATAGCGTCTGAGCAGCTGGGACCCAGATGCTGGGGAGCTGGTGGGAAGGGTGGAGGAGCTCCTGGGTGTGGTCTGCTGGCCTCTGAGCCCCTCCCCACAACGGGGTAGGCAGAAGTCCTGCAAGCCTGACCCTCCCTCCCCTTCCAGCGTCTACTGGGACTATGCCATGACCATCCGCCTGGAGGAGATTGTCTACCTGCACTGCCACCAGCAAGGTAGGGACCGTGGGGACAGGAAGGGGGCTGTGTGTTCCTCTTGGATCCCCTGCCTGTCTCCACCCCTGCCTATTCATTAGCATCATGAGACAGTGATACGGTGGGCACCGCATATTACCTGTGCAACTTTAGGCAAGTGACCTCACCGCTCCGTGCCTCAGTTTCCCCATCTGTAACGGGATTATAACAACACCCTCCCATGGGGTAGTTGTGAAGATGAAATGATGTACGTTAAGGGCTCAGCATGACACCCATCTATGGCTATGGCGTTAACCGCTGACACTTACTAAGCATTGACAATGTGCCAAGCACAGTTCTGAGCGCTCACACGCCTGTTATTCAGTCATCATAACCACCCCTTGACAGGGGTGACATCCGTTCCATTTTGGAGGAGAAGAAGCAGCTTAGTATGAGGGTACACAGCCTGGAAGCTCCAGAGCTGGGACTGGATCCAGCTCTTTGTGACTCTAAAGTCAGTGCTCTGAAGACCTGGGGTCAGTAACTGCAGCACTCCTTTAAAGACAGAAGGAAGTATGGTCCGAGTAAGCAGAGGGCCATCCTGCTTTAGAAAGAACCTGGATTCAGACCCAGACTCTGCCAGATGAGCTATGTGACGTTGGGGAAGTTACTTAATCTCTCTGAGCTTTGGTTTCATCATTTGTAAAATAGGCAATAACAGATAGGACTCATAGGGATATTGTGTTTCAATAAGACAGCACCTCTAACATGCTGTGCTTGTATTCAGTAAGTGCTCACTACGTGCTAGCCAGAGTCAGCTACAGCCCTGGGACAGGGGAAGTCTAAAGGCCTCTGTACAAAAATAGGTCAGATAGATTTGTAGAGGATTCCTGAGGAGCGGAGGATGCTAAGGGGCATCTTTTTCTTTTGGTGGTTAATGTCAGGGAGGTCAACTCTGCTCTTCTTAACTTTGTCCTGTAGTCTCCAGTCAGATACGGATGGTGAGTGAGATGGGGGACACTCAGGGGAGGTAAACACTGCTCCTGACCTTTGCCCAGGCCTTTCCCAGAGCTCAGAGCAGGATCCCTGGGTCTGGCGTGGCACCGCTGGGGGATGTGTTTGCAGGGAGGGGCTGTCACCATGCCTCATAGTGACTTCCCACTGGGTCTTCTCTGGCTGGTGGTGGTGGCAGTGGACAGCGGCGGGACGGTGGTATTGGTCAGCCAGGACGGGATCCAGAGGCCGCCCTTCCGCTTCCCCAAGGGTGGGCACCTCCTGCAGTTCCTCTCGTGCCTGGAGAATGGGCTGCTTCCTCATGGGCAATTGGACCCGCCACTGTGGTCTCAGCGGGGGAAGGTGAGTGATCGTGGGGACCCAGGGAGGCTGGGGTGGAGACTGGTCACAGAGAGTGGTTGTTTTTGCCTGTGTGCCCTTAATATGGCTTTGTGGCCTCATGTACTCCCCACTGATAGCCCAGATGGCACAGGCTGTGGGGACAGATGTGTCCCAAGGACCTTGCTTTGGGATTCATTCTTATAGGGCAAAGTGTTTCCTAAACTGCGCAAGCGAAGCCCTCAGAGTTCTGCCGAGTCCACATCTTCAGACAAAGACGATGACGAGGCCACGGATTACGTGTTCAGGATCATCTACCCTGGCATGCAGTCAGAATTCGGTGAGCTGCCCTGACCCAGGCCCCGGGGAGTCACCTGCTAACTGATCCTCTCCAGGTGTTTGGAACTAGACGATGACAGGTCTGGATTCTGGGATTAACAGGAGGATCTGGAAACAGGAAGTCGGTTTCTTGGCAGCGTCAGTTTCACCCGAAATGGGAACAAGTAACCACCCTGTACTTGACTAATAAAGAAGCCACTGGGAGAGGTGGTCTGGGGTAGTGGCAGTGGCATAGGCTGTGGAATCCTGGCTGAACTTGGGCAAGTCACCTCAGCCCTCTGTGCCTCAGTTTCCTCATCTGTAAAATGGGCATGTTCATAGCACCAGTTTCATAGAGTCATTCTGTGGATTAAATGAGATAAGGTGGCTGGGCATGGTGGCTCACACCCGTAATCCCGGCACCTTGGGAGGCTGAGGTGGGTGGATTGCCGGAGCCCAGGAGTTAAAGACCAGCCTGGGCAACATGGTGAAACCCCGTCTCTACAAAAACTACAAAAATTAGCCAGGCATGGTGGCATGCATCCATGGTCCCAGCTATTTGGGAGGCTGAGGTGGGAGGATCACCTGAGCCTGGCCAGGTGGAGGCTGCAGTAAGCCTGATTGTGCCATTTCACTCCTGCCTGGGCAACAAAGTGAGGCCCTATCTCAAAATAAATGCAAATTAAAATATTTTTAAAATGAGATAAGGCATTTTGCACATAGAGAACAATCAAATTTTGTTAATATTCTACTTCCCCCCGTTTTTTTTTTTTTTTTTTTTTTTTTTTTTTGAGACAGAGTCTCACTCTGTCGCCAGGCTGGAGTACAGTGGTGTGCGTGATCTCGGCTCACTGCAGCCTCCACCTCCCGAGTTCAAGTGATTCTCCTGCCTCAGCCTCCAGGGTAGCTGGGACTACAGGTTCGTGCCACCACGCCCAGCTAATTTTTGTATTTTTAGTAGAAGCAGGGCTTCACCGTGTTGGCCAGGATGGTCTCGATTTCTCGACCTTGTGATCCGCCCGCCTCAGCCTCCCAAAGTGCTGGGATTACAGACGTGAGCCACTGCACCTAGCCTACTTCATCTTGTTATATGGATTCAGTGAGATGATGAGATATATTCAGTGAGATGATGAGATATATTCAGAGATATATTCAGATATATTCAGTAATAAGTGAAGAGTAAGGCCTTGCACACAGCAGACCCTCAGTAAGTTACAGTCAAACTACGCCAGCAGAGGCGAAGCAGAGCACTCAGCACTGGCCCATGAGATGGTGGTGAACATCGAGCAGGATGCACGGTGCCTGTCATGACACAGATGCATAGCAAATGCAAGTTCTGACTACTAAGATCATCATCGTTATGGGGCTGTTGTGAGTATTCAGTGAATTAAGGTTTGGAAAGTACTCAGAAGAGGGCCTGGCATTTAGGAAGCCTTGTGTGGGTGTCTGTTAAACAAATCAGTATTGAGTGGTAGGTTCTTTCTGTTCACTTCATTTTATTTAACCTGCAGCGGCCCTGATGTTCCCATCCCATGGATAATGGCTCTGAGCCTCTCTTTGCTGAAGTAGCCACGTGCTGGGCAGTCAGGCTCTCTTGAGAGCAGATGTCCACCTGGGCCAGACTGCAATCCCTTAAGCGCTGCAGAGTGTCCTGAAGTGTTCATGACCGTGTCTGTTCCTGCCCTGGATCAGGGCCTCCCAGCCACTCCGTGGAACAGGTGCCCACAATCCTGGCGGGCCCCAAGGCTGAAAAGGCTCCATGTGGGAGGGTGAAATCCCCTGGGATTCTGAGCAGCTTCTGTTCTGTTGCCCAAGAGCTTGGGCTTCCCACCCCTGTGAAGACCAACATGCATTAAGTGCTCCAGTCGAGAGCCAGTTAGCAGAGAGGGCCAGATCCCCATAGCTGCCTTCCCAGGAAACTCTACAGCTTCTCATCCAACGGGCAACATGCAGTCCCTCTAGGAGCTAGGCGGAGTGCTGTTTCATTTACTGGGAGATTCTCCATGTCCTCCTGCTGTGGCTTGATGTAGGCTAGTGGAGCAGACACTGGCTGTGCGCACCCACATCCTCGGCATTTCCCATTTTGTGCATGCTGTTCAGCTGCCAGCTGCAGCTCCCTGCCTCAGTATCTCTTTGCCTGAGGGTTTTCTCTGGCCACCAGAGTCCCTTCTGGCCAGGAATGGGGCATATTGGAAGCATCAGGGAACCAGCGCCTTCCTGGAGCAGCCCTCAGCTCATGGCTGATAGGAGTTAGTGTTTCAGTGTCCCAGCTCCCTCTCCCTTTGTGGGGCAAGCTCTGGACCCTCCCAGAGGGTCCGTCGGAGATTAAGCACCGTTACCCCTACTGGTAACGTGCGTGGCAACTAACCCTTTACTCCCTCTCCTTTTCCTCCTTTCCTCCTTTTGCCTCTCCCTCACTGACTGCCTTGGGAACTTGCACGTGGATCCTGGTCTGCCTTTGAGGAAACCCCCAACGAATTCAGTTTATCTAGAACTAGACATCTGGACCTTAGGGCTTCTGACGTTGGAGATGGAATAATTCTTTGTTTTTGTTTTTGTTTTTTTTTTTTGAGACGGAATTTCGCTCTTGTTACCCAGGCTGGAGTGCAATGGCGCAATCTCCGCTCACTGCAACCTCCGCCTCCTGGGTTCAGGCAATTCTCCTGCCTCAGCCTCCTGAGTAGCTGGGACTACAGGCACGTGCCACCATGCCCAGCTAATTTTTGTATTTTTAGTAGAGACGGGGTTTCACCATGTTCACCAGGATGGTCTCGATCCCTTGACCTCGTGATCCACCCGCCTCGGCCTCCCAAAGTGCTGGGATTACAGGCGTGAGCCACCGCGCCCGGCTAATTCTTTGTTGTAGAGGGAGGTCCTGTGCATTGTGGGATGCTGAGCACCCACTAGATGCCAAGTAGCAGAATTACTTTGCTTTAAGTTATGACAACCAAATATGTCTCTAGGTATTGCCAAGTGTCCTCTGGAGGGTGGCAGAATTGCCTGTGGTTGAGAACCGTTGGTTTAGAGCAAAGAATACATCACTGTATTCAGCTCTGCCACTGCAGTGCGGTTAAGTGACCTGTCCTCTGCAGGCCTCACTTCCTTCTTTGTAGAATGGGGTAACAGCATTCCCCACCAGCATCATGTTCTGAGGAGTCAGCAAGATCATTCCTAAAACACCTGGTGACCTGGCACGGGGCCTGATGCTTGGCAGATGCTCAGTGAGCAATAGTAGGTCTCATGTCTTGAGTGCCACTGGGTGCTAGACCCACTTCTGTCTGCTGTCCTGTCATCCCTATCTTAATTTGTTCTGTCCCCACCATAGCCCTCCCAGGCAGGTACCACTGTCATCACCATCCCCCATTTTGCAAGGAGGAAATTGATGCACAGAAGGGTTCAGCGACTGGTCCAGGATCACACAACCAATTCTTGTCATGGCTGGAATTTGAAAGCAGGAGGTCTGACTTCAGAGCCTGTGCCTCCAACCGCCACTCCATGCATATTATGTTGACTGGCAGGGAGAGGGCATTGTGGTTTCACTGCCTTCATCCTCAAGGTCAGCTTCAACACATGTGGAAATGGTAACCACGTTCTTGGTTGATTTTCTGGGGCCTGAGCCACACAGGCTCAACAAAACCAGTCATCTTACAGTTTCCATCTTTGAGAGGTATGAAGTCCTTTCTGGAGTAGTGCCTAAATCAGAAGTCAACAAGCCCCTTCCCATGGGCCAAATTCGGCCCACTCACCTGTTGTTGTAAATAAAGTTTTATTGGAATACAGCCACATCCATTCATTTATGTATCGTCTATGGCTGCTTTCGTGCCACAGCAGCAGAGGTGAATCATTGTCACAGAGATCATATGGCCCACAAAGTTGAAAGTATTTACTCTCAGGCTCTTAACAGAAGAAATTTGCAGATAATGTGTCTTAAATAATAAGAAAATAATTTCACCCTGTGGGAGGGGAGGTGTGACCATAGATGTTTGTAAACTGCCTCTCAGTGTCCCTTCCGCCCTGTCTCCACTGGGTTCTTTGCCTGCCCCTTGTGCTCTGGGGAGGAACAGACAAGTCCCAAAATATATAGACAGTTCACATTAGATCAGGGCATTTTCAGACCCCTCTGCTTCTGAGCTTGTCTCTGTACTGTCTAGCAGGGTAGCCATGTGCTACATGTGGCTCTTGAGCACTTGAAATGTCACCAGGGCGAATGGAGACGTGCCAGAAGTGTAAAACACACACATGATTTTGAGACTTTGTAAAAAAAAAAAGTCTCAATAATTTTATATTGATTATATGTTAAAATAGTAACACTTTGGATAGATTAGGTTTGACAAAATATATTGTTGGAATTGATTTTACCTGTTCTTTTAAACTTTCAATGTGGCTACTAAAATTTTTGAATTGTACTGGGTGCAGTGGCTCATGTCTGTAATCCCAGCACTTTGGGAGGCTGAGGCGGGCAGATCACGAGGTCAGGAGATTGAGACCATTCTGGCCAACACGGTGAAACCCCATCTCTACTAAAATACAAAAAATTAGCTGGGCATGGTAGCCTATGCTTGTAATCCCAGCTACTCTGGAGGCAGAGGCAGGGGAATCACTTGAATTCAGGAGGCGGAGATTGCAGTGAGCCAAGATCTTGCCACCGTACTCCAGCCTGGTGACAGAGTGAGACTCTGAATCAAAAAAAAAAAAAAAAAAAAATTATGTGGCTCAATTGTAATTTTTTTTTTTTGGAGGCAGGCTCTCGCTCTGTTGCCCAGGCTGGAGTGCAGTGGTATGATCATGGCTCAGTGCAGCCTCAACCTCCGGGGCTCAATCGATCCTCCCACCTCAGCCTCCTGGGTAGCTGGAACCACAGGCATAGGCCACCACACCTGGCTACCTTTTTTTTTTTGGATTTTTCATAGAGATGGGGTTTTGTCGTGTTGCCCAGGCTGGACTTGAACTCCTGGGCTGAACAATTCACTTGCCTCGGCCTTTCAAAGTCCTGGGATTGCAGGCGTGAGCCCCTGCCTGGCCCCTTGACTGTGTTTCTCTTGGATAGTGCTGGTCTAGTGTGGGGTTTCTTAACCCTCAGCACTGTTGGCATTTAAAGCTGAATAATTCCTTGTGTGGGGGTTGCCTTGTGTATTGTAAGATGTTGAGCAGCACCCCTGGCCTCCAGCTGCTAGATGGCAGTCGCACCTAATGAATCCTCAAGGCATGAGAACCCAAAGTGTCTCCCGACATAGACAGGATTGCCCTGGTTGAGAACAGATGGTGTGGAGGGATAAGTATCTATGGGAAACCAGCTGAGGGAGAAAGAGTAGGATCAGAGTCAGGTCCTCAGGCCAGGCACAGTGGCTCATGCCTGTAATCCCAGCACTTTGGGAGGCTGAGGCAGGAGGATGGCTTGAGCCCAGGAATTCGAGACCAGCCTGGGCAACGTGGTGAAACCCCGTGTTTACCAAAAATTTTAAAACATTAGCTGGCCATGTGCCAGTAGTCCCAGCCACTCAGGAGACTGAGTCTGGGAGATCAGGGCTGCAGTGAGCCATGTCTGTACCTCGTTGGGAACTTGGCTCTTCTGCTTATTAGCTGGGTGGTCTTGGGCATGTTGCTTAAACTCTCCATGCCTGTTTTCTAATCTTATGTAAAAGAGAATACTGATAGTACTGTACTCAGTAGGGACAGCTGTTTTTAGCAGAAAGAGGAGAGGGACTTTCGTCAAAAAGACTAGATATGTCTGTTACTACCTGACAGGGCTTTGGGTGATTAAGTTGTACAATTAAGTTTTGCCATCATTCTGAGCCTCAGTTTCTTCTGAAAAATAGAAGAAGGAGGATGCATCCCTACAGGGTCGTGAAGGACAGTAACTGCTTTCCTTAGGTTTGCTCAGGTCACAAACTGCCTAGCCTGACACTCAGCACATAGTAGGCAATTTATAAAAATCAGCGTTTTTTTCTTTTAATTGAACACAGGATATGTGGAAGTGGTGTGGAGCTGGGCAAAGGGAGGGTTGGAGCCCCCAGGAATTGGCTCTTCTAGCTGTCTCAGTTTCCTGCCCACTGTAGAACCCCCACCTCACTGGTTCTTTTCGTTTTGTGTCTCAAGTTGCCCCCAGCCTCTTGGGCAGCACTTCCCCCGTCTCTGTGGGCCCTGCCTGGATGATGGTTCCTGCAGGCCGGTCCATGCTGGTGGTGGCCAGAGGGAGTCAGTGGGAACGAGCCAGATGGGACACCACTCTCCCCACGCCGAGCCTGAAGGAGCAACTTCCCAGTAAAGCCTGGGATCTCCCCTTCCCCAGGGGCTGGTTGCCAGCCACCTCTGCCATGTTGTCATTTGAGTCCTGGTCCCAAGGGAGATGGAGGCAGGTAGGGAGATGGAGGCAGAGAGATTGATGCCCTCCTGCTGTCCAGCCTCCACCCTACAGAAGGCAGCTTGCAATGTTGTAGGTTCAGTAGCAAAGGGATCAATTGGTGATGTCTGCGTGGATGTGAGTGTGAGAGGCTGGGAGGGGGGAAAGCATGGTTGCCATACTTGGACCAAACTGGTCAGTGCATCCCTGAGATTGGCTAAGAACTGTAGGGGCTATTTTTCTAGAACATTTTACAGGGGCTTATTGGACTTTCTTGGCTAGCTCATGGGTGAGACTACATGGGGAAGGATAGTGTAGCAAGCCATATTTGGTGATTGCAAGAACTACATCGTCTAGGCAGCTCCCTCTTCTGTCAGTGGGTAGGGGCTGACCTTGTCAGCTACTGAGCGCTCTGATGGAAAGAGGGCCCGTTCCACAACTCTGCCTTACCTTGGGGCCCAAGGGAAGAGTCAGGGTATTACCAGTTGTCCTGTGGGGACTATGACATATAGGGGGAAAAGTGTGCAACTCTCTTCATTTCCTGCAGCAGGGATTACAAAACTAAGATTCGCAGGCTAAATTCAGCTGTGTTCATAGTAGCCTATGAGCTAAGATTGGTTTTTCAAATTTTAAATGATCTTAAAAAGCCAAAAGGAGAGTAGTATTTTGTGACATGAAAATGATAGGACATTCACATTTCAGTATTTATAAATAAAGTTTTATTACAATGTTTGCATGCTTCCTTTTTTACATTTTGTTTAGGGCTACTTTTGCACTAAAGCAGAGTCTGGTGCTTATGACCGAGACCAAATGGCTTGCAAATGCTAAAATATTTACTAGCTGTCCCTTTATGGAAAAGCTTAATGGATCCCTGTTTTAAAGAAAATAAAGCTTTTGCACCTGTCTAGGACTACCGAGAGGCCAGGAAATTGACTATAAAAATTATAGTGCTTATGTCCCCATTATTTTTGTTATGTGGTTTTGTAGACACTGCAGCTTCTACACAGCTGAAAAAGAAAAATAAATAAAGGAAGCCGTGGGTGCTGTATCCTGAGAGAGGCTGGTCAGGAATCACCAGCGTCCAAAAGTTAGGAAATCAGAGTCTGTCGAATGCACCTGCTGCATCAAAATTGCTTTAGAAATATAGAGTTGAGAGCTCTGTCTCCAGGATTAGTTGAGTAGGCCAGGAGTGTGGGGCAGGCATATTGCTTTTTAACAAGCCTCCCACATGATTTTAGGGAGTCGCTAGTGTGTTTTAAGACCTGCTTAGTGGAGCACCTTTAGCCTCAGAACCATGGACAGCGCAGGTGTCTTCATCAGCCGGGGCTTCACTGGGTCTCTTGTCCTAGAATGCCCTACCTTATCTGTTGAGTCAAGCTCCCTTCTATCTCACCCATGAGGCCTGTCTCTTCTCCAGAATCACCCAGCAGGCTCCCCTTCCCTCCTGCAGCATCCTGTGAGTGTGACTAAGTGACAACATGGCGAGGCTTGGCCTTCTGCTGTGGGTTTGGGCCTGTCCCCTTGGCTATTGCCTCTCTGTGTCTTCTTCTTCTCTCTTTGGCTATCATCAGATCTGCCCTTCTGCTGGGGCCCCAAATTTTGGTGGTGGCTTTCACCGGATCAGGCAGACTCAAGGATGATTGGGGCTGCTGTTTCCTACTGTCACCTTCAGGGTCTTTTCCTATCTCTGTGCTGGCTAGGGTGGGTGAGCTGCTTGCTCTGGGGTGATGTCTCTGTGACCCTCTTAGGTTTAACCAGGATGATTCTTCTGCCCCCACTTCTATCCACCACAGTCCCCCAGGATCTGATGGATGTCTCTGTGAGCAATCTCCCGTCCCTATGGCAACCCAGTCCCCGGAAGTCCTCCTGTTCATCCTGTTCACAGAGTGGCTCGGCTGATGGTAGCTCAACCAATGGCTGCAACCATGAGAGGTACGAGGGGCTTGGGCTGCAGATGGAGGGAGCTGAAGCATGTACCAGAGATCTGTAGATGCCCATACCTCACCCTGCACTGAATTCAGAGGAGTCAGCCAGATCTATGCGACATCCTAGCTGTGGGAGCTTACATGTACTAGTCAGGTTAAACAAGGCTATGGTGCAGAAACAAACAGTGCTAAAACCTCAGTGGCATTTTTTTTTTACAACGGAAGTTTATTTATCATGCATGCCATGCTTCTATCATGGGTCAGCTGGTGGCTCTGTTTTTTCCACAGTAAAGGGCCTGGACTTTACAACTACCATCTTTTTTTTTTTTCCCCATTTATTTATTTTATTGTATTTTAGGCTTTGGGGTACATGTGAAGAACATGCAAAATTGTTGCATAGGAACACACGTGGCAGTGTGATTTGCTGCCTTCCTCCCCATCACCTACATCTGGCATTTCTCCCCTTGCTATCTCTCCCCAGCTGCCCACCCCCCACTGTCCCTCCCCTATTTCCCCCCAACTGACCCCAGTGTGTAGTGCTCCCCTCCCTGTGTCCATGTGTTCTCATTGTTCAACACCCGCCTATGAGTGAGAACATGCGGTGTTTGATCTTCTGCTCTTCTGTCAGTTTGCTGAGAATGATGGTTTCCAGGTTCATCCATGTCCCTACAAAGGACCCAAACTCATCGTTTTTGATGGCTGCATAATATTCCATGGTGTATATGTGCCACATTTTCCCTATCCAGAATGTTGCCAGTCACAGCGACAGGGAAAGGTGGCTCTGCAGGGGCTTTAACCCACAATAAAAAGGCTCTGCCCAAAAGCAGCACATGTCATATCCACTCACACTCCACTGGCCCCGTTAACAAGGGGACTGTAAGTGCAGCCCTACCATACACCTGGAAGGCAGAATAATCCCAGAAATACTATTTAATGACAACCGCTTCCCAGTTTGCTCCTCCACACAGTGGAAATTCCAGTTCTTACTTTATATGCCTGTGGTAAGGACCAGCTCAAGTAATGGTTTAACGTGGCCACGTGGCACCTGCACATGGTACTATTCAGTAAATGACACTTACTGTCTTGCTGTATAAAGTTAAATCTCAAGCGCATCTCTTGTTTGCCCGTAGATCTTTGGTCTCTTTGGAACTATACAGCCAATTCATGAGACTGGTTTTGTTTCCCCCTGGTATAACCTGGCCTGGCCTGAGAGAGTGGAACCCTTTTGTCCTTGCTGGGCTTCTGTCTCAGTGGGTGGTCCAGTCATCAGCCATAAGATATAAGGGATGGGGGCTGGCATCAAATTTTTGAAGCCATCCAACTCCTGGTTCTGCAGGGTGTGGTCTGTGAACCAACATCAGCACCTGGGCAGATTCTCAGTCTCTCATCCCAAACCTCCTGAATCAGAACCTGTATTTAACATGGTCTCAAGACCATGTGTACGCTTTAAAGTTTGAGAAGTGCTGATATTACTGAGATTTTCTTTTTTTCTTTTCTTTTTTTTTTTGGAGACAGACTCTCTCTCTCTGTTGGCCCAGGCTGGAGTGCAATGGCATGATCTTGGCTCACTGCAACCTCTGCCTCCCAGGCTTAAGTGATCCTCCAGCCTCAGGCTTCAAAGTAGCTGGGACTACAGACACGTGCCACCATGCCTGGCTAATTTTTGTATTTTTAATAGAGCTGGGGTTTCACCATGTTGACCATGCTGGTCTTGAACTCCTGACCTCAAGTGATCTGCCTGTCTCGTCCTCCCAAAGTGCCAGTATTACAGATGTGAGCCTCTGCGCCCGGCCTGGAGATTCTCTTTTGTTGTTGAGACAGAGTCTTGCTCTGTTGCCCAGGCTGGAGTACAGTGGCACGATCTTGGCTCGCTGCAACCTCTGCCTCCCCGGTTCCAGTGATTCTCCTGTCTCAGCCTCCTGAGTAGCTGGAATTACAGGCATGCGCCACCACACCCAGCTAATTTTTGTATTTTTTAGTAGAAATGGGGTTTCCACCATATTGGCTAGGCTGGTCTCAAACTCCTGACCTTGTGATCCACCCACCTCAGCCTCCCAAAGTGCTGGGATTATAGGCATAAGCCACCATGCCTGGTCGAGATTTTCTTATTGTACATCAGAATCACCTGGGCCAAGTGGCAAAACGTATCAGTTCATGGACCATTTCCTAGAGGTCCTGGCTGAGTAGGTATGTGCAGGGCCCAGGAATCCATATGCTGGAGAAACTCCAGGTGACTCGGGCTGATGGTCCATGGACCAGTGAGAAATGCTGCTATAACCCTTTGCCCCCTCTCCTGTTATAACATCTGCTTATACACATGGAGTGATAGAGAGCTCACTACCTTGCAGAAAGCCAGGTCAACAGTGGGAAAGCTGTTGATGTGATCCTGTTCTCATGTAACCTGAGCAAGTCTGAGCCTCACCAGTGTGAGGGCACAAAGGGGGACTCTTCACTGTTGAATGCGCCTAACTACACAAAGGGGGACTCTTTACTGTTTTTTTTTGTTTGTTTGTTTGTTTGTTTGTTTTAATAAAGACGGGGGTTTCACCATGTTGGTCAGGCTGGTCTTGAACTCCCGACCTCAGGTGATCCACCTGCCTTGGCCTCCAAAGTGCTTGGATTACAGGCGTGAGCCACCACGCCCAGCCCTCTTTACTGTTTAATGCGCCTGACTGGAGGACTTCAGCTGTGCTCCTCCTGCCCTGCCCCAGTCTGCCTGTTTTTCTGGATGTCTCTTGGGATGTCCTGAGAAAAAATACGCAGATATTCTTTCATTCTATCCTTTAGGAGAGTGTATAGCATTCCCTTCAACAGTCCTGGATTTCTCCACCAATGCTAGAATCTGACTCCTCTCACCTCTTTCAGCCAAAAAAGTTCCCCAAAATTCCCATGTAAGGAGAAGCTTTGAGACATCACCTACCTGGCAGTCAGCCAGACTCTGAATCCCAATTTGGCTCAGCTTGGTTCAGCTGGGTCACTTTGGAAATCAGAACTCTTTCTGCAAGTGATAGAAACCGACTTCAAACTGGATCAGGTGAAAAAAAAAATTTGTTGGCATCACTGAGACGTCCAGAGGCACAGTGGCTGCAGGCGTGGCTGGATACAGATGTTGAAACAGAAATCTCTGTTTCTTCAGCTCTTGGCTCTGCTTGTCTCTGTGATGGTTCCATCCTCAGGCAGGCCCTTCCTATGCATTGGCAAAGATGACTCCCAG
Source organism: Cebus imitator (assembly GCF_001604975.1). NCBI lineage: Eukaryota > Metazoa > Chordata > Mammalia > Primates > Cebidae > Cebus > Cebus imitator. Next base: position 3,114,133 of record NW_016107552.1, on the reverse strand, counting down.
CAGCCACTGCCTTATATCCCACAGGCTTAGAAACCCAAGCAGAAAAGTGGAATTCCTAGTCATTGCAGCAAAAGTCCCACGGCTGATTCTCATTGGCTCAGGTTGGGTAATCTCTGCCCCAATCACTATGACTCCAACCTGGGTTCTGTCGTGGGCAGTCATCCCCATACAAACCACACAGGCAGAGAGTTGTGGAGAGTGTGATTTCTCAAGGGAAAACCGGGGTGCTGGGAGCAGAAGGGGCAATGATACTGCACAGGTAGAGGTGATAGCAGCCCTCCCTACAGTTCCCCTGAATGGCTGATTTGAATCTGTCCTCTAGAGATAACGCACGGTGCTCTTCTCCAGAAAATCTGGGCTGTATTTAGATCTATTCTAAGCATCTCCCTCTTTCTCCACCTGCAGGGCTCCCCTGAAACTTCTCTGTGACAATATGAAGTACCAGATCCTCTCCAGAGCCTTCTATGGATGTACGTATAGGGCCTCATTGCCACTGTGGTCTTCATGGAGCCGCTGTTGGTGCCTGCTATATGCCAGCAACATCAAGAGATATTGGCTCTTGATGGAGTTTGAACCTCTCCTCCTCTATTCCCTAGACGTCTGGTTTCAGTGACGTTACATGAACCTCTCTGAGCCCCAGTTTCCTTGTCTAATGATTGGGGATAAATTTTATTCCTGGGTCCTGAGAGACGACAGTGGACAGTGGGGTCCCCTGGGGAACAGAGATTTGGTTTAATCACCACTGCATCCCCAGGTGCCATAGTGGAGGACTCGTTTCTCAGGATTGAATGAGGACCACACAGAAAGCCCCTAGTGCCTGATATTGCATGCTGTAGGTGCTCAATAAATGTCAGTTTCCTTCCCTCATGGGCAAAAGCAGCAGAAAGAGTAAGGTGACCATATCCCTACCCTAAAACTTAAATATTAAATTCATAGTACTCATATTCTGATTATTCTCATTTAACAGATGAAGACACTAAGGCACAGAGAGGCAGAATGACTTGCCTAAGGTCACACAGCTAACAAGTGGCAGAGCTGGGACTCAGACCCTGGCCTGTTTGACTCCAAAAGTGTTGTGTTTTCATCTCTGCTGTCTCTCTTTTTTTTTTTTTTTTTTTTTTTGAGACAGAGTCTTACTCTCTCTCTGTCACCTAGGCTGGAGTGCAGTGGCGTGATCTCAGCTCACTGCAACTTCTGCCTCCTGGTTCGAGTGATTCTCCAGCCTTAGCCTCCCGAGTAGCTGGGATTACAGGTGTCCACCACCACACCCAGCTAATTTTTGTATTTTTAGTACAGATAGATTTCACCATGTTGGCCAGGCTGGTCTCAAACTCCTGACCTCAAGTGATCCGCCCACCTCGGTCTCCCACAGTACTCAGATTACAGGTGTGAGCCTCCACGCCCACCTGTCCCTGCTGTCTTGATTTTTTGGTTTTATTTCCCCAGCTTCACAGCCTAGGTGGGGAAGATGGGTACGTATTTTCAGGGATCCTAGAAACATCTTAATAAAACCTGCATGGGCCTGAGTGCCTGGAGAGGCAGGGAGAGTGTGGCTCTACTGGGAGAGAGGTTTTATCTGTTCTGTTGCCACCCGTCCACAGTGCCTCATGCAGGACCTGGCATGAAGCAGCATTGGGGAAGCATTTATTGGACCCAAATGGAAGATCTTCCTGCAGGAAGGGGTGGGGGTCGGGATGGGTCTGGAACAATGTCATTGGACAATGTGGCTCATCCCTAACAGTGATTGAGAACCCAGGTTCTGGAGCCAGGTGGCCTGGCTTCAGATCCCAGCAATGCGACTTGGGCAAGTAACATAGCCAGTGTGTACCTCAGTTGACCCCATCTGTAAGATGGAGCTAAAAATAGTGGGGAGGATGGGATGGGTTAAGTTATGCAACTCTGGGAACAGCTTCCTGCCATGTAACGTGTGTTGTGTAAATGTGAGCTATTATATCATCGTCATCCTCATCATCCTCGCCATTCTCATCATCGCCGAGTGTCTCTTTTGTTAAAGTGTAGTCTGCAGTCTCCAGAAGGTCCAGGGTTCTCTCTGAGAATTTGGGATGAAATAGCCTTGGAGAGCCAGAAGGAGGGGCGCAGCCAGAGCAAACAGCACAGGCTGGAATTTGCTGAGGCGCTTGACCCAACACCCTCCAGGTGCCAGCGTGGGCCAGATAAGGGGTGGCACGTTGGTGGGCATGCTTTAAGAAGGCAGGGCAGACCGGGCGCAGTGGCTCACACCTGTAATCCCAGCACTTTGGGAGGCCGAGGCAGGTGGATCATGAGGTCAAGAGATCGAGACCATCCTTGTCAACATGGTGAAACCCCGTCTCTACTAAAAATACAAAAAATTAGCTGGGCATGGTGGCGTGTGCCTGTAATCCCA
>NW_016107552.1:3104515-3111312 GCF_001604975.1 Cebus imitator | reverse complement strand
AGTAGAGATGGGGTTTCACCGTGTTGGCCAGGGTGGTCTCGATCTCCTGACCTTGTGATCCGCCTGCCTCAGCCTCCCAAAGTGCTGGGATTACAGGCGTGAGCCCCCGCACCCGGCCGCCTAGCTAATTTTTTGTAGAGATGTAGTCTCACTGTTGCCCAGGCTGGTCTTGCATTACTGAGCTCAACACATCTGCCCACCTAGACTTCCCAAAGTGCAGGGCTTACAGGCTTGAGCCACTGTGCCCCGCCCTGTTTTTAATTTATTTGTTAAAAGATGTATTGTACATATTTTTAGGAATACATATGATATATTGATAGCTGTATCCATTGTGTACTGATCAAGCCTGCATAATGGTGAAATTCATCACTTTCAAACATTTATCTTTGGGGAGCATTACAGTCCTTCTTTAATAGCTATTTTGAAATACACATAAATTCTTAACTATAATTTCCCTGCTGTACCATCCAATACAAGAATGTATTCCATCTAACTATATTTTTGTACCATTAACCAACGTCTCTGCATCCTCCTCCTACTCCCTTCCCTTTCTAGCTCCTGGTAAGTACCAGTCCACTCTCTACCTCCATGAAAACTACCTGTTTAGGTCCCATATATAAGTAAGAGCATGTGATATTTGTCTTTCTGTGCCTCGTGCCTTTTGCTTAACATAACCTCCAGTTCCATCCATGTTGCTACACATGACAGGATTTCGTTCTTTTTTATGGCTGAATAATATTCCGTTGCATTCATCTTCCACAGTTTCTTTATCCATTCATTCATTGATGGACACTTAGGTTGATTCTGTATCTTGTCTAGTGGGAATGGTGCTGCAGTAAACATGAGGGTGCAGATATCTCTTTGTTATGCTGATTGCCTTTCTTTCGGATAAATGCTCATTCAGTTGCAATTTGAACAGGAGTTGTCCACATTTCACATTCTCTTTCTTGCTGTATGAATTAGAGACAGACAGAGGCACAACAAGCCCACAGAGTCACTGGCCACCTTCCTTTCTGCCCTTTCTCTGCGTCTAGCCTATGAATTAAATGCTTTGGCTTGGAGCAGAGAACTGGGGGCCATCACCCTGACTGAGGCTGAGAAAGGTGCTAAGGCTTCCCCAGGGTCATAGTGCTATTTACAGTCCAGCCAGCAAGTGCGTCAAGCCCCATCTTCCTTGTCTAGAAAAGGGAAAGTTTACAAGAATTCACTGAGTCGTGGAGTTCAGTAAGATCCAGCATGGGCCAGGTGCAGTGGCTTGTGCCTGTAATCCCAGCACTTTGGGAGGCCAAAGCAGGAAGATCACTTGAGGCCAGGAGTTCAAGACCAGCCTGGACAAGATGACGAAACCCTGTCTCTACAAAAAAAAAAAAAAAAATTACCAGACGTGCTGGCACATGCTTCCAGTCCCAGCTACTCGGGAGGCTGTGGTGGGAGGATTGTTTCAGCCTGGGAGGTTGAGGCTGCAGTGAGCCAAGTAATAGAGCAAGACCCTGTCTCAAAACAAAAATTTAAAAAGATGGGGGGTGGGACACCATTTGGGAAGCCCCATGAGATAAGGTGAGAGGCTTCAGGTGGTGGATAATGACACTTTCCCTCCCTCCCTCAACAGGGCTGGCCTACTGCAGGCATCTGTCCACCGTGAGGACCCACCTGTCAGCCCTGGTCAATCACAGGATCGTGTCTCAGAACTTGCCCTGCGATGCTGGACAGGGGCTGACAGCCGGGATCTGGGAGCAGCACCTTCAGGATAGCACAGTAAGGCTCAACCGGGCTTGCTCTGCAGTGATGCAGAGGCTGCAGGGGGCCATCTTATTACCTGAGAAATAAGCCCACCTGCTTGTGGGGACTCTAGCTGATGTGCTTGGATTCTGCATATGCAAATTGGAGTTCTCCTTTTTTTGAGAGTTCCAAGACCTACAACTCACTTCGGCCCATGAGTGTGGAGACTGAATGGGAGGTAAAACATGCTGACCTGGAAGGAGTAAAGAACAAATCGGTCTGTAAGCATTTATCATTAAGTGTCCTCTGAGCCGGGCGCGGTGGCTTACGCCTGTAATCCCAGCACTTTGGGAGGCTGAGGCGGGCGGATCACTTGAGGCCAGGAGTTCAAGACCAGCCTGGCTAACATGGTGAAACCCTGCCTCTACAAAAATACAAAAATTAGCTTGCCGTTGTGGTTGAGTACACCTAAGAGTAAAGTAAAATAGGTTTTTAATATTGGAATGTGACTAGATGAGATGGAAGAGGCCCCGGGGCCCTTCAGGACAGCCCTCTAACGCCATCGCCACTTCCCATAACGCATGTGCAGTGAGAACCTGCTGGCCCCATAGCTCTACTAATTGTAACCGCAAAACCTTTGCCTGTAAATGAAATTTTAAAAGAGACACAAACTCAACTCCACATCACATACCTGTTAAAGCCATCCTAGTGTGTACAAAAGATATTAGTGTATAAAGTAGTAGCTACAGTTGTTCATTTTGGATTAATTTGCTTTAGAGAAATTTTCTTAGAGCTGAGTCAAGATTAATAATTGCAAGATAATATTTTCTTTTCTTTCTTTCTTTTCTTTTTTTTTTTTTAAGATGGAGTTTTGCTCTGTGGCCAGGCTGGAGTGCAGTGGCATGATCTCAGCTCACTGCAACCTCTGCCTCCTGGGTTCAAGTGATTCTCCTGCCTCAGCCTCCTGAGTAGCTGGGACTGCAGGCGTGCGCCACCACACCCAGCTAATTTTTTATATTTTAGTAGAAACGGGGTTTCACCATGTAGGCCAGGCTGGTCTCCAACTGCTGACCTCAGGTCATTCACCTGCCTCAGGCTCCCAAAGTGCTAAGATTACAGGGGTGAGCCACCACACCCAACCAATAATATTTTCAAATAAGCATAAGACAAAAACGGCTGAAAATTAATTAAAATATTAATTCCTTATAGCCTACCCTTTCTCTTTTTATGAAAACGGGCTCATACTATGTATGTTTTACCACTTATTTTTTTTCACTTAATGCTACACATTGAGCACTTTTTTATATGGGTCCCCATAGATGCACCCCTCGATCTTTTACAGTGCTGTGTTGCGTACTTGTGTAGGGATGCACGTTCACCCATTGCTGGGCAGTTGGAAAGTTGCCTGGGCTTGGCTTTTTCGTACGATGCCACAACAAATAACCAAGTACCTATGACTTTGCCTATTCAGGCCAGGGTATCTGAGGGCTAGGTCCAAGAAACAGGACTGCTGGATCACGGAAGTAGATCATAATGATACAGTTAGGATGTTGCCAATTAGTTTTCTAGAAGGGAAGGTGCACAGGAGTTGAGGAATATTGGTGAGAAGATAGCTCAGGGCGGCCGGGTGTGGTGGCTCTATGCCTGTAATCCCAGCACTTTGGGAGGCTGAGGCAGGTGGATCACCTGAGGTCGGGAGTTTGAGACCAGCCTGGCCAACATGGCGAAATTCCATCTCTACTAAAAATACAAAAATTAGTTGTGTGTGGTGTCAGGTGCTGGTAGTCCCAGCTACTCAGGAGGCTGAGGCAGGAGAGTCGCTTGAACCTGGGAGGCGGAAGTTGCAGTGAGCCAAGATTGCACCACTGCACTCCAGCCTGGGTGACTGAGTGATTCCGTCTCAAAAAAAAAAAAAAAAAAAAAGAAAGAAAGAAAGAAAGAAAGAAAGAAAGAAAGAAGATAGCTCAGGGTGGCTGGGTGCGGTGGCTCACGCCTTTAATCCCAGTACTTTGGGAGGCCAAGGCAGGCCAGTCACTGGAGGTCAGGAGTTTAAGACCAGCCTGGCCAACATGGTAAAACCCATCTCTACTAAATCCACCCCTGGTTTTCTGTTGACCAAACTCTTTACTCCTCCCCACCTACCACAGAGTTACGAGGAGCAGGAGCTGCTGCGCCTCATCTACTATGGGGGCATCCAGCCTGAGATCCGCAAGGCTGTGTGGCCCTTCCTCCTGGGCCACTACCAGTTCGGGATGACGGAAACAGAAAGGAAAGAGGTTGGTTACCCGCCATGGGCACTGGGGTCTTTGGCAACAAAAGGAGCCAGATAGTGTGGGACTGGGGAGCTCTGGTTTCATGCTGGACCAAGGAGGGGCAGGAGACACAGGGGAGAGGAAACCTGAAGGCGGCTCTGTCTGGTAGAAACACAACACAAGCCACATAGAGAATTCTTACGTCTTTAAATTTGGGACTAAGTGTAGATTCATATGCAGTTGTAAGAGATTAATGCAGAGAAATCTCATACATCTTTTACCCAATTTTTTTTCTGTTGGTAACATCTTGCAAAACGTTGAGGCAGTAAGATATCAGAACCAGAGTATTGACATTGAGGTAATATACTCATCTTAATCAGACTTTCCCAGTTTTACTTGTTCTGTGTGTGTATGTGTGTGTGCGTGTGTGTGTGTGTGTGTGTGTGTGTGTGTGTTTTCTTTACAGTTTTCTCACGTGTAGATCTGTGTCCATCACCACGGCCAACATACAGAACACTTTTATTGCTATAAGGATCCCCATGTTGTCTTATACAGCCAGATTCACCTCCCCCATACCCACACCCTGGCCCTAATCCCTGGCAATCACTAATAATATATTCTTCATTTCTATAATTCTGTCATTTCAAGAATGTTATAAAATGGAATGATCCAGTGTGTAACATTTTGGGATTGATTTTTTTTCACTCAGCATAAACCCTCATCCAAGTCGTTGAGAGTATCGAGAGTTGATTCCTTTTGATGGCTGAGTAGTATTCCATGATATGGATGTAGCAGAGTTTCACTTTCACCTGCTGCGAGACAGCTGAGTTTTTTCTAGTTTTTTGGCTGTTACTAACCAAACTGTAATGAATATTTGTGTACAGTTTTTGTACGAGTATAAATTGTCATTTCTCTGGGATAAATGATGAAGAATGTAATTGCTGGGTCATATAGTAGTTGCATGTTCAGTTTTATATGAAACTTACAAACTTTCACAATAGCACATGCCTTTAGTCCCAGCTGTGGGAGGCTGGAGCAAGAGATTCACTTGAGCTCAGGAGTTCACGTTCAGCCTGGGCGACATCTGGAGACACTGTCTCTAAGGGGAAAAAAAGAAAGTGCCACCCTTTTGCAGTGGCTGTACCATTTCATATGTCCACCAGCAAAATGGGAGTGCTCCATACTTCCATCTTCACCAGATTTTTGCCTTGTCATTATTTTTAATTTCAGCCACCTGACACGTGTAAATGATATTTCATTGTTTTTATTTGCATATTCCAAATGGCTAGTGAAGTTTAAGGTCTTTTCATGTGTTTATTTGCCATTGTGTATCTTCTCTGGTGAAATGTCTGCTAACGTCTTTTGTCCACCTTCTAATTGGATTTTTTTTTTTTCTGTACGGTTAGAGAGTCCTGTATATACTCTGACAACAGTCCTTTGTTAGGATATGGGACTTGCACATATTTTCTCCTAGTCTGTAACTTCTCACCTTGTAACAAGCAGGATCGTCTGCAAAACATTTTTTGAAATTTTTAATGAAACTCAGCTTACCAATTTCTCCTCTTCTGAATTGGGCTTTTGGTGTCAAGTCTAAGAAAATTTTGCCTAGCCCTAGGTCTTGATCTTCTCCTATGATTTATCCTAAAAGTTGTCTATTTTACATTTGACATAAAATCTTTTCAGTTCTTTTTTTTTTTTTAATATAGTGTGTCATTTAGGTCAAAGTTCATTTTTTGCTTATGAGTGTTCAGTTGCTTCGGCATGATTTATTGAAAAGATGTCCTTCCTCCATTGAATTGCTTTTGCACTGTTAAAAAAAAAAGCAGTTGGGAATATATGTGTTGGTCTGTTTCTGGGTTCTCTCTTCTGTTCTGGTGATTTATGAGCCTGGCCTTCTGCCGGTTCCACTCTGTCTCGGTTATTGTAGCACATGGATAATTTTAAATGTCTTCATAGTGATGTTTTAAAAGTAAAAAGAAATATATGCAATTCATATTTCTGAACTTTTTATTTTGAAATATAAATGGTCCCCAACTTCCAATGGTTGGTCTTACAATTTTTTGACTTCATGATGGGTTTCTCAGGGTATTAAATATAATTTTTTTGTTTTTGAGATGGAGTCTCGCTCTGTTGACCAGACTGGAGTGCAGTGGTGTGATCTTGGCTCACTGTAGCTTCCATCTCCTGGGTTCAAGCAATTTCCCCCCTCCCCTCAAGTACCTGGGATTACAGATGCCCACCACCATGCCCGGCTAATTTTTGTATTTTTAGTAGAGACGGGGTTTCACCATGTTGGCCGGGCAGCTCTCAAACTCCTGACCTCAGGTGATCCACCCACCTCAGCCTCCTAAAGTGCTGGGATTACAGGCGTGAGCCACCACCCCCGGCCTTAAATGCATTTTTGACTTAAGATATTTTCAACTTAGGATGCATTTATTGGGACATAACCCCATCATAAGTCGAGAAGCATTGGTAATTATAAGTTCACTGGAAGCTGCAAAAAGTAACAGAGGTCCCAGGTGCCCATCACCCAGCTTTCCCCAGTGGTAACAGTTTACGTAACTAAAGTACACTGTCAGAATCAGAGCATTAACACTGGTACAATACAACTAGCTAGACTACAGGCCTTACTGGGACGTCAGCAGATTTTGCATCTGCTTGTGTATGTTTTTATGTGTGTGTAGTTCGATGACATTTCATCAAGATGAGATTCATTTCAGTATTTTATTTAACCAGATATGTCCAATATATTATCCCTCTGTTGACACCTCGGGGCCCCTCTGTTGACACCTCAGGTGACATTGCATCTGCCCTGGCAGGTGGACG
>NW_016107552.1:3095106-3102576 GCF_001604975.1 Cebus imitator | reverse complement strand
GCACAGCGGGGGTTGAAGCCTCTGCTGAGTCAAGTTTGCTAACATCCCATTGACAAAAGCAAGCCACATGGCCAAGTCTAGTGTCAGAGTAGGCACGGACTATGAGGTTATAGGGCAGAACCATGTATACAGGGATCAGGTGGAAAAAAAAAAACAAAAAACGGAGCCATGAATAGAACCAGTTACTCTGTGAGTTGAACTAAAATATTAGCCAGAAGTCTCAGCTACAGAGCAGTTAAAGGTGGGGTGCTCTAGTTGCAGAGGTGAGAGGTGGGAACCCAGAGGTCAAAGTAGTCTCTGAGGAGGTTCCAGGAAGCAGGGAGTGGTCCCCCCTTTCATTTTACAGCTAGGAAGCTGACGCTGTGAGAGAGGACTTGGGCAAGCTAGGAAGAGAGATGAAACTAGACTTTCCGGCTCCCAGCCCGGCCGTCCTGCTCTGGGCAGGGTGCAAACTCACCCTCCCTCCCTCCTGCTCCTTTTTCTCTCAGTCCTCTCAGAGCTGCAGTTCGGGCCACCAGAACATCCGCCTACACAGTGACTCCAGCAGCAGCACACAGGTGACCTTGTGGAGTCCCCGCCCCCTCCCCCCCATGTCCCTCCCTTCCGCCTGGGGTCATGGGGATTGGGTGTCCATCATCTGCAGGTCACTTTTTGCTTTATTTATTTTAGCTTTTTATATTGGCATTAAACATCATTTTTTTTTTTAGTGATGAAAGAAATATGTGGATCTGTCACCCCTGTAAAACACTAAAATGTTGCAGAGAAAGTCAACGTCTGCTTTGATCATCCTTAATCTCTGCCTGCCCTCCCTTGAAATAACACCACTATCTTCAGTTTGCAGTGTTTCTTTCAAAACCTTCTGTATGACTGTACAGACACAGAAATATGTAGATAATATATAGCAATGTTTGGTAAATCTTTTTTAAATGTGTACATAAATACCATCCTATATGTTGTTCTAGCCTGGGCAACAGAGCGAGACTCCATCTCAAATAAATAAATACTCACATACATACATAAAGATAAAATTATGTGCACATGGTAAAAGTCTGTGTGATGAAAAGCTACTGTCTCCCCTTATTTTGATTCCCCATTACCCCTCCTCAGAGCAAACTGCAGGCAGCACGTGGTGGCTCATGCCTGTAATCTCAGCACTTTGGGCGGCCTAGGTGGGCAGATCACTTGAGGTCGGGAGTTCGAGACCAGCCTGGCTAACGTGGTGGACCCCCATCTCTACTGCATATTCAAAAATTAGCTGGGCATGGTGGCAGATGCCTGTAATTCCAGCTACTTGGGAGGATGAGGCAGGAGAATTGCTTGAACCTGGGAGGTGGAGGTTGCAGTGAGCTGAGATTGTGCCACTGCTCTCCAAGCTGGGTGACACAGCGAGACTCCATCTCAAAAAAACACAAAACAAAACAGAGTCAACTGCAGTACTTTCTTATTTCTTTCTAGATCATTCTGTGCATACACAAGCACATAAATCACTTTTTTATTGTTGTTTGAGATGGTGGCTCACTCCCATCACCCAGGCTGGAGTGCTGTGGCACAGTCCCAGCTCACTGAAGCCTTGAGTTCCCAGGCTCAGGTGATTCTTCCACCTCAGCCCCCCAAGTAGCTGAGGTGTGCACCACCACACCAAAATACCACACTCATTTTTTTGGTATTTTTTGCAGACCGGATTTCACCACATCGCCCAGGCTGGTGTCAAACTCCTGGGCTCAATCAGTCCGCCTGCCTCAGCCTCCCAAAGTGCTGGGATTGCAGGCCTAAGCCACCATGTACAGCCTAGACCACTTTCTTATTTGTCACACATGGGAGCCTATCTTACACCTTGTTTCACCTCACTCTTTTCACTGGCTGTATGATATTCCACTGCATGCTTGATCTGTATTTAAGCCGATCACCTGTTGTTGGATATTTAGGTCTCTGCTGTAAGTAGTGCTTCCGTGGACATGTTGGTCCATCTGTTTTTGTGCACCTTGTCCTCAGGTGTTTGAGTCTGTGGATGAGGTGGAGCAGGTGGAGGCTGAAGGCAGATCGGAGGAGAAACAGCCCAAGATCCCCAATGGGAACCTAGTGAACGGCACCTGTTCCCCAGACTCGGGTCATCCTTCCTCTCAGAACTTCTCTTCGGGCTTCTCAGAGCACTCAGAGCCCAGTCTGAGCACAGAAGACAGTGTCCTGGACGCCCAGCGGAACACTCCCCCGGTGCTGCGCCCTGGGGATGGCAGTGTGGATGACAGGCAGAGCAGCGAGGCCACCACATCCCAGGATGAGGCCCCCCGGGAGGCGCTGGCCGTGCAGGACAGCCTGGAGAGCGACTTCCTGGCCAACGAGAGCATGGATGAGTTCATGTCCATCACAGGCAGCATGGACGTGACCCTGCCTGAAAAGGACGATGTCATGGAGAGCTGGAGGGGCAGTGAGGCAGAGAAACATGGCCAGGCGGACAGCGAGGACAACCTCTCGGAGGAGCCCGAGATGGAGAGTCTCTTCCCTGCCCTGGCTTCTCTGGCTGTGACTACTTCTGCCAATGAGGTGTCCCCTGTGTCTTCCAGCGGTGTCACCTACTCTGTAAGTCACCAGAACCTTCCATTCCATTTCTTTCTTTCTAGCTGCAGGAGGGAGGGAAAAGCCGGTTATCCAGAGTGAACCAGGAGTCAGACCTCTGGTTCCTTGCATTTTTTTTTTCCCACCATGGAGGATTCACTGTAGAAACCCATTTGGGAGAGAAGATAATATAGTATTTTTAAAAGGCAGGCTTTGCTGTCAACAGTGCTGGGTTCAAATCCTACCTTCGGCAAGTCACTTTATGCTTCTGAGCCTCAGTTTTCCTATATGTCTCTTACTTCCTTTCCTGAGTGGTTTTCAGAACAAATGAGTTAAAGCCCGGTGTGCCTGCTGCATAGGAAGCACCCAGCCAACAGTAGCCTTCCTTGTGACTTAAGTCTAATTCCTTGCAAATATTCAGATTTGGTTCCTTACCGGAAAGACTAAACCAAAGGACATCACTTGAAAGGGAGGGTTGTATTCATTTATCTTTTAAAAGAACTTGTTATTTCTTTCAAAGATAGGCAAGCCCCTCCAGGGTCAAACACCGAGAAAAGACTTAATATAAAACCCAGAAGATACCTGCCCTGTCTCACCCCATTTAACCCTCCCCAGAAGCAATCATATTTACTTATTCTGCCCAAATTATCCGGTGTTGACCCCATGTCTCTGACACACTGGCATTGCTGCTTCTTGATCATTTTTTCTTTCAGTTTTAGACATTTTCTAGTGACTCCCCACTGTGAAAGAGGATGACGGCCGGGCGCGGTGGCTCACGCCTGTAATCCCAGCACTTTGGGAGGCGGAGGCGGGTGGATCACGAGGTCTCAACAGATCGAGACCATCCTGGCCAACGTGGTGAAACTCCGTCTCTACTAAAAATACAAAAAAAACTAGCTGGGCATGGTGGCACGCGCCTGTGGTCCCAGCTACTTGGGAGGCTGAGGTGGAAGAATCGCTTGAGCCAAGGAGGCGGAGGTTGCGGTGAGCCGAGATTGCGCCACTGCACTCCAGCCTGGCGACAGAGCAAGACTCCATCTCACAAGAAAAAGGATGGTTTAGTTCCCATTTTCTCCCAACCCCCAGCTCTCACCACACGTGACGCCTTCCCATCCCTGTCCTTCTAACATAGTTATGTAATGATTGAAATGTGTACAGTGTTATCATATTTTATGCCTATACTGTAAATGTCAGTGCTTGCATTTTAATTTATTTATTTAGAAACGGTGTCTTGCTCTGTTGCCAGGCTGGAGTGCAGTGGTGGGATCTCGGCTCACTGCAACCTCTGCCTCCCAGATTCAAGCAGCTCTCCAGCCTCAGCTTCCCAAGTAGCTGGGACTGCAGGTGCATGCCACCACACCCAGCTAATGTTTTGTATTTTTAGTAGAGACAGGGTTTCACCACGTTGGCCAAGATGGTCTTAATCTCTTAACCTCATGATTTGCCTGCCTCGGCCTCCCAAAGCGCTGGGATTACAGGCGTGAGCCACCGCGCCCGGCCACTTGCATTATTTTAACAGTATAATACATAAGCCACGCAGTAAACTGTTCTAATTTTTGTCTTTCCTGCAAAAAAACCGAAGTTTTTCCAGATGTGTTTTTATTTTCCTGTTTGCTTTTTCTTAGTTGGCTGCATATTTAAAGTCAATTCACCCCCAGACGTCTTTACCATTTTCCTAAATCTCTTTTCGAACATTCAGACTCCTCAGGTTTTCTGTTTCTTCTGTGTGTTTAAGGAGTTCTCTCCAAAACACTGCTGAGGCCCTGCGCTCCACTGCACTGATATGTCGTTGTCATTCACTGTCTTCCTCCATCCTGGTCGGGAGCTGCCTTTTGTATCATCACGTTTTCCTTTCTCGTAGCCTACTCTTTGGTTTAGATGAACCACATACTTCAGTGGCATCCACATTTTTACTTTTCATTTCTCTTCTACTGCAGGCCTGTAGTCTGGGATCATTGCATTTTTGTGTGAAGTTCCTTTAGAGTTTCCTTTAGCAGAGTCTCTCATTTGTATTCATCATGAGTTGTATGCATTTTGCCCTCTTTCTTGAAAGAGTTCCACTGAATATGCAACTCGAGATTGCAGGGATATTTTCTCAGGACTTTGAAGATACTGTTCCACTGTCTTCCAAGTTCTATTGTTGCTGTTGAGAAGTCAGATGTCCAATTGTCATTCCTTTAAAGATAATCTTTTGTTCTTGGCTACTTTTTTTTTTTTTGAGACAAGGCATTACTCTGTCACCCAGGCTGGGATGCAGTGGCACGATCTCAGCTCACTGGCAACTTCCACCTCCCAGACTCAGGCAGTTCTCCTGCTCAGCCTCCCAAGTAGCTGGGATTACAGGTGCGTGCCACCACACCCAGCTAATTTTTGTATTTTTAGTACAGGTAGTATTTTGCCATGTTGGTCAGGCTGGTCTCAAACTCCAGACCTCAGGTGATCTGCCTGCCTCAGCTTCCCAAAGTGCTGGGATTACAGGCATTAATCACTGTTCCTGGCCCCTTTGGCTACTTTTAAGATTTTTTTTTTTTTTGGTCTTATGTGCGATTATGTGTCTAAGTATGGGTTTCTTTTCCTTAAATGTTTCTTATTTTCTTGCCATATCATTGAGCCATTTCAAAATTAAGGTTAATGTTCAAGGCAGCCAGGCCAGTACATTACCAGAATTTGACCTCTATTCAGTTCTTCCATTCCCGTTGTCCAGTTTTCAGCAGGGAGAGGTTCATTTCCAGCTGTAGTGGTAACTCTCTGAGGGAGAATTTTCATCCTGCAAATTAAAAGACCCTCTGGCCAGGCGCAGTGGCTCACGCCTGTAATCCCAACACTTTGGGAGGCCAAGGCGGGCGGGTCATGAGGTCAAGCGATTGAGACCATCCTGGCTGACATGGTGAAACCCCATCTCTCCTAAAAATACAAAAATTAGCTGGGCGTGGTGGCTAACATCTGTAGTCCTAGCTACTTGGGTGGCTGAGGCAGGAGAATCGTTTGAACCCAGGAGGGAGATGTAGAGATGGTACCCCTGCACTCCAGCCTGGTGACACTGTGACACTCTGTCTCAAAAAAAAGAAACAAAAACCAAAAAACCACCCTCTCAGAAAACAAACAAACAAAATCAAACACCTAACTGGTCCAGGTGGGAGATGTATTTTTAGTGACAAGAGGTTAGGAGGAGGAAATAGGCTTGCTGCCCCCCCGTGGGGAGTCAGATGTAATTTTTCATTTCTTCCCCTCATCCCCGGCCCTGGTGGCCTGTAGCCAGAGCTGCTGGACCTGTACACGGTGAACCTGCACCGCATTGAGAAGGATGTGCAGAGGTGTGACCGCAACTACTGGTACTTCACGCCCGCCAACTTGGAGAAGCTGCGTAACATCATGTGCAGGTGGCTGGTGGCAGCAAGGGGATCTGGGGGATGGGATGAGGGGGTGAGATGGGGACACAGGGGGCCCACCTAGAAGTTATTTCAGTTTCTGAAGTTGGCATCATACTCACCTAGAATCTTATTTTAGCCCACAATGAAAATGTAGTAACAATAATAATATAGAACATTTATTTAGCACTTACTGTATACCAGCCACTGTCCTGAGTCCTATACTATCATCACTCACTTATTCCCCCACCCTTCGAGGTGACTATTAACCCCTTTTATACGGGACGATGTGGAGGCTCCAGGCAGAGCCTCATTGCTGAGTGGGCATTGGGCAATGGCTGAGCGGGAACTCAGCCGCGACTCTCTGGCTCTCGAATCTGTTCTTTTCCTTTTCTTTCTTTAAGCCAAGATCTAAGATGGCTTATTACTGTTCACTAAAAAGATATTATTCCTGTAATCCCAGCACTTTGGGAGGCTGACGTGGGAGGATCATTTGAGGCCACATGAGTTCCTCACAGACTTCAAAAAAGCAGATACCAGCCTGGGCAACATAGTGAGACCCTATCACTACAAAATAATTAAAAAAAGAAAACAAAAACTCAACATTTATCTGGACATAGTGGCATGCACCTGTAGTCCTAGATACTCGGGAGATGGAGGCAGGAGGATAGCGTGAGGGTTGCAATGAGCTGTGATTGTACCATTGTACAGTTGTGCCACTGTACCCCAGCCTGGGTGACAGAGTGAGACCCCATCTCTAAAAAAATAATGAAAAATTATTGTCGATATTTCTAAACATGTGAAAGTAACACACACTTGTTAAAAATCTAAATCACGGCCAGCGTGGTGGCTCACACCTATAATCCTAGCACTTTGGGAGGCCGAGGCGGGCGGATCACCTGAGGTCCGGAGTTTTGAGACCAGCCTGACCAACATGGTGAAACCCCGTCTCTAGTAAAAATACAAAAATTAGCTGGACATGGTGGTGCGCACCTGTCATCCCAGCTACTCAGGAGGCTGAGTCAGGAGAATTGCTTGAACCCGGAGGTGGAGGTTGCAGTGAGCCGCAATCATGGCATTACACTCCAGCCTGGAAGACAGAGCGAGACTGTCCCAAAAAAAAAAAAAAATCTAAATCAGTCACAACTCTAATTCCTGCCCTTTGGGAGGCCAAGACAGGAGGATCGCTTGAGTTCAGGAGTTCGAGACCAGCCTGGGCAACATAACAAGACCCAATCTCTACAAAAGTTTTAATAAATCAGCCAGGCATGATGGTGTGTGCCTGTTGTCCCAGCTACCTTGGGAGGCTGAGGCAGCAGGATGGCTTGAGCCCGGGAGGTTGAGGCTGCAATGAACTGTGATCACACCACTGCACTCCAGCCTTGGCGATCAAAGGAATTAGAAGTTCATAAGATAGAAAGAGAAACTTCTTTCATCTCTGCCCATCAGTGCCACTTACCCAGAATTAATGACTGCTAACAATTTAGTAATACCTAATGGATTGTATATTGTATAACATAGTATGAATGTACTTTTTTTTTTTTTTTTT
>NW_016107552.1:3089280-3093456 GCF_001604975.1 Cebus imitator | reverse complement strand
AAAAAAAAAAAAAAAGAAAAAGAAAACTAAATAAACCGTTTAGCATAGAGGCTAAGATCATCTATCCCTGCGTAAGGCCTCCTAGGTTCAGATACTGCCTCTACCACTTATTATTAGATGTATGATTTGGGGCATGTCATTTATCTGTCTATGCTTCAGCCCCTTGCCTGGCAAATGGGATAATAATGGTCCATATTTCACACGACTAGTTTGAAAATAGAGGGTTGAGTATACAGCAAGGGCTCAGTAAACATAAGCTGTCATTAGCAAGGGGAAGATTGGAATTCCTGACAAAGGGAGCTGTAGGGGAAAGTTACAGAGACAAACGTTTGTGATTTATTTGTACAAAGTGAATATGTCAGTGTAGCCGGAGGGAAGACAGTGAGAAGCGATGTTTGAGGATGTGAAGATGGGCTGGGAGGAGGTTATTTCTCCTTGCACCCCTGGTAAAGGAGTTTGGATAACATCCCAGCAGACAGCAGGGTGCTTGTGCAAGTTTTGAGCCTAAAGAGGCCTCCTTGAGTTACCCTGGTGACTGCACATAGGATATTTGAAGAGAGAGATTGGGGACAGGGATGCAGGCAGGAGGCTGAGGAATTGGGGACCTAAGGGGGAGGACTGGAAGGGGGAGTGGGTTGGAGAGGCAGGTCGTGGCTGCCATCATTGGTCCCTTGTGTCTCTTCTAGTTACATCTGGCAACACATTGAGATTGGCTATGTCCAGGGAATGTGTGATCTTTTGGCTCCACTGCTGGTCATTCTGGATGATGGTGAGTGTGTCCTTACAGCCTCAGGGCCGGGGGTGCGTTTCCTTTCCACTGCGTGGCAGAGGGGTTAACCTCACTCTGTGACTCCATGGAATGTGGCTCCAGCCAGGTGCTCTGAAGGCCTGTCTGGTGAACCCATCAAGATCCCAGTGAATCAAAAGTCCTTTAGTTCCATGGTGCCCCATACTCAACACCCAGACAGCCCTTCGCTAGCCACTGATTGTATGAACCTGAATGAGAGCAAACAGACAAAAACAACGAACCCAGACGGCTTCACCGGTGAGCTCTATGAAGCATTTAAAGAAGAATCAATGCCAGTTCTTCACGAACCCTTCAAAAAAGTAGAAAAGGAAGGAACACTTCTTAACTCATTCAATAAAGCCAGACCTCATATGAGGACTGGGTGTCTCATTGGCACCCAGACACCAACACCAGACAAAGACATAACAAGAAAACTACAGACCAATATCCTTCGTGAATACAAACGCAGAAATTCTCAACAAAACGCCAGTAAACTTAATCCACCAAGATTTAAAACATATTATATGCCATGACCAAGTAGGGTTTATCTCCAGAATGCAAGGCTGATTTGACATGCAAAAATCAATCAATTTAATTCATCACGTTACCAAAATAAAGGGAAAAACCCACACAATCATCTTAATTGGCACAGAAAAAACAAAATGCAACACTCTTTCATAATAAAAACATTCAACAAACTAGGTGCAGAAGGGAAACGTGATAGAGAGCATCTACAAAAACCTCACCAATACCATCACGCTCAATGGTGAAAAACGGACACTTCCTAAGAGCAGAAACAAGACAAGTGTGTCTACTTTTGCCACCTTAGGTTCAAGCCAGGGCAATTAAGAGAGAAAAAGAAATAAAAGGAATTCAGATTGGAAAGAAAGCAACACTATCTCTGTTCACAGATAATATGATTTTACATATAGATCTTAAGTCACAAAAAAAAATTAGAACTGATAAGTTTGTCAAAGTGGCACCTGCTTCTGGTGAGGTCCTCAGAAAACTTCCAGTCATGGTGGACGGTGAAGGGGAGCCAGTATGTCACATGGCAAGAGAGGGAGCAAGAGAGAGAGGGAAGAAGTGCCAGGCTCTTTTAAACAACCAGATCTAACGTGAACACCATAGAGTGAGAATTCACTCGTTACTGCGAGGACAGCAGCGAGCCATTCATGAGGAATCCACCCCCATGACTCAAACACTTCCCACGAGCTCCACCTCCAACATGGAGGTCATATTTCAACATCAGAATCGGAGGGGACAGACATCCAAACCACCTCACTTGGGCAGCAGGGGAGCTGACTTTTCTGTGCTGCTTTCTCAGAGGCCCTTGCCTTCAGCTGCTTCACGGAACTCATGAAGAGGATGAACCAGAACTTCCCCCACGGAGGCGCCATGGACACGCACTTTGCAAACATGAGGTCCTTGATCCAGGTATGACTGTGTCCAGTTCTGCTTTGGACGTTTTGGGGTAACAGTAAGTAAAGCTTAATGGCTTCAGACTGAGCTATTTAGAGCCAGCAGAGTCTCACTCTGTTGCCAGGCTAGAGTGCAGTGGCACAATCTCAGCTCACTGCAACCTCTGCCTCCCGGGTTCAAGCTATTCTCCTGCCTCAGCCTCCCAAGTAGCTGGGACTCCAGGCACATACCACCACGCCCAGCTAATTTTTGTATTTTTAGTAGAGACGGGTTTTCACGCTGTTGGCCAGGATGGTCTCGATTTCCTGAACTTGTGATCCACCCACCTCGGCCTCCCAAAGTGCTGAAATTACAGACGTGAGCCACCGCACCTGGCCTCTTCTATATATATACATACATATATATATATATATATATATTTGGTTCATTTGGATTGTGAAATGCCTATTCATATGCTTTGCCAGTTTTATTTGTACATTTTTTCCATCATTAGCGTCATTTTGTAGATACTTTTCTTTTTGTACATTCTTTTTCAAACATGCTTTTTTTCCTCACTGAATAGCATATCCGATAGCTGGAGGTATTCTTCCACCATCTGTTTTCGTACAACAGTTTTGTTAAAATATAATTTAGAGACGTAAAATTCACCATTTCGAAGTGTGTGATTCAGTGGCTTTTAGGATATTCACAGAGTTATGCAACCATCACCAATTTGAGAACATTTTCTTTACCCCGGAAGGAAACTCTTCACCCACTGTCAGCCACTCCTCGTTCCCTCTGTCTCCCCAGCCCCTAAAAAACCAATCAGCTACTTTCTGTTTCTGTGGATTTGCCTTTTCTAAACATTTCATATAAATTGAATCATATAATAAGTGGCCTTTTGTGACTGGCCTCTTCGATCTAGCATATTCATGTCAAGGTTCACCAGGTATGTTTGATGCATTGCAGCATATATCAAAACTTAGTTCGAGGCTGGGTGCCATGGCACATGCCTGTAATCTCAGCACCTTGGGAGGCCAAGGCAGGTGGATCACCTGAGGTCAGGAGTTCAGGACCAGCCTGGCCAACATGGTGAAACCCTGTCTCTACTAAAATTACAAAAATTAGCCGGGCATGGTGGCAGGCACCTGTAATCCCAGCTACTTAGGAGGCTAAGGCATGAGAATCACTTGAATCCAAGAGGCTCAGGTTGCAGTGAGCTGAGATTGTGCCACTGCACTCCAGCCTGGGCGATAGAGCAAGACTCAGTCTCAAAAACAAACAAACTTAGTTTGTTTTTATTGCCAGATAATGTTAAATTAGATTGTATGGGTGTGCCACTTTTTATTTATCCGTTCACGTCTTGATGACATTTGAGTTGTTGGCTATTGTGAGTAATGCTATTACACACATTCATTCATGTACAGATTTTTATGTGGATATATTTTTCTTTTGTTTTTCTAGACAAGGTCTCACTCTGTCACCCAGGCTGAAGACAGTGGTGTAATCATAGTTCATTGAAGCCTTGAGCTCCTGGGTTCAAGTGATACTCCCTCTTTAGCCTCCTGAGTAGCTTGGACTATATGCCCATGCCACCATGCCAGGCTAATTAAAAAAAAATTTTTTTTTGTAGAGATAGGGTCTTGCTATGTTGCCCAGACTGGTCTCAAACTCCTGGCCTCAAGTGATGCTCTTGCCTTGGCCTCCCAAAATGAGCCACCACATTCTTCTTGGGGCTACACCTAAGAGTGGAACTGCTGCATCCTTAGGAGGATGTAGCATCTTTAAGTTCTGCATTTAAGTTTCTGAGCAATTACTGAACTGTTTTCCACAGCAGGCACGCCATTTTACATTCTCAGGAGCCGTGTGTGGGGGTTCCAATTTCTCTGCATCCTCGCTAACACTTGTTATTGTCTGTCATTTTGAATTAACTATCCTAGTGAGTGTGAATTGGTATCTTGTTGTGTTTTTTTTTTTTTTTTTTTTTT
>NW_016107552.1:3071778-3089120 GCF_001604975.1 Cebus imitator | reverse complement strand
TTAGTAGAGACAGGGTTTCACCATGTTGACCAGGATGGTCTCGATCTCTTGACCTCGTGATCCACCCGCCTCGGCCTCCCAAAGTGCTGGGATTACAGGCGTGAGCCACCGCTCCTGGCTTTTTTTTTTTTGAGACAAGAGTCTCGCTCTGTTGCCCAGGCTGGAGTGGGCAAACCCAATGGCGTGGTCTCGGCTCATTGCAACCTTCACCTCTCAGGTTCAAGCAATTCTCCTGTCTCAGCCTCCTGAGTAGCTGGGATTACAGGTGCCCACCACCACTCCCGGCTAATTTTTGTGTTTTTAATAGAGACGGGGTTTCACCATGTTGGCCAGGCTGGTCTTGAACTCCTGACCTTGTGATCCACTCGCTTGTGCTTCCAAATTGCTGGGATTACAGGTGTGATCAACCACGCCCATCCTTGTTGTGGTTTTGATTTGCATTTTCCTAAGGACTAAGGATGCTGAGCATCTTTCATGTGCTTCTTGGCCATTTGTGAATCTTCTTTGAAGAAATGTGGGGTCCAGCCCTACAGGGTCGTGGGGTGTCCCCTGTGGCTGTGCTGAGGCACTGGATCCGAGAAGTAAAGAAACAAGACACCAGAAATGACTGGATAAGCGCAGCTGGGCGGGGGGCCAACGCCACTTGTAAGCAGAGACAGGCGAGGCTCTGAGCATCCAAGTGCATCTGTATTTATTAGGTATAGGTCCGGGGGAAGGCTAGTGAGTGAGGTCATCTTAACATAGTGATAGGGTGAAGACAATTACGTGAGCGATAAGCAAAGGGCCCACCTCCATTAGGTCATTGAGACAAGGAGGTGGGAAGTACAAAGGGCCCACCCCCATTAGGTCACCAAGGCAAGGAGGTGGGCCGTGTGCGGTAAGGAGGGTGCATTGTGCAACAACTCTTATCTAGGGGCAGGCAACTCCTAAGGATTTCTATGGGCAGAGTCTTCCAAGGATTTCTATGGGGGGAGTCTTTGAGACAGCATACAGTATTCAGATCCTTTCCCATTTTTGAAACTACACCTGGCTTTTTTTTTTTTTTCAAGTGAAGTCTCACTCTGTTACCCAGGCTGAAGTGTAGTGGCGTGATCTTGGCCCCCTGCAGTCTCCACCTCCTGGGTTCAAGCACTTCTCCTGCCTCAGCCTCCCGAGTATCTGGGATTACAGGTGCATGCCACCACACCTGGCTTTTTTATATTTTTGGTAGAGATGGGGTTTCATCATGTTGGCCAGGCTGGTCTCAAACTCCTGACCTTGTGGTCCACCTGCCTCGGCCTCCCAAAGTTCTGGGACTACAGGCATGAGCCACTGTGCCTGGCCCACTGCACCTGGCTGTTAAGGGCTATGTGGAGTCTGGTGTGCCACCGTACCACCATTTATTCGGCTGTCTCCTCTGCTCCAACCTTTTCCCCAGAGGCTGATGCCGCCTTTCCTTCTTTGACAGATCCTGGACTCAGAGTTGTTCGAGCTGATGCATCAGAACGGGGACTACACTCACTTCTACTTCTGCTACCGCTGGTTCCTGCTGGATTTCAAGCGAGGTACAGACTTTAAACTGGGGACCTGTCTCCAGACTCTTGGTAGCAGAACTTTCAAGGGGAAGGGTCCCGTGGAGATGAGGTTGAGGGGTTTGCAGCACAGGCGGCGGAGGAGAGAAGCACACGTTACGGAGTTCAGACTGTCGCTTCGCCTGCCTTGTCTTGCACTGGCCCTCTGCAGTGGGTGCTGTTAAGATCCTCATCTTACCAGTGAGGAAACTGAGGCTGAGAAGGGTTAACTCCAGAGCTAGGGCGAGTACAGCCAGGATCTGAACCCACCTCTTCCATTCGTATCAGAGCCCAAGAACTCCGAAGCCCATGAGGCAGGGTTTATTTCATGCATGTTTCCAACATGACGTAAAAGTGATGTATAACACAGTACCTTGTTGCTATTGTTCAGATTTGGGGTGATGTTAGTAATTATAATAATATCTGACATGGGCCGGGCGCAGTGGCTCACGCCTGTAATCCCAGCACTTTGGGAGGCCAAGGCCAGAGGATCACAAGGTCAGAAGATCAAGACCATCCTGGCTAACACAGTGAAACCCTGTCTCTACTAAAAATACAAAAAAATAGCCAGGTGTGGTGGCACACACCTGTAGTCCCAGCTACTCAGGAGGCTGAGGCAGGAGAATTGCCTGAACTTGGGAGGCAGAGGTTGCAGTGAGCCGAGATGGCACCACTGCACTGCACTTCAGCCCGGGCAACAAAGAGACTCCATCTCAAAAAAAAAAAAAAAGGCCAGGCGCTGTGGCTCACGCCTGTAAGCCCAGCACTTTGGGAGGCCAAGGCAGGCGAATCACGAGGTTAGGAGTTTGAGACTGGCCTGGCTGGCATGGTGAAACCCCGTCTATACTAAAAATGCAGAAAGCTTAGCTGGGTGTAGTGACAGGCACCTGTAGTCCCAGCTACTCAGGAGGCTGAAGCAGGAGAATGGTTTGAACCCAAGAGGCAGAGGCTGCGGAGAGCCGAGACTGAGCCACTGCACTCCAGCTTAGGCTGTGACAGAATGAGACTCTGTCTCAAAAAAAAAAACCAACTCTGACATGTATGGTGCTTTAGTGCCATGCACTGTGCTGAGTCATTTATATGTATTAGCTCTTTAGTCTTTTTCTACTGTCAGCTTCGCCCCACTTATAGATGAGGAAAAAGAGAGGCTCGTGGAGAAGTAAGTACCCCAGGGTCCCCTTGCCAGCAAGTGATGGCGGAAGGATTCACACCAAGTTTATCGGACACAGGAAGCCTTGCTTTTAACCATCACTCTATTCTGCCTCTTCACTAGTCTCAGAAACTGCAGCAGCCTCTGCCAGTGTGTAGGGGAAAGGAGAGAGGCCTCCAGGGGTGCTGATGGAGATTGGGGTGCAGGGATAGTAGGTGTTGCTGGTTGAAGGGGCAGAGCAAGGACAGATCTGTATAATTCAAACCCACGCATGCCTGGTTCCTCCACTCACAGAATGTCAGAGCCAGAAGGAACTTAGCACTCATCTGGTTCACACAGCCCATCCTACAGATGGGGAAAACTGAGGCTTCTGGTGGTCAAATGACAGAGTCCAGATCTCCTGCCTTTTGACCTGAGTTGTGTCCACTGCACCGGGTCAGAGGCGTAAGGCAAAACTTGCCCGGGATTTTCCCAGAGGGACTTCCCAAGGGAGGGCCACGCTGTGAGCTCTGTCGCCAGTTCTCTCCCCACGCGCGTTGGTGTCTTGGCAGAACTCGTCTATGATGACGTCTTCCTGGTCTGGGAGACCATCTGGGCAGCCAAACATGTCTCCTCTGCGCACTACGTCCTGTTCATCGCGCTGGCTCTGGTGGAAGTCTACCGCGACATCATTTTGGAGAACAACATGGATTTCACAGACATCATCAAATTCTTTAATGGTACCCACATGACTGGGGCCTCATGAGAGGGGTGCAGGCTTCTGCAGGCCCCTTCTGGGGGTCTCAGGAGGCATGAGAATGGGCTGAGATGGATGTATGGTGAAGGGCATGAAGAGGGCTCTGCCCACTTCTTATGGCTATTCCCAGAAAGACAAGTTGACATCCTGTCATGCTGAGGGTGCATTTTTCTCAGGGGTCTGGCAGAGGGAGCACGGGTGTTGAAATCAGCTCAGGGGCAAAGCCTGTTCCACCGCTGACCAGCTGTGTCCATGGACAAGTCACTTCCCCTCTGGGTAAACATCCGCTTCCTCATCTGTGAAATGGGGCAGCAGTGTCTGCTTCGGAGGGTTGACATGCACAGGAAAAGCAGACGCAGGACAGCAATTGAAGTAACACAAAAAACACACAGCCTTTGAAATCAGACAGATGTGAATTCTGATCCAGGCTCTTGGGAGCTGTGTGACCTTGTCCAAGTGACATCACATCTCTAGGCCTCGGATTCTTCAGGGATAAAATGGTACTAACACTCACTCATTCACAGGGAGGCCCAGAGGATTACATGAGACAGCATGGGTAAATCCCAGCATTCGGTACCTGCCTCACATGAGGAACTAATAATTGAAAACTATCGCCACTGTTATCACGATTTAATTTTTTTTTTTTAATGAAAGAAAGTTCTGGGAAAAAACCAATTGTGACCTCACTTTTAAAACGTTAGTAGGGTTCCCACTTTAAACTTTTTTGGGGAATAATTTTGCATCTTAGTTGTCTACTAAAATTGTAGATTTAGAACTGTTTTAGATTTAAGATAGCACAGAGAATGCACCATACCTTGGTCTAGCTTTGCCTACTGTTAGCATTTTACGTGATCCAGGTACATTTGTCAAAACTAAGAAATTATTGGCCAGGCACGGTGGCTCACACGTGTAATCCCAGCACTTTGGGAGGCCGAAGCGGGTGGATCACGAGGTGTCAAGAGATCGAGACCATCCTGGCCAACATGGTGAAACTTTGTCTCTACTAAAAATACAAAAATCAGCTGGGCATGGTGTTATGTGCCTGTAGTCCCAGCTACTCAAGAGGCTGAGGCAAGAGAATCACTTGAACCCAGGAGGCGGAGGTTGCAGCGAGCCGAGATCACACCACTGCACTCCAGCCTGGGCGACAGAGTCAGACTCTGTCTAAAAACAAAACAAAAATTAGCCAGGTGTGGTGGCACACACCTGTAGTCCCAGCTACTCGGGAGGCTGAGGCAGGAGAATCGCTGAACCCAGGAGGCAGAGGTTGCAGTGAGCTGAGATGGTGCCACCGCACTCCAGCCTGGGTGACAAAACGAGACTTTGTCTAAAAAAAAAAAAAAAATTATAATAGCACCTCAGGCCAAAAGTTTCATTTAGTAGGTAGGTAGGTCCAAACCACTTAATAAATATTTATATCCTAACAACTTAGAAGCCATTGAAAAAATAATACATATATATATATTTTAAAAATAACATTTTCACTTCATTCCTAAATAAGCACAATTGCTAATGGGGTGTGTGCACCTGCTGGGCTTTGCGCACCTTCTCAGGCCTCGCCTTGGAAAGGGATTGCACATCACCCGTTTCGTTTTCTGGTCCATACTGACTTGCACACGGCACTTGCTTTGTATTGCAGCTGCTTCTGAACACCTAGCTTTGCAAAATCAGAAAGTCAGTGATGGGAGGCTGGGCACAGTGGTTCACGTTTGTAATCTCAGCTTTTTGGGAGGCCAAGGCAGGCGGATGACTTGAGGTCAGGAGTTCCAGACCAGCCTGGCCAACATGGTGAAACCCTGTCTCTACTAAAAATGCAAAAATTAGCCTAGCATGGTGGTGCACACCAGTAATCCCAGCTACTCGGGAGGCTGAGGCAGGAGAATCACTTGCGCTTGGGAGGTGGAGGTTGCAGTGAGCCGAGATCACGCCACTGCACGCTCCAGCATGAGCGACAGAGTGAGACCTTATCTCAAAAGAAAAAAAAAAGCAAGTTATTAATGGGAGTGTAGTGAAAGTTGTGAACTCACTCCAGCTAACAGTTGACGTGGCACTCAACTTAGGTGGAGCATTGCTGTGCTTCCCTCAAAATATCCAAATGCTCCACCGTGCCCCTGTTTTCACTGTGAAACACTGGGGTACCTCAGTGCCCAGTTTGGGAACCATGTGTTAGTTTTAGTGTGTTTTTTTTTTTCCTTGTTTTCTTTGTACTGAATGGTTTGTTTATGATAAATGTCTAAGTTTAGGATTATTCTAGTTTAGAGGACGGACCACGTTGCGTGGATCTTGATAAAATTTTTTTCTGTCCTTTTTTCTTCTTCCATCTCTATTTTTCCTCCTTCTGTTGCTTCCTTCCTCCTTTTTTTTTTTTTTTNTTTTGAGATGGAGTCTCTCTCTGTCGCCAGGCTGGAGTGCAGTGGTGTGATTTCGGCTCACTGAAACCTCCGCCTCCTGGGTTCAAGCAATTCTCCTGCTTCAGCCTCCCAAGCAGCTGGGACCACAGGTGTGCACCACCATGCCCAGCTAATTTTTGTATTTTTAGTAGAGACAGGGTTTTACCATATTGGCTGGGATGGTCTCGATCTCTTGGTCTCATGATCTGCTGCCTCAGTCTCCCAAAGTGCTGGGATTACAGGCATGAGCACCACGCCCAGCCTGCTTTTCATATCTTTCAGCGTCTGCTATGTGCTCAGCACTGCTTTCAGTCATTCTGCTTATAGGAGGGGTAGAAGGACCTCGCCTTTTTATGGCACATCTGTGAACCAGCATCATCCCATTCAATCCCCACAGTAATTTGGTGAGGCGGCTGCCATTCCAATCCCCATTTTACAGATGAGGAAACTGAGGTCCAGGGGTATCAGCCTTCTTCAGGGTCTCTGCTTCCTGAGTCAGTCTGTGATGAAGATGCCCCCCAAGAAGCTCCAGGGGCTAGAAGTGCACCCTAAGACTAGACACAGAAGGAGGCTCATGAGATTTTTCCTTCTGCTCTTTCAGAAATGGCTGAACGACACAACACCAAACAAGTCCTGAAGCTGGCGCGGGACCTCGTGTACAAGGTGCAGACTCTGATCGAGAACAAGTGAGGGGCACCTCACCCAGGCAGCCTCCGCCGAGCTGCCACCTGTTCCTCTGCTTACTTTTCCTCCTGGCCGGACGGCCACCCCAGGAGCGGGGTCCTGGTGTCTGTTCACAAGCATGGACTTCAGTGCAAAAAGAAACTACCCTGACTTTCACTTCTGGGCAGATGGGGTAGAGGGAGTACCCCTTCAATTCAGCCTTACGTTTTCCTGTTTGACCAAAGATTGCCCAAGTCTGGCATTCCCCCCTTACAGGAGGTGGGGCTTGTTGTTGGGGGAGGACCCATCTTTGTTTTCCTGATGTCCAGAATGACCTCCTCTTCTTCTTTCCCTATTCCTCCAAACCGTCTTGTGAGATGAGACCTGGGAGGGCATTTCTTTTTGGAAATCGATGTAGAAGAGGTCTGTGGGGCTGCCTCTATGCTGCTTTGCAAGGGGCATTTGGAGATGTTCTGGCCATGCTAAAGATTGACTTAAAGATGGACCCTCCACCTCCACATTGCTGATATTTGGGACCAGATGATTCTTTTTGAAGGGACTGTCCCCTGCATTGGAGGATGCTGAGCAGCATTCCTGGCGTCACCAGATGCCAGTAGCATCATTCCCTACCCACACCCCCAGTTGTGACAACCCCCAAAAATGTCTCTAGATATTGCCAAGTGTTCCCTGCAGGCAAAATTGCCCCTATTTGAGAACCACCGACTTGGAGGAGGGGCTACAAATGTACTTCCTGCCCCATTCTTCTGATGCTAAGCCACCCTGGTCCTGAGGCCTCCCTCACTTAGAAAAGGCACACAGGAGGCCGGGCATGGTGGCTCATGCCTGTAACCCCAGCACTTTGAGAGGCCAAGGTGGGCGGATCATGAGGTCAGATGTTTGAGACCAGCCTGGCCAATGTAGTAAAACCCTGGCTCTCCTAAAAATACAAAAAAAAAAAAAAAAAAAAATTGGCCGGGTGCAGTGGCTCACGCCTGTGATTCCAGCACTTTGGGAGGCTGAGGCAGGTGGATCACGAGGTCAGGAGATCAAGACCATCGTGGCCAACATAGTGAAACTCCATCTCTACTAAAAAGACAAAAATTAGCTGGACATTGTAGTGTGCACCTGTAGTCCCAGCTACCTGGGAGGCTGCAATGGGAGAACTGCTTGAACCCAGGAGGCGGAGGTTGCAGTGAGCCAAGATCGTGCCACTGCATTCCAGCCTGGTGACAGAGTGAGACTCTTGTCTCAAAAAAAAAAAAAAAATAGCTGGGCATGGTGGCGGGCACCCTGTCGTCTCAGCTACTTGGAAGGCTGAGACAGGAGAATAGTTTGAACCCGGTAGGCAAAGGCTGCAGTGAGCTGAGATCACGCCACTACCCTCCAGCTCAAGTGACAGTGCGAGACAGTCTCAAAAAAAAGAGAAGGCACACAGGAGTCCCTCACACGTCTCTCTTGGGAGTCTGGGATTCCATTTGTTGTATTTTCTCCTTTTCTCTCCTCTGTCTGATGCCAGGAGATACTTCTTTTCTTCTTTTCAAGAAAAGCATCTCCCCACCTAGGTGATGGCACCCAAAAAGTGTCCGTAGGCCTGAGACAGTCAGAGCTCTTTGTGATCCTGCTTAGATCCCCCCAGGCAGGGCAGAGCCTACGTCCTGCTGCCAACTTGCAGGAAAAACTGCGTCACCTTCCAAGTGGGTCTT
Organism: Cebus imitator; assembly: GCF_001604975.1. Lineage (NCBI taxonomy): Eukaryota > Metazoa > Chordata > Mammalia > Primates > Cebidae > Cebus > Cebus imitator. Next base: position 3,080,928 of record NW_016107552.1, on the reverse strand, counting down.
GGAAAGGTGTGTGTTTTGTGAAAGCTACTTGATGGTGGAGGAGGGCAGCCTTTCTCTAAGTGCGGTTACTCAGGGCAAAGGAGGAAAAGGAAGGCAGAGGTCGGCCAGGGTAGAGTGTGGTGTGTGTTTTCCTTGGGAAATACCTGCTGATGAACTAGATGCAGGGCTGTGCTGGGTCTGGGAACGGTCCCCTCCAGGTCTTCACACAGAGTGTCACCAAATCACAAACAGACCCGAAGTGAGCGTTCAATAGAACAGTCTTCCCGCTCTTCTCTTCTGAGAATGCACCCAGAATCGGAGAAACCCAGCAAGCATCCGAGGGAAAGGCTCTTCACGGGAGACCTGCCACCTCTAGGGTGGTCAGAGGATGACAGCTGGGGTTCTGGAGGCGGGAGAGGATAGGTGAAGCAGCGTGGCGAAGCATTTTCGGAGGGGCGTGTTAGTCCTCCCACCCTGAGCACACCAGGATGGAAACGCATCCTTGCCTGGTGTGCTTGTGAAGGCTGATTTCCCTTGGCTGCAGCAACTTCAACGCCACCCGAACCTCCAGCCTCTGCCCAACCTCTGGTGCAGGGTGGATAGAGGTCTAGTCAGCCCTTCCTGATGACAGCTCCGTGGGAGACGCAAGGCTACAGTAGCCTTCACGGCTCCCAGCTCCTACCCAACCCCGCCAAAGCAGAAACGGGAGACGGCAGCATTCTGGCTGCCGTCAGACTTGCGTCTCCCTGTCCTAGGTACCCCAGCTTCCCAGGACAGGAAGAAATGTGCAAAAGGCCCCTCTGGAGAAAACTTATTTTGCCATTCAGCTGTTTGCTACAGAGGATGTTATTTTAGCAAGAGCCAGGTCCCAGACCTTCTGATTCCTATTTATTTTTTTAACAGACTAGTCTCAAAGTACAGCACAAAATCTCTTCTCTGCCTTCTCTCGTGATGTTCCAGAGAACATCTATGGTTGTGATTTGGCATAAGTCGTATTTATTTAGTTTACTGTGCCTATTCAGATCTCTGTATGTTGTGTGTGTTTCTGTGTCCTGGATAGGATGCGTGAGAGTTGTTTTGTCCATGGAGTGCACTCTTTCTTTCAGTGTGGCCCACATATCTTTAAGTGTTTGCTGAAGAGTTGTGTCTATATATAGAGAAAATATATATAAACAGAGAAATATGTGAATCGGTTATTTTTTGTGTCTTTTTTTTATTTGAAAGAAATGTTTGCTTCTGAAGACTGCGTCTTCCCACTCACACCCTAGTGACCCTACGTGGGGTCAGATTTTTGTGATAGCTGCCTGGCCTTTTCCCAGAAAAGATGAATCACTCCTGACCTCTTGTATTAGCTGGCGCTTACCACAAGTAGTGCTGCATTACAAATTACCCAAAATGTAGTGGTTTAAAACAGCCATGTATTTAGCTCATAATCCTGTGAATCAGCAGTCCAGGCTGGGTTCAGCTGGGAGGTTCTTCTGTTCTCAGCCAGGCTTCTTTATGTGTCTGTGATCAGCTGATGTCCAGATAAGCAACTCTGCTTCTGATGGTTGTTGGGCTGTTGGCCAGGGCCGTAGGGGAAACTACGGGAGATGGGATTCCGCATCTCCCATCCTCCAGCAGGCTAGCTTAGGCTTGTTTACATAGCTGTGATGGCAGATCCCAGGAAGGTAAGCAGAAGCATGCACTCTCTCTTGGTGTCAGCTTCACTGGCATAAAGTCATTTCTGCCACATTCTGTTGGTCAGAGTAAGTCACATAGCTAAGCCCAGATTCAAAGGGTAGGAAAATAGACTGTACTTCCTGATGAGAGTCTTTGGAAAGTGACACTGAAAAGGAGCATGGGCCAGGCACAGTGGCTCACCCCTATAATCCTAGCACTTTGGGAGGCCAAACCAGGAGGATCACCTGAGGCCAAGAATTTAAGACCAGCCTGGGCAACATAATGAGACTCTGTCTCTACCAAAAAAAAAAAAAAAAATTAACTGGATGTGGTAGCATGTGCCTGTGGTCCCAGCTACTCAGGAGGCTGAAGTGGGAGGATCGCTTGAGCCCAAGAGACCGAGGTTGCAGTGAGGCAAGGTCATGCCACTGCAACTCAGCCTGGGTGACAATGCAAAACTCTGTCTCAAAAAAAGAAAAGGGCACAGATGCAGGGTGGGAGATAAGTGAGGCCATTTTTGCGAAGAGTCTAGCACATTCCCAAAGGTCCTGTGCACCCAGGCATTCCCAGTCAGTCAGCTGTTTGACGTGGGAGTACAGCTCTAAATTAACACTTCCCTGAATCCCGACTGCTGAGCTAGCTCATTTCTCACCTCTGATCCTCCCAAAGACAACGAGTTCATTTCCCCCGACATCTCTGGGTCTCACTCATGACTGCCATTCAGAATTATTGTCATCAGGCAGTGAGCACCTTGCACAGATCCCCACCTCTGTCAGTCTCTAAACATGGACTGAGGAAGGCTGGTTTTCAGCTACAGACGCACAGCCTGATTTAATATAATGGGCACCATCAAAACTTCAGGTTTTAAATTGAAAAAGATTTCCAACTAAGCTAGCAAAGTAGAGGAGTTTCCAGGAGGCATTGGCTGCTTGGGTGTGCCACATCACCACTTTCTTGGAAGACTCTTAGCAGGAGCAAGAATGAAACCCACAGCAGCCAGCAGGTGGAAGCTCTTTTATTTGGGACATATGCTTCCGCCTGGGGGAAGCTTCTCAGGGCAAACATTGGTCCTGATGTTGCCACTGTCCCTGGGAGCCTCCAGTCTAATTTCTCTGACTTCAACCTGAACTCCGTCCATTGGGCCCTCCTCCTGGAGGGCTTCACTCTTGTTTGCAGCTGCCTGGCATGGCCAGACCTGTGGGGTGCTGGGTACCTGTTGCGTGTGCACTGGTCATGTGCACTGTTGGGCTCTGATCATTAGCAATACATTTTATGGGGGAAAAAAATCCTAAGAGAACATTTTTGCTTTTGTAAAGGCTTTTCTAACTACACACACTTGGGCTGGGCATGGTGACTCACACCTGTAATCCCAGCACTTTGGGGAGGCTAAGGAGGGCGGATCTCGAGGTCAAGAGATCAAGACCATCCTGGCCAATGTGACGAAACCCCATCTCTACTAAAATACAAAACTTAGCCAGGCATGGTGGTGTGCACCTGTAATCCTAGCTTCTCAGGAGGCTGAGGCAGGATAATCACTTGAACCCGGGAGGCAGAGGTTGCAGTGAGCCAAGATCATGCCACTGCACTCCAGTCTGGCAACAGAGCAAGGCTCTGTCTCAAAAAAAAAAAAAAAAAAAAAAAAAAAGTTTATTTTGGCAAGGTTGAGGATGTGCCCATAATACCACAGCCTCAGGAAGTCCTGAGGACATGTACCCAAGGTGGTTGAGACACAGTTTGGTTTTATACATTTTAAGGAGACATGAGACATCAATCAATATATCTAAGAAGTACATTGGTTCATTCTGGAAAGGCAGAACAACTTGAAGCAAATACAAAAGACATATTTTGTATTTGAAGAGGGAAGAAGCGTATAGGTCACAGATGAGTGAGACACAAACACTTGAATTCTTTTCCGTTTCTGACTGGCCTTTCCAAAGGAGGCAATCTGATACACATCTCTCTCAGTGAGCAGAGGGCTACTTTGAATAGAATTAGAGGCAGGTTTACCCTAAGTAATTTCTGGCTTGCGTTTTCCTTAGTGATTTGGGGGCCCACGATATTTGCCTTTCACACCTCTCAGCCTGAGTTTCCACTTCTCAAAGCGGAGATAATAATTCCTCCTTTGGTTCTGGACTGAGCCTTGGCCCCTCCACCTCATTCACTGGAACCCTCTGCCCCTCAGCATCACTGAGGATGGGGCTGGGAACCCATTTGTCCTAAGTTCCCATCATCTGCCTTTCTCAGGTTCTCAGGTGAGACTTTGAAACTTCAGAGAATGTGCCTGTAGGAGGAGACCTTTGGAAAAAGTGAGCCTTGGGCCCTCCTGGGCTGTGTCTTAGAGAAATTCCGAAATTGGGTGTGATGAGGCTGTCAGTTCTTGACAGGAACCGCATTTACAGTGATCTGCACCTGCTTCTGCTGTCAGGAAAGGGCTCCCAGTGCCACATCTTTCTGGCCTCCAAGCCACTGGGCATAGTGAGAGCTTGAGCCCAGGACAGGTATAAACTCTGGAGGAGCACAATTTGATACTTTGTGAAGTACCAGTTTGGCGATTCATTTCTAAGTCAACTTCAGCAGAATTCAAATGACCATCAGGATTGTGGAGACTTTCCATTACACGAGGACGTGATACAGGGACCCTCTGGTGTCTTCCTGGCTTTCTTTTTTAACATTTGTAGGCACAGTAATTTCCAGGCTTTGTAGGTGCGGGACTCCTTGTAAACAATGAATGCTTCTTGTTTTGATAAAGAAAACATAACACTCCATCTATTGCCATAGAAAGACAACAGAGTCTCTCTGTAACTGATTTCACTTTATGGGCTGGAGAATCATTCCCTTTGGCATGGCTGAAACAGTGCAGAGAGAAAGTTAAGAAACTTGAGGACCGTAGTGAGATTATTATAGAGAAGAGGGAGCATGTTGCAAGCACCAGGAGGTGATGTGTAGACTGAGTTTGGGTTCTACTTGGTGGCTCCCACTTGCCCCTCATTGTACTGGGATCTGCCTGAGGCTTAAGGAATCTTCCCACATGAGACTGGTTTGCACTGAAGTGCTTCTGATAACAGTTGAAATGAACCACTTGTCTTCAAGTCCATTTGAACACCTTGTGGTATCTTCCTAGACTTCCAATTCCTTTTTTTCTATTCTATTCTGTTTTTAAAAGCTGTCAGGCTGTTCTTATTGTTCAGACTGAAAGGTAAATACCAAGCTGCATTCTCTGTGATCGATGTGTCTTCAGAATAATAGAATCACTCTTGGGGGTTGTTCATGTATATTCTTGGGTGGATGTTTCAAGCCAAAAGAGTTTGATTATGATGAGCTGGATAGATGGGGACAGAGGGAACAAATCCAGGTGTTATTTTGCATCTACCACAGAGTCTGACAGACCTGGGTTCAAATCCCAGCTCCGCCACTGATAGGCTATGTGGCCTTGGGCAAGTCATTTTACCTCTCTGAGCCTCAGTTTCCGCTTCTGTGAAATTGGGATAAGAAAGACTCCCGGCCGGGCGCGGTGGCTCAAGCCTGTAATCCCAGCACTTTGGGAGGCCGAGGCGGGTGGATCATGAGGTCAAGAGATCAAGACCATCCTGGTCAACACGGTGAAACCCCGTCTCTACTAAAAATACAAAAAAAATTAGCTGGGCATGGTGGCGCGTGCCTGTAATCCCAGCTACTCAGGAGGCTGNTAGCTGGGCATGGTGGCGCGTGCCTGTAATCCCAGCTACTCAGGAGGCTGAGGCAGGAGAATTGCCTGAACCCAGGAGGCGGAGGTTGCGGTGAGCCGAGATCGCGCCATTGCACTTCAGCCTGGGTAACAAGAGCGAAACTCCGTCCCCCCCCCCAAAAAAAAGAAAGACTCCCTTAAGGAGAGAAATGACCATTGAGTGTTTCTGCCTGCTCAGCTTCCTTCCCCACTTCTGGCACCAGCACTCCCCCAGCATCCTTTGGGGAACTGTAACGGTGACCTTCTAGTGAGACCGCTGACATACTCCTCCCTGCCCAGGGGTGGACACATGGCCCATTGCAGGCTGATCAGAGTCCTTCCCTGGGATTTATATATACCAAGAGAGGAAACAGAAGTTCACTCTTTCCTCTGGGGCAGGTATGCTAGGAGATGCCAGCCTAGGGCCGCCTAGGACCATGTCTCCTGCAGAAAGGAGTCAGGTGTGGCTGGGTCCAGGTGTTCAGATTAAGTTTTTAGAGCTCCACCTCTCTCCATCTCGTGCTTCTGTTCTCCTCCATGCTGGCTTCCACAGAGCCCATGCCCAACTCTGAGTCAAGCTTTCTGACCAGGCTTGATTTGCCGGAAGGGCTCATTTACCCATCTTAAAGCCCAAGGTAGCCGCAGAGTGGATGCGGGTCATTTTTTACAGGAAGATTAGGTGCTGTTCCCAAAGAAGGGCAATGTGTCAAGACAGGAAAAAACCAACAGATCGACTCCTGACAAAGCAAGCAGCATGTGCCAAGCCGTGGAGGTGGGAATATTCCCCAACCAAACTGAGGGTCGGGCTGCTATTTCTCGTGGCCCAATAAAGAGATGCAGATGAACTGGTGAGGAAGAGAGTTTTTATTTCTGTAACTGGTGACAGGGAGAAGGCCTGGAAATTATTGCCAGACCAACTCAAAATTACAAAGTTTTTCAGAGCTTTTATACCTTCTAAGTTATATGTCTGTGTGTAAGTGTGCATTCATCTAAAGGCAGCAGTGGGCCGTGTGCAGTGGTTCATGCCTGTAACCCCAGCACTCTGGGAAGCTGTTTGAGACCAGCCTGGCCAACATGGTGAAACCCCATCTCCACTGAAAATACAAAAATATTAGCTGGGTGTGGTGGCACACACCTGTAGTCCCAGCTACTCAAGAGGTTGAGGCATGAGAATCGCTTGAACCCAGGAGGCAGAGGTTGCAGTGAGCTGAGATCACACCATTGCAGTCCAGCCTCGGCAACAAGAGCAAAACTCAGTCTCATCAATCAATAAATCAATCAATCAATGATAACTTCTTTTAATCTATAGCTAAGGTCTGAGTCTTGAAGACCTTCCTCTGGAGCCTCCATAAATTTACTTAATCTAAATGGGTCCAAGTAATGAGGTGATTACCCTTATCTTATCTCCTGCTAAATCACAGGAATTTGGGGAATGCCTTCAGGCCTCCAATAAACTTTGTGGAGGCCTGGGGAGTTTCTTCAGACCCCCGATAAAACTTGTTTAATTCTACATGGATCTTGTTAAGAATTCCTTCATTATTTTGTCATGCTTTGAGGCCCAGGAAAGGCCTCGGCACAACTCTTGGTGGGCTTTTGTTGCATTCCAGCCTTTGTATAAGGGCACTGGCTTTTAATATTTAACTTAACCACTCGGTCGGAAACAGCTGTTACGGAGGCCTGCATTTGGTGACACCGGACCTGCTGCAGGAAGAGGACTTCTGTGGGCTTGGAATTTCACCGTGGCCGAAAGGAGAGGCACAGGGGTTGGGTGGGTGACAAGAAAGAACCTGAAGAGAGAGGTTGGAAATGGATTCTAAAGAGTCCCAAGTAACAGTGTAGTTTCCACATCAGTGGGATTATTTGCATGAGGAATGAGACAAGTCCTTAACTCCTTCTCCCACACCCAACATTGGCTCTAAATATTTTTTTTTTGAGATGGAGTCTTGCTGTGTTGCCTAGGCTGGAGTGCAGTGGTGTGATCTCAGCTCACTGCAACCTCTGCCTCCAGGGTTCACGCAATTCTCCTGCCTCAGCCTCCCAAGTAGCTGGGATTACAGGTGTGTACCATTACACCTATTTGTATTTTCAGTAGAGACAGGGTTTCACCATATTGACCAGGCTGATCTTGAACTCCTGACCTCGTGATCCACCCACTTTGGCCTCCCAAAGTGCTGGGATTACAGGTGTGAGCCACCACGCCTCGACCCATTGGCTCAAAATCTTGTACATAATAGGCACTCACTAAATATTTAATGAGAAAATAAATAATTTAAAAATTATCTAGAAAAGGAAAAATTATAAAAAGAGAAGGGAGAGGCTGGGCACGGAGGCTCACGCTTGTAATCCTAGCACTTTGGGAGGCCAAAGCAGGTGGATCACAAGGTCAGGAGTTCAAGACCATCCTGGCTAACATGGTGAAACCCCGTTTCTACTAAAATACAAAAAATTAGCAGGGCATGGTGGCGGGCACCTGTAGTCCCAGCTACTTGGGAGGCTGAGGCAGGAGAATCGCTTGAACCCGGGAGGCAAAGATTGCAGTGAGCCGAGATCATGCCACTGCACTCCAGCCTGGGTGACAGAGAGAGACTCTGTCTCAAAAAAAAAGAAGAGAGAATATGCACATGCCCATTAAACAATGTCGCTTTTGAGTGACAGCCATGGACTCAGAATTAGCCTGGGCACTTTTCATAAAGATGCTGAATTCTCAGCACAGTCCTATGGGGTAAGGATTGTAATTACAGTAGCTAATGTTTGTTGAACACTATGGGCCGGACATGGTGCAAAGTGCTTTATTTACCTAGAGTATTTCCAGTGAATTCTCACAACAACCTTATGAGGTAAGCATGATTGCAACTTTCATTTTCCAGAAGAAAAAACAGTTCCTGAGAGGTAAAGTGGCTCGCCTGAAGTCACACAGCAAGAAGGAGCAAAGGTGGGATTTGAATTTGGCTACAACATGATTTCATAAAACTGGGGAGTGTGCTCCTCCCAGGAGATTTTTTATTTGTTCATTTCTGGCACGAGGATGATTCTCTCGGTGGCACTGGAGAAGATGATGGTTCTCCCTTGGACCTTGGTCGTGTGGGGCCAGCTGATGATGGGCAGGAGGCTGACCAGGACTGCACTGAGGATAGCGGTTATGTAACCCCAACCCAGCTGGCATTTCCCACCGTGATACATGGAGGAGGCTTCGCAGACTTCCTTGACGAATGGAGAGGCCAGGCCGATTGGGAAAACCAACAACCCCACAATCATGGCAGTGGCTGGAGATAGCAGGAAGGAAAGCCAATGTGTTGGCCAAGGGGCAGCTCACTAGCCTTCCATCCCACGACCCATCCACCCACCACCATCTATCCACTCACCCATTCATTCATTTGCTTATTGATTGGCTCATCTCTCCTTTTACCCACCCACTCAACTATGCTTCCCACTATCTGTGCGTTCACTAATCCATCCATTCAAACATACTCTTACCCACTTATTTTCTCCATCCTTCTGTTGACCTATCCATTCACATATCCATCCATCTATCCATTTTCCTACTTAACATCCTGCTTCCACTCATCTGTCCACCCACCCATCATCCATCCTCATCCAGGCTACTCATTTTCTTTATCCATCCACTAAAATATCCAGCCATTCATTCGTTGTTTATCCATCCACTTACCAATCCGCTCATTTATGACATTTCCTAACCCCCCATCCGTCCATTCACTTATCTATGGCTCATCTCTCCTTTTATCAACTACACCCACGCACTCAACTACACCAACTACACCACTCACTCAACTGCACCAACTACACCC
>NW_016107552.1:3065878-3071304 GCF_001604975.1 Cebus imitator | reverse complement strand
CACCAACTACACCACTCACTCAACTGCACCAACTACACCACTCACTCAACTGCACCAACTACACCCACTCACTCAACTGCACCAACTACACCCACTCACTCAGCTACACCTCCACTCTTCTTTCCATCTGCTCATCTATCCACTTAACCATGTTCATCTCCACTTATTCTCTCTATCCCTCTGTGCACCTATGTATTTGCTCACCCATCCATCTGTCCATCTGCCTGCTTGCTACCTGCCCTCCAACCATCCATCCATCCACCCATCCCTCATCCTACATCAATCCAACTATATTCCATTCTATCCCTTTTTCCTATCCTTCCATCCATCCATGCATTCATCCATCCATCCACCCATCCATTCATCCATCCATTCATCCATCCATCCATCCACCCATCCATCCATCCATCCATCCATCCACCCACCCATCCATACATACAACCATCCGTCCATCCTTCCATCCATCCACCCATCCACACATCCATCCATCCACCCATCCACCCATCCATCCATCCACCCATCCATCCATTCATCCACCCATCCATCCACCCATCCATCCACCCATCCACCCATCCATCCATCCACTAATATATCCATCTATGCATCCATCAGTTCATCCATCCACTTACCAACACACTCATTCATCCATTCAGCAGCTTACACACCCAACCACATGTTCATTCGTCAAAATCCCACCTAACTGTTAGAGGGGCTGCAGTGGACTTTAACAATACCAACGAAATGACTGGATACCTTCTTGCTTCCAGGGCACTCATAACAGAAATCAGAAGATCCCCTGGCCTCCCTTGCTGCTCTCCAGCCACCCTTGTCTACTTTCAGTTTCCTGCACATGCCTTGCTCTCTTGTCTCCATGCCTTTGTCCTTCATGTTCCCATTACCAGAAATGACCTCATACTCTTGGCTAACTGCTGCTCATCCTTCCAGACTCAGCTCAAGTAGCACCTCCTCCAAGAAGCTTGCCTTAACCCATCCTTACACTGGGCCCATCCATACACTGGGTCAGGTGCTTCCTGGAGTTTTTCCCAGCATCCTTTGCTCATCTCCATCATGTAAAACACAACTGATGCCCTTCAACGCCCCACGAACTAGACACTGCAAGCAAGCCTAGGACAAGAATCATGTCTTCATCAGTTGATTCAGCAAAGGTTTATTGTGCACCTATTACATGTAAAGCACTGTGCTAGGGGCTGGTGATAACAATACAGACAGACATGTCCTTGTCCTCATGAAGCTAATGTTCTTTGGAGAAGGAGGGACAATAATCAAGCAGGCAGATTAGATATTTCAGGTAAGCATAGGTTATGAAAAATATAGGCCAGGCGCGGTGGCTCACACCTGTAATCCCAGCACTTTGGGAGGCCGACGGGGGCAGATCACAAGGTCAGGAGCTTGAGACCATTTTGGCCAACATGGTGAAATCCCGTCTCTACTAAAATACAAAAAGTTACCCGGGCATGATGGTGCGTACCTGTAATCTCAGCTACTCAGGAGGCTGAGGCAGGGGAATTGCTTGAACCCAGGAGGCGGAGGTTACAGTGAGCCAAGATCGCATCACGGCACTCCAGCGTGGGCGACAGAGCAAGACTCCGTCTCAAAAAAGAGAAAAGAAAAATATAAAGCAAAGTAAGATGGAGAATCAAAGGAGAGGGAAGCTCCCTTAGTTATAAGTCATGGAAGACCTCTTGGAAGGCGGTGGTATCTAAGCAGAGCCCATAATGAAATCAGTAGCAAGACCTGCGAAAATCTGGGGAAAGAGGGGTCCAGCAGAGGGAGCAAGTGTGGCGTTTATGAGCAACAAATTGCAAATCAGAGTAGCCAGAGCACACTGAGACTGGAAGAGGAAGAAAGAGATGAGGTTGGTAAGGGATCGGGCGCTGGGTTAGGTGGAGCCTCATAGGCTACAGTAAGCAGTTCGGATTTTACTCTGAGTATGATGGGAAAGTGACCGGAGGGCGGAGAAGCCAGCCTGGGTGGCACGGTCTGATGTCGGCTTAACAGGACTCGTTCGTCCAGTGTGTGGCCAAATCAACACTGAGGGGGAACAGTGAGAACAGTGAGACCCGTGAGGGGCTTATTGCTGTAATCCAGGCAAGAGATGGTGGAGAATTAATTGAATGAGGATTGCAATGAAGACCAGGCTAGTACATGCAAAAACTATGTATGAATTAGAGAAAAGTAATTTCAACTTCTCAAGAGATGCAGTCTTGCAGGTTCACAGTTTAGTAAGCGAAGCATGCGCTAGATTTCGGCATCTTCTCAGTTCACAGCTGGGCATGCTTGCACAGTGCACAACATCCTCAACTGTGTATGGTGGCCCTGGTAAGGGGCTACACACGAAGTGGATGGATGAGAGAGAAGCGAAGGGGGACAGATTATTAGGAATGGGTCAGCTACGAGCAGGAATCGGTGGCACTAAGGATGCCATCTCTCCTTCCCCCTGATTTCTGGCTTACTGAAGGACCAGGGATAGTCAACAGTCTTCAGGTTAATCTCTGAGATCGGACTCAAGAGGCCAGGCTCTGCTCACAGATCATTCACTCATTCATTCCATGAATATGTTTAGAGTACTGACTACGTGCCTGTGTATTGGATTTACCTGCTACTGTCTGCACCCCCGGCATTGGACCACCGCTTCCCCTTGGGCACAGCCCTTTAGGGGCTACAGCCCAGGACAGGAGGAAAATTGCATTGAAGGCCAGTAGGAGCCAGCTTCCAAGGAGCATCACAGCTGAGACCTGCAGGGAAGAGATAGAAGGAAGGCTGTTGGCTGGGACAGGGGCAGGTGGGCGCTCCCTCTGCTCATTGACCAGCTTCTGAGCCCTCTCAGCATCACCACGTGGTCTGTGCTATTATGATCTCCATTTTACATAGAAACTGTTGAAGAAAATAAATTGTCCAATAAAAGTGCAAGAAATTGAAGTAATTTGCCTCAAGTCATGGCTAATTAAGTGGTGGAGCTAGAATGAAGTTCCACATTGACTGACCAGCACATGGCACCTATATTAAGCAATTGCTGGGCCGGGCGCGGTGGCTCAAGCCTGTAATCCCAGCACTTTGGGAGGCCGAGGCGGGTGGATCACGAGGTCAAGAGATCGAGACCATCCTGGTCAACATGGTGAAACCCCGTCTCTACTAAAAATACAAATATTAGCTGGGCATGGTGGCGCGTGCCTGTAATCCCAGCTACTCAAGGAGGCTGAGGCAGGAGAATTGCCTGAACCCAGGAGGCGGAGGTTGCGGTGAGCCGAGATCGCGCCATTGCACTCCAGCCTGGGTAACAAGAGTGAAACTCTGTCTCAAAAAAAAAAAGAAAAAAAAAAAGCAATTGCTACATGTGAGAATCATCAGGAGAGGCACCTGGTGGCTGCTGTTACATCACCCTTAGAACCATCATCTTTGAAGGCTGCATATTCTTCCTTAGAGGTGAGGAGTCCTCTCTCATTCTCCCCATTGTTGGTTTTGGCAACGTGCATTATAACAGGGACTTTTAACACTTTAGCTATCTTCCTCTTTCTATTCTTTTTTTGACAGAGTCTCACTCTATCACACAGGCTGCAGTGCAGTGGTACCATCTCAGCTCACTGCAACCTCCACCTCCCAGGTTCAAGCGATTGCCGTGCCTCAGTTTCCTGAGTAGCTGGGCTACAGGCATGCACCACCATGCCCAGCTAATTTTTTGTGTTTTAGTAGAGATGGGGTTTCACCATGTTGGCCAGGATAGTCTCAAACACCTAACCTGGTGATCTGCCCACCTCGGCCTCCCAAAATGCTGGGATTACAGGCGTGAGCCACCACGCCTGGCCAGCTTTGATTTGTAAACCTAGCAGTGTTTAGAAGGTGGCCAGGTAGGAGAGCGCAGGTTGCATACCGTACAACTCTCAGACATGTTGGGGACTGTCAGAGATTTGCAAACGGATTACGGTGACTTTCCAGCAGATGGCAGTAGAGCGTCCTAAAGAAGGGATGCCTTTTCCTAAATTGCAGGCAGGTGCTATATTGACTGACAGCTGCCTTTGGAATCATCCTGCGTGTTTGCTGAATTATCAGCAGCTGGACCTCACTCCACGTCTACAGAGACGGGGATCCAAGTATAGCACAGAACCTGGCATTTTTGCAAAGTTCCACAGGTGTTTCCGAAGGGCTGTCAGGTTTAAGAATCTCTGTGCTCAGTTCTAAGGAGAGTAATGGCAAATGCGTAGGCATTGGGACACCCAGGCAGTGAGGAAAGCCTCCTTGAATTCCACTCAGTCAACTTTCCTGCCCTGATGAGTTTAACCGAGCCCCTGAAGACCCAGTGACTCAGTGAGCCAGGTCTCACCTTCCAGGCAAAGTCAGGAATGTCCTCCAGGGAACTGAAGGTCATGCAGCTTTGGTTCCAACTGTCGCCCTGAGGCCAGGAGCAGTAGGTGAGGATGCCAAAGGAGAAGGTCGGGGTCTGGAACCAGGCAGGGGAGATGAGGCTGAGGGCCGAGATGCAGGTCAGAGAGAGCCCCAGAGCTGCCCGCATGCTGCTCAACATTAGGAAGTATTGCTGACCTGGGGGTCAGTGTTCAAGGTTGCTGATGGAGTCTGCAGGGACAAGGAGAGAAACGAGCAGGCAGAGGTGCTACCTAGCCAGGGATCTCGTGCTATGATCAGATCACAGATAATCAGCCCCCCCGAGACTGGCGATGCAATGGGAGGTACTAATAACTGTGGTCTTGTCGTGGGGTTACTTTGCCCTAACAAATTCTAGAAGTCCAACCCCCAAATCCTAGAATAAATGTAAGCCCTTACAGACCTTTGAACATTTGCCCCTCCACCTTCCACATGGTGCGTCATCCTCACTGGTCCATGCAGGGCTCTTCTGATAGTTCATTCATACTTCCATTCGTTCATTTGCACATTCATTCATTCATTTATCCATTCTTTCTGCTTCTACCCAAATGGGGCACCTTTTAAAAATTCATTTGCATATGCCCTTTCTTCCTTCCTTCCTTCCTTCCCTTTTTTTTTGAGACAGAGTCTTGCTCTGTCACCAGGCGCCACGCTGGTGTGCAGTGGCACGATCTTGGCTCACTGCAACCTCCACCTCCCAGGTTCAATTCTCCTGCCTCAGCCTCCCGAGTAGCTGGGACTACAGGCGTGTGCCACCATGCCCAGCTAAATTTTTGTATTTTTAGTAGAGATGGGGGGTTTCACCATGTTGGCCAGGATGGCCTCCACGTCTTGACCTCGTCATCCGCCTGCCTTGTCCTCCCAATACACGCGTGAGCCACTGTGCCCAGCCCCTTCCTTCCTTTTTAAAGAGAAAGGCCTTGCTCTGTTGCCCAGGCTGGAGTGCAGTGGCATGATCATAGCTCAGTGCTGCCTCAAACTCCTGGGCTCAAGCAATCCTCCTACCTGCTGAGTAGCTGGGACTGCTG
>NW_016107552.1:3057657-3065187 GCF_001604975.1 Cebus imitator | reverse complement strand
TGCCTCAGCCTTCCAGTACCTGGGACTACAGGTGCGCGCCACCACACCTGGCTGATTTTTGTATTTTTAGTAGAGACGGGGTTTCACTACGTTGGCCAGGCTGGCAGATGGTATTATCTTATGTATTGCATTCTGCCTCCTACTTTTGGGCTGAAGCACCGTGGTTTTAGACGGATTCATGTTGCCATGTGTATATCTGGTCGACCTGTCTTGGTTTGGGTTTCTTTGAAGCAGATCCTAAGGGCCTCACTTCCTAATATCATCACCTTGGGAATTAGGGTTGCAACATATAAATTTTTTTTTTTTGAGATGGAATCTCACTCTGTTGCCCAGGCTGGAGGGCAGTGGTGCCATCTCAGCTCACTGCAACTTCTGCCTTCCAGGTTCAAGCAATTCTCCTTCCTTAGCCTCCCAAGTAGGTGGGAGTACAGGCACGTGCCACCACACCCAGCTAATTTTTTTGTACTTTTAGTAGAGACGAAGATTCGCTGTGTTAGCCAGTTTGGTCTCGATCTGCCAGCCTTGGCCTCCCAAAGTGCTGGGATTGCAGGTGTGAGCCACTGCCCCAGCCAGGGTTTCAACATATAAATTTTGGGCGGACACAAATATTCGGTCCATAGCAAGACTCTAGTGAGAATCTGTTGAATGTGGTTTGATTTTGCTTATATTTGTTCTTTTTTGGGGGGGCATGTTTTCCAATGGAAATTAAAATGTATTTTAATAAAAAAGCATGTCAACATAAAGTCAAGTCTTACTTAAATAATAATAGATGTGGTTTCATGGCATGGCTGAGGCTGGAAGGTGATTTGCTAGCATACAGCCAACCCTGCCACTGATGGCCAGAAACGAAGCCCGAAAGGGTGAGCCTGCCCAAGGGCACTCAGGGTCACAAGCCGCTGAGCTGTCAACCAGGCCAAGGGCACTTAGGCAGATTTTCCAGGCTACTGCCGTACGACCTCGGCTTTTACTTTGGACGTCTAAGCCCAGCGACCCACTAAACATGTCCGGGATGCCGGGGTTGGAGACCAGCCAACCCCTCTACCATATCCCAGTTGCGGGACCTGGGGCAAGTGGCTCCATTGCTCTGGGCCTCCGTTTCTGCATCTGTGCAAGAAGACTATGAACCCCTTAATCTGCCCGAGGGGCAGATAGTGTTGGGATCAGTCAGTGGGATGGTGGTATGCTGAAAAACGGCAGAGAAGCCCAGATCCTGCCCTTCCCATCTATAGGAGCTTAGGGAGATGGTCCCACGTCTCTGGAAAATGGGAGTAGCAATTGTTGTAAAGTTTCAAGGGTGTTAAAATACATGTGTGTGCGGGAAGGGGGGGCAAGGGGAGGGGCAGAGATTAGCCTGGGCAGGTAGTCCTGGGTCAAGTTGCACGGGCTTTTAACTCCAAGATTAGAAAAACCCCGTAGCTGCTCGCCAGCAAGGGAAATGTGCCCCCTCGAGTGAGAGGGGACAGTATTTTTGTGGGTTGTTCTCCCTATACCAAAATCAGCCTTTCCTTTGGGTTGGCAAGATCCTGAGGGGTGTAATTCCAGCCAGGAAGCTGGGGAGAGCTGAATCCACGGCGGCCTCTGATTGTACCTCTCTCTGGCTGTACCAGTGGCTCTCCAGGTGTTTCTGACCTTGAAAGGGGTTTTGTTTTCCAGATAAAGCTCAGTGTGACTGGGGAAAATCACACCAACCGTCCAGGTGCCCAGAAACCTAAATGAGGCATTAAACCCAAAACCACATCCGGCCAGGCTGCCATTGGCTGGAATCCACCTAAGGGAAGCTTGAAAGGGACTATTTTCTCCTCTGGCTCAGTGGGCTTTTAATAGCAGTCAAGAATTTCTGGGCGCTCCTCAGGCTTCAGCCTAAGCACTTGCATAGGTAAGCATTCATTACCTGTACCCCTTGTGGCCACCTGATGAGGTAGATACTACCGTCACTGCTCCCGTTTTACAGATGACAAAACTGAGGCTCAGGAAGTGAGCCATAGAACTGGGACTCATACTTAGGGAATCAGGCTCTGGTTCTGGGCCCTAAACCCAAAGAGATATTAAGGATTTAATTTAAAGGCCAGCTAACCCAGTGGCTTACTAGGGCTGCCCAGGGTTAGGGCACGGAACTCTCTTGCCAGCTCTACCCAGGAAGCAGGGATGGTTCCAAAGAAGCCATAGGAAGCCGCAGGCAGAATCTCAGGAGGAGAAATGGATTTGGGAGTTTCGAGGTGGCTGCTATGTCAAGCGAAGTCCCCTTCTTCTTCTGGCTTCACGTTTTTCTCTGTAAACTGGAGGGACTGATCATTCATTAACTTTAATGCGCCCAGCTCAATGTGACCCCTTAACCCCACACCCCCAGGATACAGCGGTGAATGGAACACAGTCCCTGCCTTCAAGCAGTTTAGAGTTTTGTGGACAAGACAGACCAGCAAGTTACGCAACATGTCTGTCTGCTCATCCATTCAACGAATATGGGGTGTCTGCGATGTTCCCGGAACTGTTCTAGGTACCAGGGGGGATCCGCAGTGAGGAAAACAGACGAAGCCCCTCTATGGAACTTAGGCTCTGGAGGGAGAGAGAGGGAGGGAGGGAGGAAATTAGCAAGTCAATATGTAATATGCTAGACGTGGATAAGTGCCCTAGGGGAAAATGAAGCATTGGAGGGAGAGGGCAAGTGATTGGGTGACTGGGGGGTGTTCGCTAAAGCTCCATGAGAAGGAGACCTTTGAACCGGGGCCTGAAGAGGGTGAGGGAGGGAGCCACGTGGAGAGGGGTCAGAGCAGCGAGCAGGTGCAGAGGCACTTAGCACGTTTGAGGATGCAGAGGGCCGTGTGAATAGGAGAAACAAGGATAAGAAAGAGCAGTGGGCCTTGTAGTGGAGATAAGGTCTTGCTCTGTTGCCCAGGCGGGAGCGCACTGGTGCCATCACAGCTCACTGTGGTCTCAACCTCCTGAGCTAAAGCAATCCTCCCACCTCAGCCTCCCAAGTAGCTGGGGCTATAGGCATGCACCACCATGCCTGGCTTTTTTCTTTTTTTCTTTTTTTTTTTTTTTCAAGTTGTTAATCAACTGTCACAATTATGAAGAGAAACAAAGTGTTAGGAAAACAAATTTTTTTTTTTTTGTAGAAATGAGGTCTCTCTATGTTGTCTAGGCTGGTCTTGAACTCCTGGCTTCAAGAGATTCTCCTGTTTCAGTCTCCCAAAGTTTGGGGATTATAGGCATAAGCCACTGCGCCTAGTCTGACTTTTAACTTGTGAGTGTGGTAGAGAGTCTTTGGCTGGTCTTTAGCAGGGGAATGGCATGAACCGTCTTAGGTTTTCAAAACCATTCTGGCTCCTGGGTGGAGAACAGGCAGAAGGGAAGGAGGGTGAAACCTTCAGAAGATGACTCTTCAGTCAGACAAGAGACAGAGGTGGATGTGGATGGCCATGGAGGTAGGGGTAGGGAAGGGGACAGAGTGGTCAGATTCTGGATCTATTTTGAAGGGCAAAGGTCAAAGCTGATCAGATTTGCTAAAAGAGTAGACCTTGGATGTGAGGGAAAGCAAAGAGGCAAGGATGCCTCCAGGGTTTCTGACCTGGGACGGAGAACCTGCCGAAGGAACAGGTTTACCGGGGCAGGTGGAGGTGTCTGAGTGTGAAGTCGTGTAAGCACAGCTTGAGATGTGTATCTTCCCCAACCCATCAACTGGTATGTATACAGGCATGAGTGCAGGCACGGCTCCACACCATGAAAAAGCCTGGGGTGACGTTGGGGACAAGCACAGAGGAAGGGCACCCGGTCCAGCCTGGGGGGTGCAGGCGATGTCCAGGCTGAAATGTACACATGGGCAAACTAGGTCTGGGGAGGACGTTTCCTTTCATCCCTTTTCACATTCTCCCAGCTATGCAGCCAGGTAAGTCTGATTACTGGGTCTATTCCAGCGTCTGTTACAAATTGGCTATGCCACATAGGACAAACTCTGTAACGGCGCTGAGCCTCAGGTTCCCCATCTACGAAAGAAAGGTCAGCGAGACTTAACCTTTTAGAGGTGATGCATTCCTTTGAAGATACGATTTAAAACTATGGATGTTGGTTGGGTGCAGTGGCTCATGCCTGTAATCCCAGCACTTTGGGAGGCTGAGGTGGGCGGATCACCCGAGGTCAGGAGTTCGAGACCAGCCTGGCCAATGTGGCAAAACCCCGTCTCTACTAAAAATACAAAAATTAGTCTGGCATGATAGGCGGGTCCCTGTAGTCCCAGCTACTCGGGAGACTGAGGCAGAAGAATCGCTTGAACCTGGGAGGCGGACGTTGCAGTGAGCCGAGATCACACCACTGCACTCCAGCCTGGGCAACAGAGCAAGA
Source organism: Cebus imitator (assembly GCF_001604975.1). Taxonomy (NCBI): domain Eukaryota; kingdom Metazoa; phylum Chordata; class Mammalia; order Primates; family Cebidae; genus Cebus; species Cebus imitator. Next base: position 3,060,849 of record NW_016107552.1, on the reverse strand, counting down.
CTCTATCACAAAACAAACAAAACAAAACCACGGATGTTTCCACGTGCACTCTCACACGAGCAAGCATGCACACATGAGCACGTGGGCACGCGCACACACACACACACACACACACACACACACACACACACTGTTGTATGTCATTTCAGAGGCTCCTGGAACCCCTGAAGCCCATCATAGCCTCTGAGCAGTGCTTTGCGCTATCCCAGTTTCCTTCCCTCCCCGCTCAGGTCACTTTTCCCTCCGGACTCACCACACTTTAGACCCTCCAACGTGGGTGGCCACCTCTGCTCAGGCTCTGGCTTTGAATCCACATCTGTGACCTTGTAAAATTCTCCTTTCCTTTGAAGGAAGAAGTTAGCTTTTAGAACAATGCCGGGCACGCTTGATAAACTGGTCTGAGGGTGTGTGTGTGTGTGTGTGTGTGTGTGCGTGCGTGCGTGTGTGTTCCTTTCCACTTCCTTAAATCCATAGCCTTTCACTCCAGGCTGCTGGGCAGCCTGAACAAAGAGAGGAAAGCCAGCCCCAAGTGGGGACGAGGGGAGGGTGTGGTGTTGTTTCTCAGATCTTCCCCAAGAGCTGTGAACTTCTCAAAGTCAGGCGCTGTGTCTCAAATATTTTTATCCTTAGCACAAGACTTGGCACAGAGTAGATGCTGGTATTTTCTTTAGGTATAAGTGATGGAAGCACAATTCAAATTGGCTCAAGTAGAGACGAGAAATGTATTGGCTCACATAACTGAAAATTCTCTGGGATGGGCTTCAGGCACAGTGCGATCCAGGTAAATAAGCAATGTCTTCAGAGCCCCTCTCTCTCCACCTCCCAGTTCTGTGTTCTGCTCAGTTGGCTTCACTCTCAGGCAGATTCTCTCTAATAATATTGTGTTTTGGTGGCTCCAGGCTGGCATTCCCAGACTCAGCAACCCCAGAGAAAAGAAAGCCCCTCTTTGCACAAAATTGCAGCAGGTGTTGTGATTAATAACACCTGGACAAACTTGGAGCACATGCCCACCGTGAACCAATCATTGTGGTCAGGCAAATGGGATGGTCCGATTGGCCAGACCTACATCCCGTGTCTTAGGGTTGAGGGTTGAGTTTCGGAAACTGACACCCAAGTAAGGGTGTCAGGAGGCTTTACCCCCCTTGAAACTACATGGACTGAGTGTAGGGGATGGGATTCTTTCCTGGAGGAAAACGGAGATGCTGTTGGCAGAGGGGAGATGGCTACCAAGAAGGTGAGAACAAGAGACACCCCCTCAGTGTACAGGACATGCTGGCTTTTCCCTGCAGCTTAACGAATGAGCACCCAGCAGTTGGCATTGTTGGCAGCGGGAGGGTTCCAGCCAGTTAGAGGCAGAAAATCTGAGTGAAGTCTGAGACGCAGGCTTCAAGTCCCAGCTCTGCCACCTCAGTCAGTGTGACCTGAATTGGGGCTTCTCTGCCTCCTTGGCCTCAGTTCTCTACTTGTAAAATGAGGGCATCTGACGTGGCGGGTGCCAGGATGCTTTCCCCACTCATTCATTCATGTATCCACTTTTCCCCTTTCAATCTATATGTGTTGAAGGGCACTGGGGTTAGCCTAAACTGGACCTGGATTTCATCCCGATGTTGACTTGCAGTATCAGGCTTGACCGATGCACCTTCTCAGGTGTGCCCAGCTGCGTCCTTCCCCAGCAGCCACTGGCTCTGGACAAGACCCAGCCTCTTCTTACTTTTGCCTGCAGGCGGTTTGGGTCAGTTGCTGAGTCACCCGACCACCTAGGCCTGCATCTCCCGCTGTCATTCAAGCAGACCTGACCCGATTTAAGGAGGGAGCCCTGGACCCTCCTCATCTGGGCTCAGGTGGAACTGACTTCCCTTGGGGCTGTCTGGAGGCACAGATAACACTGTTGGGCCCAACTGTGACTAACGGCGGGCGGGGGCGGGAGGCCCCAGCCGATGAAGTCCTTGCCCTTCCGTCATCCCTTCCATGGTCCGTCTGTTTCACGTGGCTTCTGTAGCCAGCCTAGTAAGGCATGTCTTATATTTGCTCTCCCTCCTCCCTTGCCTTGATATCCCCTTCCCTTCATCCTTGCTGAGCTGGGATTTCTTTTTTTAATTTTTTTTGAGACGGAGTTTCACTCTTGTTGCCCAGGCTGGAATGCAGTGGCACGATCTCGGCTCACCGCAACCTCCGCATTCAAGTGATTCTCCTGCCTCAGCCTCCCGAGCAGCTGGGATTATAGGCATGTGCCACCACGCCCGGCTAATTTTGTATTTTCAGTAGAGACGAGGTTTCTTCATGTTGGTCAGGCTGGTCTCGAATTCCCAACCTCAGGTGATCCGCCCGCCTCAGCTTCCCAAAATGCTGGGATTACAGGTGTGAACCTCTGCGCCTGGCCTGCTGAGCTGGGATTTTATCCCTAATAAAGCATTAGCATATAAAATTTGCCTTGGACTCTGTTTTCCAGGGATCCAGGCTGAAATGCTAGCTGTGTGACCTTGGGCAACTTACTTAACCTCTCTGAGCTTCAGATCCTTCATCTGTAAAAAGGTAAATAATAGAACATCTCAGCGGGGCACAGTGGCTCACGCTTGTAACCCCAGCACTTTGGGAGGTTGAAGTGGGTGAATCGCTTGAACCACGAGTTCAAAACCAGCCTGGGCAACATGGCAAAATCCTGTCCCTACGAAAACACAAAAGTTAGCTGCGCATAGTAATGCACGTCTTGGGTCCCAGCTGCTCGGGAGCCTGAGGCAGGGGGATGGCTTGAGCCCAGGAGGGCAAGACTGCAGTGAGCCAAGATCGTGCAGTCCAGTCCCGGTGACAGAGCAGGACTGTGTCTAATGATCATAACAATAGAGCATGTCTTATAAGTCGTTGTGGAGTTTAATGAGACAACACAGGCAAAACACTTGGCTGAAGAAACGAGAGCCTTTATTAGTATCATTACCGGGAACCGAAAGCCGGATTCCAGCACTTGAAAACATTTACCCACCATTGACCTTCATGAATATTGACTGGGTGTCAACTCTGTTTCAGGTAATAAATACACTGGCCTCTTCCCACAAGGACTTAGCCTAGAAAATGAAAGAAGATGCCGGGCGCGGTGGCTCAAGCCTGTAATCCCAGCACTTTGGGAGGCCGAGGCGGGTGGATCACGAGGTCAAGAGATCAAGACCATCCTGGTCAACATGGTGAAACCCCGTCTCT
>NW_016107552.1:3047962-3057383 GCF_001604975.1 Cebus imitator | reverse complement strand
GCGATCAGCACTTTAATGGGTGCAGTTACCAGCCCCAGATGCTGCGACACCTAATCAGTTTTGGTAGTTTTGGTGGTTAGGGATGGCTTCTTGGAGGAACTGATGTAGAAGCCAAGATCTGAGGGACATGCAGCTGGGTTTTTATTTATTTATTTTTTTGAGACAGAGTCTCGCTCTGTCACCCACGCTGGAGTGCAGTGGCGCGATCTCAGCTGACTGCAACCTCTACCTCTTGGGTTCAAGGGATTCTTCTGCCTCAGCCTCCCAAGTAGCTGGGACTATACGCGCGCACCACCACGCCCGGCTAATTTTTGTGTTTTTGTAGAAACGGGGTTTCACCACATTGGCCAGGCTGGTCTTGAACTCCTGACCTTGTGATCCGCCTGCTTCAGCCTCCCAAAGTGCTGGGATTACAGGCGTGAGCCACCGCGCCCAGCCCAGGGACACGTAGCTGTTAACCAGATGATGGGGAGGCAGAGGGCAAAGTCTTCCTGGCAGGGGTAATGGCATGGGCAAAGGACTAGAGTTGAGGGAAAACATCTCAGAGAACATACTGGTTCTCACCCTCGAGATGCAGGTAAATTTTAGGAAAAACAAAATGTATAAATATGCACCAACGAAAATGCAGGAACATGGCGCTTGCAAGGAGTGTGTGAGGTGTGGAGCTATACCCTCTTCCAATATGCTAGCCAGGGCCACATGTGGATTTTAAAATTTATGCTAATTGGCTGGGCACGGTGGCTCACACCTGTAATCCCAGCACTTTGGGAGGATGAGTCGGGCAGATCATGAGGTCAAGAGATTGAGACCATCCTGGCCAACATGGCAAAACCCTGTCTCTACTAAAAAAACACAAAAATTAGCTGGGCGTGGCACTACACGCCTGTAGTCCCAGCTACCAGGGAGGCTGAGGCAGGAGAATTGCTTGAACCTGGGAGGCGGAGGTTGCAGTGAGCTGAGATCCCGCCACTGCACTCCAGCCTGGCACCTGGCAACAGAGCGAGACTCTTGTCTCCAAAAAAAAAAAAAAATTATGCTAATTAAAATTAAGTAAAATATAAAACTTAGTTCCTCAGTCTCCCTGACCTCCTTTTAAGTACTCAGTACTTAAAAGGCTAATATTGGACAGTGCAGATATAGAAAGTTCTATTGGACAGAGCTGACAGAGGCTAATCAGGACAGACTTCCTGGAGGAGGGGGCAGAAGAGTGCAAGGAAAGGGTTCTGGGAAAATCCCTGGGGAAGCACTGCGCTCTATTCTCAGAAAGAGAAAAGCCAGGGCTGGGAGTGGTGAGATGGGGAGAGAGAGGGGTGTTGCCTCTGGAAACGGTGTACGACCTGACACCTCTTTGGTCAGGGTTTACCTCTGGGTATGTGTGAGGTGGCATCTCTCACCTGGGTGGGAAGACACAGGAATAGAAGGGGAGCCAGCTAAGGTGGGGCTGAACCAGGAAGTCCTGCCCTTTCTGGGTCCAGGTTCAGGAGGACTCTGGGAGTTGTAGTTCAGCACTTCTGGAATCCTCCTGAAGCTTGACAGGGATAGAAGAGCTCACGCCCGGCCTGGGCTGGGCATCTCTTGGGGTGGAGAGGGGGGTTGATGGTTAGGGCTGGGGAATTGGGTTTGGAGTGTCCGTGGGGGGTAGGGTGGCACGAGGAGGACTGTCTTGTCCCCTCCCATCCTTGTGTTCTGGGATAGAGAGAAGATGCCAAGGTTGAAGACTGCATTGGTTCGGTAACTGAGAAACACGAACATTTCGTTAAACAGAACCCCCAGCCTACGCATTCTGGTTCATGGAGGTTTGCCCGGGAGAGACAGGAAGCTCCCATAAGGTTAGGGAGGAGGGGCAGCAGATGGTATGTCATCAGCTGTTGGTCATTCGTGCACTCAGCCTATATTCTGAGCACCTACTGTGTGCCAAGCCCTGTTCTAGTCACTGGGAATCGAGATTGAATGAAAGACAGAAGTCCCTTCCTCCAGGAGTTCTAGAGAGAAGAACAGACAATCAACAGTGATTTGCCTTTGCTGGTATAACATACACATGTCAGGTAAAAGCCTGACTTCCATGAAGTTTGAAGGATTTTAGGTTTCAGTCCAGCCGTTCCTGGTCTCCTACTCACAAACTTCTCTCTGGAAGTGGGAGTCATTGTAAAAGCGGCTGGGTTTGATCTTTCTGATGATTGTACTCAAGATACCCAGATAATAAGGAGAATGTTCTGAGATACGAGACTTCATGGGATCTCTGCCCTCCGATTTCTGGGTTCCAGCACTGTGCACAAGTCAGCTGGGCGTTCTCGGGCTGCTGTTTGGTAAACAGGGCGTACCCTGTTTGGGTCTGAGGGTGATCAGACCTTCAAAAGGGTTGCAGTGGAAACGGTGTGTAACAGGAGCTGCCCTTGCTTTTTACACACACTCATCAACTGAAAAGCAAGACGAGGCAAGAAGCCTTCCCACCAATCCTCCTGAATCCACACAATGTGATGTCCTTTTCTTTCTCAACTTTATTGCCTATCTTGCTTACAGTAAAGGCACATTGATTTTAGGTCCTCCAGTTATTCATGCTCTGTACATTTCCCATCGGAGCACATGTCACAGATGCAATAGACATACTCGTGAAATTGTTTGTTTCGATATCTGTAACCTGCACAACAGCCTGGATTTTGCCAGCTGCCCACCACTGGGTCTCCAGCACCCAGCATGCAATAGGTGCTTAATAAAGATCTGCTGAATGAAATGAGTAAAGGATAACAAAACAGGTATTTTCTCTTTCAGAGCCGACTTCCTACAATTGTCTCAACTCGTCCACAAGTTCCTATATCCATAACCCCATAACCCACACCCCAACACAATGGCAAGAAGATTCCCACTCAGTAGGCGCCCCAGCGAACTCCCGGGTGCAGTCCCCCTATTTGCCGCGAGGGGGCGCCAGCACCGCGCGCAGACCGTGCCAGCCCCCGGGCCGGCACCTGCAACCCAGGCAAGTCAAGCCTACATTTAGGGAGCGCCTCCTGAATTCCTGGGTTGCATTAGGCTCGGGGTCGCAGGCTGGGCAGCGAGTCGGTGCCCGTGGTGGGGGATCCTGGCCGGTGACTTGGGAACATCCAGGAGACGCGGGAGGGGACCGGGAGCAACGCTCCCACTTGGACCGAGCGGGTTCGAGGCTCGAGGGGCGGGAACGTTTCCGGGAGGGGTGTCCGGGCGAGTCGTGACCTCTGACCGCCGGAGAGATCCCAGGCCCAGGCGCTACTGCCGACTCGGGCTTTGCCGGCTCTGCTCCCCTCCGCGCAGGCGCGGCCGCCTGCAGTTCCCATGGTGACGGGGGCGCGTCCCCGCCCGAGGCCCCGCCCCCAGCAGGCTAGGCTGCGCTGAGCTGCGGGCGCCGCGGGCAGGTGCCGCGGGCTGCGGGCAGGTGGCGGCGCGGCGCGGGCTGGCGGTGGCTCCACGGTAGGTTGCGCAGCGGCTGTGGGGAGTGGGGGCTGGCTGGTCGCCTCCAGTCCCCGGCCCGAGAGGTAGCTGGGGGTGACGGCAGCTAACGAGGGCCGCCAAGTTTCTGCCCGGCCGAGGCCCGGGGAGAAAAGTTGGCAAAGTTGGCGGGGAAGAGGCGGGGACCCGGAGGATTTCCCCAGACTCCGGGTCTACGGGGAGGGAGGATCCCGGTTTGGGGGCCGGGGAATCCGTCTCCCGAGACTTGGGAGTGGATCCCGCGGGAAGATCCCGCACAGGGCAACCAATGGATCACGTGCCACCTGATTGGCGACTTGGGAGTCGATCCCTGGAGGGGATCGGGCGCTGGAGGCCTGGGGTCCCACTGGATCCCCAGTCAGGGGTGACGGCGGAGGGTGATTCGTGATTGGGAGCGAGAGGATCAATCTCCTCCCATGCCGGGCTGAGCCTTGGGAATGGATTCAGAGAGATCCGGTGGCCGGGAGCTGAGGGATCTCTGGAGATCTGGGTTACTTAGCCTGCAGCTGCTAGGGTCTGGACATCCGTGCGGGTTGGAGGCCCCGAAGGTGGACAGTGTGGAGCAAGGGCGATGAGCGAGACGGAGCCCCAGGCGAAGGCAGCCCGGAAGACAGCGGGGGTGGTTCGGGGGCGTGAGAAGGGCGGCGCGGCGCCCCTCGGGCGCGGAGGCTCTGGACGCGTCCTCCTGGCCTGGCCTGCGTCCCCTTCCGCTCGTCTTCACAGGGCAGAGGCGCCTTGATGGGATTAAGGCTCAGTCCCCCTGCTCCCAGGCAGGCCCGCGTGGTCCCCGCCCCGGTGGCTGCGCGGCTCGCCCGGGCTCTCGGGTGGGGCCCCCGGGATGGGAAGTGGCTCATTGACCCCCAGCCGAACCTGACCTTTTCGCGCCCTCTCGGCACACAGTCGCCTGGGAGTGGGGGCGCTGCGCCGGGAAACCCTGCTGTTTGTCCAGCCCTGGAGCAGGCTTTGACCTCGGAGCCGCGCGATGCCTAGGTGGCCAGGGCTTCCTGCCTGCCGGGACTGAACTTTCTGTAGCCAGGAGCAGCCATTATATTTTGGAAGGAAAAGGACTGTACCTGTTGCACAAAGAAAAACACTTTGCAGCTTCTTTGTGACCTTGGGGAAAACACTTAACCTACCTGAGTCCAGATAGGAATTCTCTGGGCCAAATGGGCTTGGCCTAGGAGGGTCTGCATCCTCCCTCTTCTAGGAGGCTGGCAGGGTGGATGGGGATGAAGGGTGTGAAACAGGCAGGGGACCTAGAAGTATCAGCGCCTGTCTCAGTCTGTGGCCCCTCCTTTCCCATGCCCCATCCCCTGTGCTTGTCCTGCAATATCTAAAGATTCCAGAAACCCTACTTGCTGTCTTTTGAAACTGCAGGATTAGAGAGATATTTAGCTTAGCCTTTCTTCCAAATGAGTTAATTGCCCCTCTGGTCCCCCCTGGCAGAGGGAACCTCTGAAGTTTGGCTAATGAGTAACCAGGACATTTGGACAAGGCTTCTCCCTTGGCCTAGCTTTCCCTCTGCGAATCCGTCAAGGCTCCTGGACGAACACGTGTGCACCCCAGACTCTGGTGCCTCCTTCCTTCCTCTAGCAGCCAGGGACAGTGCCTGAGGAATTTGTACAGACACAAGCCCAGATCTTGGTGGTTCTTGTGGGGGAAGGGGGAACCTTTTTAAAGGATTTGCATGCTTTTGAAAGAGTGCAATTACCCAAGAGAAGTGCAGAGTTTCAGTACAGTGTCTGGGCATATAATTCAACTGGGCACGTGAACAGGTTGGCTCCATCGGCCAGCGTGTACTGAGCACCTACCACATCTGGAGTGCTGTAGAAATGGCGTGGCCTAGGGCAACTTAGGATCTGTCCTCTTGGAGTTATTTTCCATCTATGGAGCAGTCAGCTTGCCTGCTAGTCTAGGACTGATTCTTGATGTTGGGGTTACATTTCTCACCCTAGCTTCAGAGGCTGGAAGCTGCCCCTACCCCCATGGAGGTCCTAGGAGCTATTTTTTTTTTTTTTTTTTTGAGATGGTGTCTCACTCTGTAGTCCAGCCTGGAGCGCAGTGGCGCAATCTTGGCTGGCTACGATCTCCACTCACTGCAACCCTGCGCCTCCCGGGTTCAAGCAATTCCCCTGCCTCAGCCTCCTGAGTAGCTGGGACTATAGACATGCGTTGCCATTCCTGGCAAATTTTTTGTATTTTAGTAGAGATGGGGTTTCACCCTGTTGGCCAGGATGGTCTCGATCTCCTAACCTCGTGATAAAGTGCTGGGATTACAGGTGTGAGCACCCAGCCAATTTTTGTATTTTTTGTAGAGATGGGGTTTCACCATGCTGGCCAGGCTGGTCTCAAACTCTTGACCTCAGGTGATCTGCCCACTTCGGCCTCCCAAAGTGCTGGGATTCCAGGCGTGAGCCACCACACCCGGCCAGGGCTGTTTTTTATTCAAGGCTGACCGTGGCAGGAGAATGAAGGAGCCAGTTGTCTGGCTCTGAGCATTTCTCCTCACCAGGCTACATCTCTGACCAACTCAGAAAAAGAGCCTTACAGGGATATTTTATATGTGCATTCATTCATTCATTTATTTATCATTTGTTCCTTCAACAAATATTTCAAGACAACGGTGTCAAAGATGAGGCTAACCACACCCTTCAGGGGCCACTTTATGTCCTTAACTTTATGTGCCTTTGTGAACATAGGCACTTGTCTGGAAGGGGAGAACCATGATCATATGAAGAAGGGCTGATGCCTTGGGCTGTAAGGAGGAATAGGGGTCAGAGAGTTCAGTTTTCTGGTCAGCCAGTGGGAAGAACTTGGTGTTACTGTCCGTGGAAGTGGAACAGCTTGTGCAGAGGCCTGGCGGTAGGGGAGTGCCTAGGGTGTTGACTGGGGCAGGCCAGCCATGCTTAGTGGTTTGGACTTTATTCCTGGGGTGTGGGGTGCTGTGGATCCCAGTGGAAGGTTCTCTGCAGGTGAGGGGTACAGTCAGATGTGTATTTTGGGAAGCTTGCCCTGGCTGGTGTGGGGAGGCTGGGGGCCAGTAAGCAGGCTGCCAGAAAAATCCAGGTGAGAGACGATGGCGGACTGAACTTCGATTTGGGGCAGTGGTGTCAAAGGGTGGTCATTGACAACTTCGACATTGATCAGCGTAATATTTAGAGAGCCACTCACTTTGAAGATCCCTTCCTCAAGGTGGGTGTAACAGTCTACCTGGGGGAAGGAACCCCTCAGAGGAGGTGTATCAGTACTTAATTCAGTTTAGCACACCTGCTTTAGAACCCTGTGCCTGCCTGCCCAGGGGTGGACATCAGACATCCCCGTCCTCCAGGACTTCCCGTGGGGAGACGTGGGGCACATTATTCCCACTTCACGGATGCAGGGTTCTGTGGCGTAGTGAGGTCTTCGCCAGGCAGCAGTGGCCAAGCAGGAATTTGAACTCGGTTCCAACTTGCAACTAGTGGCTATTTGGAGTCAGGTTAAGCAGTGGAGAAGCAACAGGGGTGGGTGGGCTGGAGTTGGGTGCAGTAGGGGTAAACGGAAGGAGGCTTCCAGGAGGAGACAGATAGAAGGGAGGGAGCCAGCCGGGGATACCTGGGGGCAAACCCTGGCCTTGCCCCTCCTGGCTGTGGCCCTGGGCACGGTTGTGGTTTTGAGGCTCGACTTCCTTATCTGTAAAGAGGGCTCATGTTAGGATGCCCCCATTCTCAAAGGGTTATTACGTGAGTTTGACGAAGCAGCACATGGCCAGTGCTAGATCCCGTGTCGGTGCTCTGTAAGGGGCGGGTATGATTATTATCAGGATAGCCTGTCATCAGGATAAGTTCCAGGCGGGTGGTGCTTTGCTCAACCTGCTGTGTGTATGTGTGTTGGTGGGGGGGACTGAGCACGGTGATACTTGAGCTGAGTCTTAAAGGATGAGTAGGGGGGAGGGCTGGGGACATTCCAGGCAGAAGCAAAAGAGCTGCACGCTACTTGATACACCCGCAATTCAGGGTGTGCTGAATGAATAAAAATTAGACCATGGGCAGCAAAAATTCTCTTTATACCCCAGACACTTCCTGAATATCTAAACCTGAAGGCTTTGGCAGGTTTAGGGCAGAGAGGAGGGCAGGAGCATCCCTGTCCAGGAGATCCCTCCAGATTATAGAAGTGTGAACCTAGACAAACCACATCCCCCTGGGACCCCAGGGTCTTCCTCGGTAAAATAGGAGGACTGGGGAGAATGCAGGTAAAGCACATAGGGCGTCAGTGCAGCCACTGTCATGCCAGAATCCGGGCTAAGCTCTTCTGTTCCTTTTCCAGTCTTTACAACAAACCCAGGTGGTGCCTGTTTTTGAGACCCTCGACTTTACAGTTCATGAAACTGAGGCTTCAAGAGGTTACTTACTTGCTATGAGGTCACGCAGCTGGAAAGTGGAAGAGCTGGGATTTGAACCCAAAGCTGTCGGCCTCGAAGCCATGCCCTTCCCACTTCTGCGGCCCCCAACACGAGGAGGGGTGTTTCTGTCTGGTCTTACTACTCAAACTGCTGCCATTTAAAAAGAAGCGAAGGCCAAGCTCAGTGGCTCCCTTCTGTAATCCCAGCGCTTTGGGAGGCTGAGATGGGAGGATTGCTTGAGCCTGGGAGTTTGGGACCAGCCTGGGCAATATAGCGAGACTATCTCAAAAAAAAACAATTTAAGGCCAGGTGTGGTGGCTCATGCCTGTAATCTTAGCACTTTGGGAGGCCAAGGTGAGTGAATCACCTGGGGTCAGGAGTTCAAGAGAGCCTGGCCAACATGGTGAAACCCCGTCTCTACTAAAAATACAAAAATCAGCCAGTGCACTCCAGCCTGGGCAACAGAGCGAGACTCTGTCTCAAAAAGTAAAAATAGGCTGGGCGCAGTGGCTAACGCCAGTAATCCCAACACTTTGGGAGACTGATGTGGGTGGATCACCTGAGGTCGGGAGTTTGAGACCCGGCGTGGTGGCAGGTGCCTGTAATCCCAGCTATTCAGGAGGCTGAGGCAGGAGAATCACTTGAACCCGGGAGGTGGAGGTTGTAGTGAGCCGAGCTCGTGCCATTGCACTCCAGCCTGGGCGACAGAGCAAGACTCTATCTCAAAAAAAAACAAAGAAAAGAAAAGAAAATCCAAACAATTTAAAATTTGTGACTGGCTGGGCGCAGTGGCTCATGCATGTAATTTCACCACTTTGGGAAGCGGAGGCAGGCGGATCGTCGGAGGTCAGGAGTTTGAGACTAGCTTGGCCAACATGGTGAAACTACATCTCTACTAAAAAAAAAATACAAAAATTAGCCAGGCGTGGTGACAGTTGCCTGTAATCCCAGCTACTTGGGAGGCTGAGGCAGGAGAATCGCTTGAACCTGGGAGGCAGAGATTGCAGTAAGCTAGATTGTGCTCCTGTACTCCAGCCTGGGCAACAGAGCGAGACTCTGTCTCAAAAAGTAAAAATAGGCCGGGCGCAGTGGCTCACGCCAGTAATCCCAGCACTTTGGGAGGCCGACATGGGTGGATCACCTGAGGTCAGGGGTCTGAGACCAGCCTGACCAACATGGAGAAACCCTGTCTCTACTAAAAGTACAAAGTTAGCTGGGTGTGGTGGCAAATGCCTGTAATCTCAGCTACTCCGGGGGCCGAGGCAGGAGAATCACTTGAACCTGGGAGGCAGAGGTTGTGGTGAGCTGAGGTCATGGCATTGCACTCCAGCCTGGGCAACAAGAGCAAGTGAAAATAGGCTGGGTGCAGTGGCTTACGACTGTGATCCCAGCACTTTGGGAGGCTGAGGCGGGCAGATCACCTGAGATCGGGAGTTTGAGACCAGCCTGACCAACATGGAGAAACCCCGTCTCTACTTAAAATACAAAAAAATTAGCTGGGTGTGGTGACGTATGCCTGTAATCTCAGCTACTTGGGAGGCTGAGGCAGGAGAGTCACTTGAACCTGGGAGGCGGAGGTTGCCG
>NW_016107552.1:3037247-3047837 GCF_001604975.1 Cebus imitator | reverse complement strand
ACACACACACACACACACACACACACACACACGCCCCACACATTTTCCTTCAATGCAATGAATCTTTTATTGAGCATCTTATGTGGGCATGGCACTCAACTTGTGAAAAATTCCAAAGATCACCTGCCCTTAGGAATCCTCTGGTCAACAGCGCGACAAGGAGGAAGGGGGCGGGGCACGGTGAGACAAGCAAGCAAGTCATTATGGAGTTGACTTCTGGGTAGAAGCCATCACAACTCCATTTGTTCATTGCTCAGTTAAGTGACCTTTGAAATGTTCTGTAGCCTTGTCTCTATTAAGAAGATGAAATACATTTCCAAAGCATGATCTTTGGATGTTTACATGACTGAGTCAGAAATGATAAACACATCAAAATTATTTTGTATTACGAAAACAATGTACAATACACTGACCCCTGCCCAGATGGCAAAATAATATTCTAGAAAGCAAAAAGTGAGTCTCCTAACCCACACTTCCAATCCTGCTTCTGAAAGAGCCAGCAGTATCTCCTGATAATCTAGAAACTTTGCACACACACATGCTCTGTTTACGTCCTTGCACATTCCTATTAGACTGCAAATGATCAGGGTTATTCTTACCTTCAATTTGGAGCCAGATGGAAGGAGTTGAATCCTAGCTCTGCCACTTAGGGGCTGTGTGACCTTGGGCAGGTGACTTAACTTCTCTGAGCCCATTTCCTTGTCAGAGAGTGGGGAGGCAGATGGTTATGTGCTCAGTATGTGTCGATGCTGTTGTTTTCCTCATTATTACTAGTAGTGGTTATTGTGGAGTTAGTATTTTAAATGACTTTCCCCTACTTTCAGCTCCTAGGAGGCAGAAACCCTATTTACCTTCATTGCTCTTTGTATTATTCCTAACTGGTACTGCCAGATGCAGAGTGGGTGCTCAGGACGTAGCTGTGAAATACACCAACGAATCCACATGAGTAAACATATTCTTTTAACAACAACAGTAACAACAATAATAAAGAATTTCACACGGGAATTAATAATAGACTTTGGGCCAGGTGTGGTGGCTCACACCTGTAATCCCAGTACTTTGGGAGGCCACGGTAGGTGGATCACCTGAGGTGGGGAGACCAAGACCAGCCTGGCCCACGTGGAGAAACTCTGTCTCTACTAAAAATACAAAATTTAGCTGGATGTGGTGGTGCATGCCTGTAATCCCAGCTACTCAGGAGGCTGAGGCAGGAGAATCGCTTGAACCCGGGAGGTGGAGGTTGCAGTGAGCTGAGATGGTGCCATTGCCCTCCAGCCTGGGCAATAAGAGGAAAACTCTGTCTCAAAAAAGTATAACAATAAAAAAAAAGATTTGGGGACTTTTCCATTTCAGATTGTGTTGATGTACCTCATTCTTTTTGAAAGGTGAATAAGGCCGGGCGTGGTGGTACACTCCTGTAATCCCAGCACTTTGAGAGGCGGGTGGATCACTTGAGGTCAGGAGTTTGAGACCAGCCTGGCCAGCATGGTGAAACCCCCTCTTACTAAAAATACAAAAATCAGCTGGCCTGTAATTCCAGCTACTTGGGAGGCTGAGGCAGGAGAATCGCTTGAACCCTGCAGGTGGAGGTTGCAGTGAGCCGAGATCGCATCACTGTACTCAGGCCGCTGGCCTTAGGGAGGGTGAGAGTTCTTATAAGTGGCACGGTATTGTTTATCCCTTGGGATTCTTTTTGTTGCTGTTTTTGTTTGGATACACGGTCTTGCTCCATCATCCAGGCTGGAGTGCAGTGGTGCGATCTCAATTCACTGCAGCCTCGACCTCCAAGGCTCAGGTGGTCCTCCCACCTCAGCCTCCCAAGTAGCTGGGATTACAGGCATGCACCACCATGCCTGGCTAATTTTTTGTATGTTTTGTAGAGATGGGATTTCGCCACATTACCCAGGCTGGTTTCAAACTCCTCAAGTGATCCTCCCACCTCAGCCTCCCAAAGTGCTGGGATGACAGATGTGAGCCACCACACCCCGGCTGGCCCTTGCGTTTTAATACACACTGCCAGGGACTGTATCTTGGAAGATATTTGCCCATATACACATGAGTCTCTGGAAATACATGGTCCCTGTGTTAGTTAGGCTTTTCTGTGATCATACCGTGTAACAAACATCTACATTACAGTGGTCTTTAACAGCAAACGTTTGTTTCATGTTCATGAGTCAGCAGGTAGCTTGGCTGAGCTTAGCTAGGCTTTGCCAGCAAGGCTGGACCCCAGGCTTTGGATTGGGTTTAGGTCTGCCTCGTGAATCTTCACCCAGATTCCCAGGCTGAAAGGCAGCAGCCAGCCAGGGCGTGTTCTTCAACAGAAAAGCCTTCTTTCTGAACTGAGAAGCTGTGACTTCTGCTCTTATGCTGTGGGCTGAAGCAGGTCACATGGCAAGGCTGACATCAATGAGTTGAAGTCTACCCCTCTCATGGAGGCTGAATAAATATTTGCTGAACAATAATAGAAGCTGCCACAATCATGTTTCTGATGGGGTAGGACGGGTCCCTGCGGGAGTAGAGGGTCTTTCTGGAGGGCACGGGTAAGAATCATGGCTTGTGATCTGTGTGGGACAAGTGATCTCAGAGCAGAGGCTGTGGGCAAGGAGACCTGGTTTGAGTTTATAATCTGGGCCAGGCAGTTCACTAACTGAGTCTCAGTTTCCTCATCTGGAAAATGGGAATAATTTGTCTTCTCTGGAGAGCTGCTGGGAAGCTCAAAGATATTACTACGTAAGGAGGTGGTTTATACCTGTGATGTGAGGTGGGAAATGAGAGATGATTGTCTTGATGATGATTTTTGTGCTGGAGCTGGTTTATAATTCTCTGAGCTGTGATACCAGTAGCCAGTAGAGTGAGAGGACGCAGCGATGCCAAGGGGAGACTGTGGGAGGGATAGGCCTGGGTTTGAATCCCAGCTCTCCCCGTTATGAGCCACGTGACCTTTGATCAGCCTCATCACATCCCTCAGCCTCAGCTTGCCTGTCTATAAAAGGGACACAGCATGCTTGCTTGTACCCTTTAATGAGTACTGTGAAATGCTTGGCATGAGGTAGGTGATAACCCAATGGTGGCCGCGAGGATTGGCATGGGGCTGAGGAGTCCTGCTAGGGGCAGAGTGAGGAATTCTGCAACCCGTTCCCTTGGGAATACTGTAGGGAACCTGGAGCCAGACTGCTTGGATTCCAATTCCAGCTCCATCACTTACCAGCTGTGTGGCCTTGTGCAAGGCAGTTAACCTCTCTGGGCCTCAGTTTCCTCCTCTGTAAACTGGGAGTAATGATAGAGCCTGCCTCGTGAGGTTGACGAGCAGTAATGTGTTAACACATAGAACCTGCTAGTGAATTGACATGAGCCTTAGCTGATATTGTCACCATGACTAGTATTATTATTAGTCTGTGGAGGCCCAGAGAGGTTGTTTCCCTTCCTGGGAGACACCAGGGCCTTGGGGAAGGGAGTGATGAGAAGGAGATGCTTTTTGGGCCCCTGTTTCTGAGCCGGTGTGCTTTCCCTCTTCTGCTGCAGCTGACATAGGTCACCCCAGAGCAGGTCTCAGGATGGACAAAGTGCCTTTACCAACCACATAGCCCTCCTGAGTCCTGAAGCAGCCCTGCTCGAGCCAGGGAAGAGTCATGGGAGCTCTGATCTGAGAAATACTCACATGGCACCACTATGAAAGCACTCAGCAAGCTTCCGGGAGCCCAGGTTTGTGAGTATCCAAGGAGGCCACCCAAGCTAGGTGCAGGGTTAGAGGTTACTTACTCTCTCCTTCAGTTGTTCACTCCATAAAAATGTATCATGTGGCTGGGCGTGGTGGCTCATGCCTGTAATCCCGGTACTTCGGGAGGCCAAGGCGGACAGATCACGAGGTCAGGAGTTCGAGACCAGCCTGGCCATCATTCTGAAACTCTGTCTTTACTAAAAATGCAAAAATTAGCTGGGCGTGGTGGTAGGTGCCTGTACTCCCAGCTACACAGGAGGCTGAGGCAGGAGAATCGCTTGAAACCGGAAGGCGGAGGTTGCAGTGAGCCAGGATCATGCCACTGCATTCCAGCCTGGGCAACAAGAGCGAAACTATGTCTCAAAAAAAAAAAAAAAATGTATCATGTATATCAGTGGGCTCATGCCAAATCTGGGGAGAATGAGAATCTGCTGCATGTCAGGGGTGGGTTTCCAAAGTAAGCTGGGTGGGGAGGTGGCATCTGTGGTGGCTCAGGCTTGGGTTCCCTGTGTGACCCTGGGCAGCTGGCTCCATGTCTCTTAGCGTTTCCTGTCTGTGCATTGATCAGATGGGCACTGTGTCATTGGTGGTGAGAAATGACAGCCCTTGACCTGTGTGGTGGCTTCTGCCTGGCCTCTTTGCCTTTAGAAGTTTGTGGAAGATAACCAAGGCTGCCTCTCATCTTAATGCAGGCCCCGCTTTTGAGAATAATAATGTTATCTGTAATAAAACAAAATTATGTCTGGGCATGGTGTCACACATCTGTAATCCCAGCACTTTGGGAGGCCAAGGCAGGTGGATCACTTGAGGTCAGGAGTTCGAGACCAGCCTGGCCAATGTGATGAAACTCCATCTCTACTAAAAATACAAAAATTAGCCAGGCGTGGTGGTGCTCATTTATTACCCCACTACTCATGAGGCGGAGACAGGAGAATCGCTTGAACCCGGGAAGCCGAGGTTGCGGTGAGCTGAGATCACACCGTTGCACTCCAGCCTGGGTGACGAGTGAAACTCCGTCTCAAAAAAAAAGAAAAAAAAAAAAAAAAAAAAAAAAAAAAAAAAAAAAAAAAAAAAAAAAAAAAGGGAGACTTCCCCCATAAAAAGAAGAGCTTAAGGTTTTAAAAAACGTGTGTAAGTTGTCCAAAAGAATTGTTTTGTAAATTGTAATGTAAACCCTCCTTGTTTGTTGTGGTAGCAGAAGTAGCAACAATGGCAATAATAAAAAGTAGAAACGGCCGGGCGCGGTGGCTCAAGCCTGTAATCCCAGCACTTTGGGAGGCCGAGGCGGGTGGATCACGAGGTCAAGAGATCGAGACCATCCTGGTCAACATGGTGAAACCCCGTCTCTACTAAAAATACAAAAAATTAGCTGGGCATGGTGGCACATGCCTGTAATCCCAGCGACTCAGGAGGTTGAGGCAGGAGAATTGTCGGAACCCGGGAGGCGGAGGCTGCGGTGAGCCAAGATTGCGCCATTGCACTCCAGCCTGGGTAACAAGAGCGAAACTCCATCTCAAAAATAAAAAAAAAAAAAAAAAGTAGAAACTAAACATTCGCTCACTGCTTCTCCTAGG
The DNA here is from genome assembly GCF_001604975.1 of Cebus imitator. Lineage (NCBI taxonomy): Eukaryota > Metazoa > Chordata > Mammalia > Primates > Cebidae > Cebus > Cebus imitator. The sequence goes on along the minus strand of NW_016107552.1, from coordinate 3,042,545 downwards.
CCAGTTTCTTTGCCATAAATTTCATGTGTTATTTTATGGATCCTCATAACAACCTATGAAGAAAGATGCTAGTGTTATTCCCATTTTACAGATGAGGAAACTGAGACCCCAAGAGGTGAAACGCCTTGCTTTTCGAGCCAGTGGCAGGCAGGGAGGACTAGAGCTTTGTGATGAAGACATGAGAATCTCATTCCAGTGCAATACCTCTGCCTGTTGGAGAAACAGCTGTATTTTCACAGGCCCCAGGCCAGGGCCAAGGTTCCCAGCTGACTTCATGTTGATATTTCTTTCCTTTTTGTTTCGCTTGCTTAGTGAGGAAAGCTTTTTTTGGGAGTCCTGTTTACCCATGGCATAGTGAGCACTGTCGAGGGAAGGAAACTTTGGGAGTGCAGGGCCTCCCTGCAGAAGGGGAGCCCAGCGGCTGCATTGGGTGCCCTGAGGTCACGGCACACTCACACCGCCCAGCCTGTCTGGACTTGAAGCGTGGGTCTTGGCAGGCACTGCCTGTTCAGCCTTGCCAAGGGCCCTGGGCAGGGCTGGGGGGTGGCTTGGTTAGGGAACTCCCAGCGCCCTTTGGCCTGAGAAGCTGTCTTTCCCTTTCATTTTGGGGCCCAGCACTGGGAAAGCTCTTGTGTGTGTTTCTAGAATGATTGCTGACCTGCGTACCTCGGACAGTGCTTATGTGAAGCGATTCTAGGCCATGAGAGAGAATGTAGAATGTATTAAAATGAGCCCTAGGCTGGGCATGGTGGCTCATGCCTGGAATCTTAGTGCTTTGGGAGGCCGAGGTGGGAGGATTGCTTGAGTCCAGGCATTTGAGACCAGCCTGAGCAATAGAGTGAGACCCTGTTAAATGTTTTTAATTTAATTTAATTTTTTTTTTTTTTTGAGACGGAGTTTCACTCTTGTTACCCAGGCTGGAGTGCAATGGCGCGATCTCGGCTCACCGCAACCTCCGCCTCCTGGGTTCAGGCAATTCTCCTGCCTCAGCCTCCTGAGTAGCTGGGATTACAGGCACGCGCCATCATGCCCAGCTAATTTTTTGTATTTTTAGTAGAGACGGGGTTTCACCATGTTGACCAGGATGGTCTCGATCTCTTGACCTCGTGATCCACCCGCCTCGGCCTCCCACAGTGCTGGGATTTCCGGCTTGAGTCTCCGCGCCCGGCAATGTTTTTAATTTTAAAAAAATTTAGGCTGGGTACGGTGGCTCATGCCTGTAATCCCAGCACTTTGGGAGGCCGAGGTGGGTGGATCACGAGGTCAGGAATTCGAGACCAGCCTGGCCCAGATGTTGAAACCCCATCTCTACTAAAAATACAAAAGTTAGCTGGGTGCGGTGGCATGCGCCTGTAATCCCAGCTACTTGGGAGGCTGAGGCAAGAGAATCGCTTGAACCTGGGAGGCGGAGGTTGCAGTGAGCCAAGATCTCGCCATTGTACTCCAGCCTGGGTGACAGAGTGAGACTCCATCTCAATAAAAAAAAAAAATTAACGAGGCATGGTGGGGCACACATGTAGTCTCAACTGCCCCGGAGGCTGAGGCATGAGGATAGCTTGATCCAGGGAGGTTGAGGTTGCAGTGTACTGTGGTTGTGCCACTGCACTCCAGCCTGGGTGACAGAGCAAGACCCTGTCGCAAATGAATGAATGAATGAATGAATGGGTTCTAGGCCTGAAGTCAGACCTCCTGAGTTTTAGTCTAGCTTCTCTGCTGTGTGTTCTGGGGTATATCCCTTCTCCTTTCTGGGCCTTTTTTTACAGGAGGGCAAGGAACTGCATAGGTAGATTCTAGAGCCTCTTATTTCTGTCGTATATTCTGGGAAGAGTTAAAACCAGCCTTTTAAAAGACAGGGCCTAGAAAAACCACAATTTGCTGACAGAGCCTACTGTGTGCCAAGTCCCTTGTTAGGGAGGTACTGTGTTAGGTGCCTTCTTGTCAAATCTCCGGAATGATTCGGGCAGTTGATATTACTAACCCCCTTTACAGTTGAGGCAATGGAGGCTCAGAGAGGTAAAGCCTTCCTCAGTGAGCTTGGGGTAAGAGGCGGCAGAGCCTGAGTTTGAACTCAGGTCTTCCTCCTGCAAAGCTCTGACTCCATCAGAAATACCTTCTCTCCCCTCAGAAGTTCAGTGCCATGTGTCCTTTCTTCTCTTGGGTTAGTTGATCATTTTCATCTTTGTTATTGGTAGAGCACCTACTATTTACCAGGGCCTGCGCTGGGCCCTGGGCCTCAGAGCTGCCTGGGGCCTGGCCTCTGCCCTCAAAAAGGACAGAGAAGAGGAGGCAGAGAAAAGCAGGCCTAGGACTCTGACCCCAGCCTCGGCCCCGTTATCCCCCAGCCTTGAAGCAAAACTGTTTCCCTTGATGCACTTAAGACTTGGATGAGACAGGATGATTTGGCAGCCAGCAGACCACCTTCTTGGAGAGGCAAGATGTGCCTGGTTACTGTCAGATTTAACTCGAGAAAGGCAGTGGTAATGCTTCCAAGTCCTGCCTTTAAGCAGATGTCTTCATCACAGCCCCCTGCCTCCCTGTCGTTTAATTCATTAAAAGGTAGGGGAGTGGGACGGTGGGGCAGGGGAGAGGAAGCAAAAGGCATGGAGGAGTTTTTGGAATGCCCAGAATGCTGGCTGACCCAGCAGAGCAGGTGTGGGCCGTCTTCCCTGGCTTTGGTTGGAGTCTGTTGGGCATGCATGGAGGCTCTCTGGGTGCCATCCAGTTCCTGTCCTTGAGGCCCAAGTCACCCCTGGGAAGCCAGCTCTCCTGCGAGTACAGCTGCAGTCTGTGGTGGAAGACGCGCCTGCGTTTGGAGCCAGGCAGTCCTGGGTCACGTCCTGGCTCTGTTTTCTCCCCTGCCATGGGAATAGTTTCCCATGTCCGCCCCAGCATCCACACCCATGGAATGGGGGTGCTGATATCTGTCTTTCAGCCTCGCTGGGAGCTCTTAGGGTCATACGGTGAACGCTGGGACAAATGGAGTGTCCATGCAATTCTATCTGGGGGGATGGTGATGTTAAGCGAAGCCCCCACTGTGTTCATGGAGCTCTCTACAGAACTGAGACATTCCCAGACTTGTTGATGACATAATCTTATCTATTGGAGGACTCTTCTACTAGCCCGGCCTTCCCTCCACACCATGCATGTGTCGGCATGAGATGACTTTCTTTTCATTTTCCAAATTGATCACTTTTATGCCCTTTTTATCCTTATGATGCAGCGATACACTTTTATTGTTTTATTTGGTTGAGTCAGGGTCTCGCTGTGTCACCCAGGCAGGAGTGCAGTGGTGTGATCACGGCTCACCGCAGCCTCCACCTCGCAGGCTCGGGCCCTTCCCCCACTTCAGCCTCCCGAGTAGCTGGGACCACAGGCATGTGCCGCTGTGCTGGCTAATTTTTAAATTTTTTTTGCAGAGACGGAATGTCCCTTTGTTATCCAGGCTGGTCTTGAACTCCTGGACTCAAGTGATTGATCTGTCCCCCTCAGCTTCCCAGAGTGCTGGGATTACAGGTGTGAGTCACTGTGCCCGGCCTCATTTTTGTGGTCAAACATTTCAAAATGTAGTTGTCCTTTAGTATACTTAGGGGATTGGTTCCAGGACCTCCCTCGGATACCCAAATCTGAGCATGCTCAAGTCCTTTATATAAAATGGTGTAGTATTTGCATATAACCTACGCATATCTTCCCGAATATGTTAAATCATCTCTGGATGACTTGTGATACCTAATCCAATGTAAGTGCTAGGTAAAGAGATGTTCTACTATATTGTTTAGGGAATATTGGCCAAAAAAACCTGCACGTTTGTTACAGACACAGCCATCCACTTTTTAAAAACAATATTTTTCATCCAAGCTTGGTTGACTCCATGGATGTGAAACCCACAGATACTGAGGGCTGACTGTAAGATAAACAAAAAGGAGATAAAACTCATAATCCCACATTCTAAAGATAACTGGTGCTAATATTCTGGGCTATGATTTTAGACTTGTTCATCACACCCTGCATACATACATAGTGATTGAGATTTCAGCTCTGTGTCTTGGGGCACACATAGAATGCGGGCTTTATACTGAGGTGGCTTCTAGTAAACCCTGGCTCTCTAACTGCTTGGCTGTGTGACCTTAGACAGGTTACTCTCCAATTCGAACTTCAGTTTCTGTTTTGTAAAACCGAGTCCCCGTGAGGATTAAATGAGTTAAAGTCCCTGCGCTGTTTAGAGAGGGGCCCCTTCTGTGGATGCTTTAATTGATAACTAGTGAATTTAGACCACAGGCTTCGGAGAAGCCCCCCCACCCCTCCCAGGCATGGCGCAGAGGTGCTTTCTTTAGCTTCTGAAGTGGGAGCTGCTGAGAACGGGTCTTGCGCCAGGGAGTTTCACTCACACAAAACACTCCGGGCAAAGTCTCAAGCCAGTCCCGATCTTTATCACTCCAGGATGCTTCCTGTCCCTGCCGAGGCCTGGGCATTGTCCAAATTAAAGCCACCAGACGGTCCCAGCAGGGTGGGAGGTGGCCCCTGTAAAATGAGCTCACCAAGAACCCTTCTACCTCCCCCGCTGACTGAGCGAGCAGTGGCTTCTGGGGGACAGGCTCCAGGGGAGAAGGATAAGGTCAGTGGCCACCTCCAAGAAGCTCTGAAAGCTGTTATGTCACCTGGACACTGTGGGATCCCAGAAGGCCAGAGAGAGGGCAGGGCAGATCGTAGATCCTGGTTTTCAGAGGGGAGTTTGGGGTTGGAGACATCTGTAGGGAAGTGAGGGTGCTCTGTACTAGCTCTGTGACCTTGAACCAATAAATTGCACAACGTGGTCCATCCTTGGTTTCCTTCTCTATGAAATGAGGCTAACGGAGTCGGGCGCGGTGGCTCACGCCTGTAATCCTAGCACTTCGGGAGGCTGAGGCAGGCGGATCACCTGAGGTCAGGAGTTCGAGACCAGTCTGACCAATATGGTGAAACCCCATCTTAAAAAAAAAAAATGAGGCTACTGGTAGGGCTTGCCTAATAGGGTAGATGTGCCTTTATCACGTAAAGTCTTCCAGCACAGCCGGGCAATACCTCTTCCTCCTCGTCCTCATCGTCATCTGGTTAGCAATCCAGTCTTTTGGCTTCCCTGGGCTACATTGGAAGAAGAAAAGTTGTCTCAGGCCACACATAAAATATACTAACACTAACAATAGTTGATGAGCAGGCCGGGTGCGGTGGCTCAAGCCTGTAATCCCAGCACTTTGGGAGGCCGAGGCGGGTGGATCACGAGGTCAAGAGATCGAGACCATCCTGGTCAACATGGTGAAACCC
>NW_016107552.1:3025868-3037122 GCF_001604975.1 Cebus imitator | reverse complement strand
CCAGGAGGCGGAGGTTGCGGTGAGCCGAGATCGTGCCATTGCACTCCAGCCTGGGTAACATGAGTGAAACTCCGTCTCAAAAAAAAAAAAAAAAATAGTTGATGAGCTAAAAAAAAAAAAAATCTCATAATGTTTTAAGAAAGTTTATGAATTTGTGCTGGGCTCGATTTAAAGCTGTCCTGTTGGTCTGTGGGTCACGGTTTGGACACGCTTCATTTGTACGTTTATACATCACCGACAGTACAGACCGAGCCAGACCCTGTACTAACCACTTGCTATGCACTGTCTCACTGAATCATCTAAATCAACTGTAGCCGCTGTTATTTATTTATTTGTTTATTTATTTAGAGATGGAGTTTTGCTCTTGTTGCCCAGGCTGGAGTGCGATGCTGCCATCTTGGCTCACTGCAACCTCCGCCTCCCAGGTTCCAGCGATTCTCCTGCCTCAGCTTCCTGAGTAGCTGGGATTATGGGCATGCACCACTACGTCTGGCTAATTTTGTATTTTTAGTAGATACAGGGTCTCGCTATGTTGGTCAGGCTGGTCTCGAACTCCTGACCTCAGGTGATCTGCCCACTTTGGTGGGCCCCGAGCCAGCCGCTTTACTAACACTACTATCAGCGCAGTGGCTTATGCCTGTAATCCCAGCATTTTGGGAGGCCAAGGCAGGCGGATCACCTGAGGTCAGGAGTTCGAAACCAGCCTGGCCAACATGGTGAAAACCCCGTCTCTACTAAAAATAAAAAAAAAGTAGCCGGGCTTAGTGGCGGGCGTCAGTAATCCCAGCTACTCTGGAGGCTGAGGCAGGAGAATCGCTGGAACCTGGGAGGTGGAGGTTGCAGTGAGCTGAGATTGAGCCACTACATTCCAGCCTGGGTGACGGAGCAAGACTCAGTCAAAACAAAAAACAAAAAACATCAAGCCTGTAATCCCAGCACTTTGGGAGGCCGAGGCGGGTGGATCACGAGGTCAAGAGATCGAGACCATCCTGGTCAACATGGTGAAACCCCGTCTCTACCAAAAATACAAAAAATTAGCTGGGCATGGTGGTGCGTGCCTGTAATCCCAGCTACTCAGGAGGCTGAGGCAGGAGAATTGCCTGAACCCAGGAGGCGGAGGTTGCGGTGAGCCGAGATCGCGCCATTGCACTCCAGCCTGGGTAACATGAGTGAAACTCCGTCTCAAAAAACAAAAAACAAAAAACAAAAAACAAAAAAAAAACTGCTCTCTAGCTGTCTGATTCCCCATGGGAAGTGATCAGTGAAGGACAGCCATAGTGGGTTCTTCCTGGTTTTGCTGGTACTACCCAGAACTGTCTGTGTGAGACGTAGCTTCCTTGCCAACTCAACATCCGCAAATGGGGCATCACCTGTTTAGTAGAAGTGAGTCTTCTACTGGGGCCGTTCTTGAGAAAAGCCCCTTTTTTTCTTGTTCATGACACCTCAGTGCCATGCCAGGTTGTCCTTAGTTTGTGGTCCCTTGAGCCTGTTTATCTGTTTTCATTTCCCTGAAGGATAGCTGCTCAATCTTGGGGTTATCCCATGGGGTCCCCCAGTGTGAATGTTGTACCCACAACATGGGACATTACTAGTGCCTCTTTCAGATTTGCGGGTGATACATCTGGCGGTTGTGGGACGTGGTACTGAATCTGTACCCAGAAGTTGGTATTTTTTGGGGGGTCGTGGATGATAAAGGAAAGAGTTTGGCCTGTAGGCAGAGAGTTGGAAGGGTACCCGGGCTTCCCCTGTGTTGCTGGCCTGGGCTGCGGCCTGAGTGCTTCCTGAGACAGGCTGGAATTCTTCATGTGCCACCGTTTCCAGAGAGGCTTCTTTAGCAGTGCGTCCAAAGGGAGCACAAATTGGGGATTTCATGTTTCAGGATGTGTCAAGTGGGAGGGGCTGAGGGAGGGTAGGACCCTGGAATAGGCTAGGGTCCCATCTGGTGACTTAGTTTCCCTTCTACCTGGTCAGGGCTTTGAAGTTCTAGATCATGCTCAAGAGAGATGGGAACCTTTAAATGTAACTCTTTCTGTGGTGTTTATTCCTAAAACAATCAGGATCATTGCAGAACATGGAGGAAGAACAGGTAGGTAGGCAGGTAAGCAGGCAGCAGACAAACACTATGCAAAATGTTATCACCCAGATATGACAGTGGTTAATAACAACGAAAATCGTGGTCATGAACATAGCTAACGATGACTGAACGCTTGCCACATGTTTTACCTTATTTCACTACTCAGAAAACAGTGCTCTGAGAGAACTGCATTCAGCACCCTGTGCTCGTAGGCATGTTATCTGAACTGCCCATTCACCTTCTGTCTGCCATCTATCTGCTTTCCATCCATTCTTCATCCATCCCTGCATTTTGCATTCATCATCTACCTGACCATTCATCCACTCCTCCATCTGTCCATCCGTCCATCCATCCATCCGTATATACATCCATGCATTTATCCATCCATTCATGCATATATCTATGCATCCATGTGTGTATTCATGTAACATTTCATTCATCTTTCCTTCCATCCACTTATCTAGCCCTCCTTCCTTCTTTCCATCCATCTGCCCACCTACCTTCCCTCTACGTATTCTTTCTCTTTTCCCTCTAATTCTTTCTTTCTTCCTTCCCTCCCTCTCTCCCTCCCTCCCTCTTTCCCTCCCTCTCTCTTTCCCTCCCTCCCTCTTTCCCTCCCTCCCTCTTTCCCTCTCTCCCTCTTTCCCTCTCTCCCTCTTTCCCTTTCTTTCTTCCTTCCTTCCTTCCTTCCTTCCTTCTTTCCTCCCTCCCTCCCTCCCTCCCTCCCTCCCTTCCTCCCTCCCTTCCCTCCCTCCCTCCCTCCATCCATCCATCTCATCTAACAATATTTGTTAAGCACCTACTCTGTGCCAGGCACTGTTCTGGGCACCAAGCGTGCAGCAGGGTTCAGTGCCTTCATAGTCCTGACATTCTAGTGGGGAGAAGTAGGTACAAAAGTCAGTTCATAAACCAGAACTTTAGATAATGATTAAGAGAGATGGTAAAAATAAAAGAAGGTAATGTGGAAGACGGTGTCTGCTTTCGATGGGGTGGCTAGGGAAGGGCTCTGGGAGGAAGTGACCTATGTGCTGAGACCTGAAGGAGACAAGGGGTCATCTGAAGAGCCCAGGGGAAGGTGTTGTAGGTAGCAGGACTGGTGTGTGCAGAGGCCTTGAGGCAGGAGCAAGCTGGGCATCGTGCTGGAAGACCCGAAGGCACAGGAAGCACGGGGGAGAGGTTCAGGAGGCTGGGCCAGTGCAGGGCAATGTGGGGTTTGTTTTAACCGCAGTTGCCTTTCATGGCAGGACTTGGTTTGGGCTTTTGAAAAGTCCTGGCTGCCGAAAAGGAAATGGGCTTGTGCTCTGGGCAGGAGTGGAGGCCGGGAGGGCCGTGAGGAGGCTGCTTCTGTGCAGGTGGGCAGGGTGCTGGTGTGCAGACAGGACGGCCCTCCTCAGGACCCTCCCATTCCCTGTTCTCAGTACCGACCCCAAACTGCATATGATTTTTTTTTTTTTTTTGAGGCAGAGTCTCGCTCTGCCGCCCAGACTGGAGCGCAGTGGCGTGATCTCAGCTCACTGCAACCTCCACCTCCCAGTTCAAGCAGTTCTCCGGCCTCAGCCTCCCAAGTAGCTGGGATTACAGGCGTGTGCCACCATGCCCGGCTACTTTTTTTGTATTTTTAGTAGAGATGGGTTTCACCATGTTGGCCAGGCTGGTTTCTAACTTCCGAGCTCAAGTAACCTGCCCGTCTCAGCCTCTCAAATGGCTAGGATTGCAGGTGGGAGCCATCGCGCCATTGCATATGGTTATTTATGTATTTGTTTCTCTAATACTACCTGTCTCCTCTATGGCACTATGAAGGTCCAGGAGGACAGAGACTTTGTTTCCTGCCCTGTCCCAAGTATGGTTCCTGGCACATGGTAGGGACACTTAATATTTGTCAAATGAACGACTAATAAGTTCCCCCCCCCACCCAAATCTAGGTGGAACTGGTAATGATGCTGAGTAACAGGGATGACTACATATTGATGACAATAGGTCTGGGCTCGGCGGCTCTGGCCTGTGTCCCAGCACATTGTGAGGCTGAGGTGGGCCGTTCACCTGAGGCTGGGAGTTTGAGACCAGCCTGAACAACACGGAGAAACCCTGTCTCTACTAAAAATACAAAATTAGCTGGGTGTGGTGGCACATGCCTGTAATCCCAGCTGCTCGGGAGGTTGAGGCAGGAGAGTCGCTTGAATCCGGGAGGTGGAGGTTGCAGGGAGCTGAGATTGCGCTATTGCACTCCAGCCTGGGCAACAAGAGCGAAACTCCGTCTCAAATAATAATAATGACAGTGATAAATGTAGCAAGCCTGCGCTGAACGTGCTGTGTAGACCTGGGCCGGCCCTGCCCACCCTCTGCCCAGCTGCACCTCCTTTGGTGGTTTGCACGATGGGACTTTCACCAGATCTGGGAGGCCCTGTCACCTGGCAGGCCCTCAGCAAATGACCGGCTGATTTGCAGGCTGTGCTCCCTTTCAGGAAAGGATTTATCAGCCGGACTTGGGTCTGGGTGGGGCAGGTTTGGGTGAGGCCTCTCAGCTGTGGGAGTTAGAACTTCTGTGTAAGTTGAGGACTGAAGTTCAGGTTTCCAGCCTGACTTTTCCCGGCCTTGTGACCTTGGGCAGGTCCCACCCTCTCCATGAGCCTTCGTGTATGAAGTGATGATGGTGACAGGTAGCAATACTACCGTTTGTTAACCCCCAGCATGTGCCAGGTACTGTGTTAGGTCCTTTAGTTCTCATGGTGACACACTGGGAGGCAGGAACTATTCTTATTCTCATTTTCCAGATGAGGAAACTGAGGTTGAGGTAGCTTAAGTCATTAGCCCGCGGTCAGTCGGCTAGAGGTGGTGGAGCTGGGATTAGAACCCATGTAAAGCTAATGCATGAACTCAGTGTTTAAACTCCAAACTTCAGTCATTCTCCTATCACTGGGATTTTCTTTTCTTTTTTTTTTTTTTTGAGACAGAGTTTTGCTCTTGTTGCCCAGGCTGGAGTGCAATGGCGCGATCTCGGCTCGCCGCAACCTCCGCCTCCTGGGTTCAGGCAATTCTCCTGCCTCAGCCTCCTGAGTAGCTGGGATTACAGGCACACGCCACCATGCCCAGCTGAATTTTTGTATTTTTAGTAGAGACGGGGTTTCACCATGTTGACCAGGATGGTCTCGATCTCTTGACCTCGTGATCCACCCACCTCGGCCTCCCAAAGTGCTGGGATTACAGGTGTGAGCCACCGCGCCCGGCCTGCTGGGATTTTCTTTATAGGTGTATATACCACCTGGGCTGTTTTTCAGTTAACATTTTTCTTGAACTTGTCTCTTTTCCAGTACCGAGATAGAATTCACTTATCATCCAGTTCACTTCTTTTTTTTTTTTTTTGAGACAGAATCAATGGCGTGATTTTGGCTCACTGCAGCCTCTACTTCCCGGGTTCAAGCAATTCTCCTGTCTCAGCCTACCAAGTAGCTGGGACCACAGGTGCACTCCACCTCACTCAGCTAATTTTTGTATTTTTAGTAGAGACAGAGTTTCACCATACTGGTCAGGCTGGTCTCGAACTCCTGACCTCAGGTGATCCACCCATCTAGGCCTCCCATGGTACTGGGATTACAGGTGTGAGCCACCACGCCCAGCCCAGTTCCCCTCTTTAAAGTGCACAGTTCAGTGGTTTTTAGCATATTCATAAATATGTGCAAATCTCACTGTGACCGATTTTGGAACATTTTCATTACTCCCAAAAGGAAACTCAATACCCATTAGTGGTGCCCTTCACCAATTTCCTCCCCAGCCTTGGATAGCCACTAATCTACTTTCTCTATGGATTTGCCCATTCTGGGCATTTCATATAAATGGGATCATACAATATGTGACATTTTGGGACTAACATATTTAATTTAGCAGAATATATATATATATATATATATTTTGAGATGGAGTATCACTCTGTCGCTCAGGCTGGAGTGCAGTGGCGCAGTCTTGGCTCACTGCAACCTCCGCCTCCAGGGTTCAAGTAATTCTCCTGCCGCAGCCTCCCGAGTAGCTGGGACTACAGGTGCATGCCATCACGCCCAGCTAATTTTTGTATTTTTAGTAGAGACAGGGTTTCACCTTTTGGCCAGGATAATCTTGATCTCCTAATCTTGTGATCCACCAGCCTTGGCCTCCCAAAGTGCTAGGATTACAGGTGTGAGCCACTGCGCCCGGCCACTTCATTCCTTTTTAAATTTGTTTTGAGACAGGGTCCCACTGTGTCACCCAGACTGGAGTGCAGTGGTACAATCACAGCTCACTGCCTCTTTGACTTACCGGGCTCAAGCAGTCCTGCTTCAGCCTCCCAGGTAGCTGGGGAACAGGTATATACCGCCATGCCTGGCTAATTTTTTTATTTTTAGTAGAGATGGAGTTTTGCTATGTTGCTCAGGCTTGTCTAGAACTTCTGAGTTCAAGTGCTGGGATTACAGCTGTGAGCCACACGGTCCCTTGCTGTGACCAGCGCTTACTGCTCTCACATATGTGCCGCACCCATGCACATATTGAAATATGTGAAATGGCCATTTTATAGGTCAAGAATGGCAGATACCAAAGTTTCATAGGGTACCACCTCAGGATGACCCCATCAGATAGGCAGCATTGATACAAATCAATACTGATTTCTTTCTCAGATGAGAAAACTGAGGCTCAGAGAGAGAATTGACTCAGCCGAGGAAACACAGCCCAGGATGGTGCAGAGCTGGGATCCAAATTTCCGTCTGTTCCTCCGGCCTCCCTTTGTACTTGGTGATGCTACTGCTGACTCACCAGCCGGGGATGAGAGCTTCGGCTAATTTGTTCAGCAGCAGGGATGGGTTTCCCTGCACCATCCACACTCCCGCCACTGTTCAGCATGGGCTTCCCATGTGGCTACTGGACGCCTTGTGGGAAGGGGCGGGCATTGGGGTGGGAACGGGGACTGAGCAAGTTTGGGGATTTCTCGTCTGTAGGGCCTCAGACAGCATGGTCCTCCCCCGCCCCACCCTGAGCCAGCGACCGCAGGCCCTTGGCCCTGCTGCAGCTGGGAACACTGAGCCGGGTACATCCCCCTGGGAAGAACTGCTCCACATTCGGCAGTTCCCTGTTTATGGAGGAGGACAGCAGAACCCCCAGGGGTGGGCATTGGATCCCAGCCCTAAGAAGGCTGTCTGGATTTTTGTGCCTTTTTTTTTTTTGGAAGCTTTCTTTTTCAGAGGAGGGAACAAAAGGCTGAGAGGATGAGTATTTTGCTCAAGGTCATTCAGCCAGCCAGGAGCTGAGCGGGGACAAGATGCTAGGATTTGGCTTCCCAATTCCTGTTTATTTCCACCTGACATCCCTCTCTGCCTCCCCCACCCTTCCTGGGCCCCCCTGTTGTTGTATGTGGTGGTCTGTCCATGCTGCCCCCCACCACCTTCCAGTGGGTATGAACTGCTTAGGGGTGCTGAGGCCCAGGAACTGTCTGGGTGAGGCTCGAACACCCACTGGCCACCTGCCAGACTTGGACACTCCCACCTGTGACGCAGAGAGCCCACGGGGCTGGTCGAGACATGAAGATGCTCTCGGCACCCAGCACCCCGGTGGGTGGAGGAACGGGTTTGGGCCCTTTCCCCACCTGCTCCCACATACTAGGGCCCACCCGTAGCTCAGCCCATGGGGGTCCTGCCTCTGGCTAGGCCTGGGACTGTAGGGCCCTCGTGCAAGAGACACAATGCCAGGCTGCAGTGCCTGGGCCGGGGACTCTGGCTTCTCAGGGACCTGCCAGTCAGGAGTTGGACCTTTTTTTTTTTTCAGACTGAGTCTAGCTCTGTCGTCCAGGCTGGAGTGCAGTGGTGTGGTCTTGCCTCACTGCAACCTCCGCCCCCCGGGTTCAAGTGATTCTCCTGCCTCGGCTTCCCAAGTAGCTGGGAGGAATCGGACCATGTTATTGGGTCAGGGGAGGATAGAGCAAAGCAGGTAGGCTCCCGTGTCCTGTAAGCCTAGGTTTGAGTCCTCTGCTTCACCACTTGCTGCCTGTGAGATTCTGGGAAATCCCTGGCCTCAGTTTCTCTGTCTATACAATGGGAATGATATCAATAGTAGAACCACCTCATAGGGCTGTCGTGAGGACTGGCTGAGAGGCTGCCTGTGAAGTTCTGAGCCCAGTGCCGGGCGTGTTGTCGGCAGCTGTTATGATGATGACTCTCAGTGTGCTAATCACACTAACGTTTTCATAATCAGCATCAGACACATTCATGTGTGTTTACTGGTGAACTTGCTGCATCAGAATTGCGTTTCTTGGAAAAAAGGGAAACTGACAGTGCAATGGAAGCAGGAGATGGATAACATGGCCCTTTAAAGGCTCTTTCTGTCCAGGACTTTCGGATAAAAGGTTTGGTCCATGCCTGGGACCGTGAGCTGTTGTCTGCCCCTCCGGAGCCTTGATAAGCAGGGCTGAAGGCCAGAGTGAAGCTCAGCAGGGATGGTAGGAGGCATCTTACCCCCCCAGCTTCCTCCTCGGAATAGCTTCCAGGTCTGGCCTCATAGAGCCTGTGAATCTGAAGCAGAAAGGCCTGAATGTGTCTGAGACCCTCTAACTCTGATCACCTGGGGAATCCACCTCCCCTGGCCCACCCTGGGGCTCCAGAGGGCCCCGAGGGGTCTGCTGTGCTGACATGCCAGGACCTCGGACTGGCTTCTCACCCTTAGATTCCCAGGGTGGGGGGGTGGAGAGGCAGGGCCTGCGGAAGCCCAGAGCAGGCAGGGCCTTGGCCCGCGTCACCCTGCAAGTGGAGACAGAGGATTCTTGGCTCTGGGCTCTGGGCAGGGACATTTTATTTATTGCTGAGTTGGCCTCTGTCCTCACAGAGTTTAATTTCTTAGCTTCCCCACATTCGTCACTGTAGTGCGTATTCCATAGTTATAAGTGGCTTCTTGTCCTAAACAAATCAAATCAAAAGGCCAAAAGTCTCCCTGGACCTGCATAGCGTCTTCTGAGTATTCAAAACCTCAGGGCCGCAGCAGGGTGTGCAGCAGGGTGTGCAGCAGGGTGTGCAGCAGGGTGTGCAGCAGGGTGTGCAGCAGGGTGTGCAGCAGGAAGTGATCATCGCTGTAATCATGGCAGTTAAGGTGCTGAACGGATGCTGTGAACTGGGCACTCTGCAATCACTTTATACTGAGTAACCTCTTCCATCCCCCAACAGCCCCAGGAGGCAGGTGATAGGGTTTGGCTCCGTGTCCCCACCCAAATCTCATCTTGAATCGTACTCCCGTAATTGCCCTGTGATGTGGGAGGGACGCAGTGGGAGACAATTTGAATCATGGCGGTGGTTTCCCCCGTGCTGTTCTTGGGGGAGTGATTACCAGATCTTACACGAGATCTGATTGTTTTATCAGGGGTTTTCGCTTTTGCCTCTTCCTCATTTTTCTCTTGCCACCGTCATGTAAGAAGTATCTTTCGCCTCCTGCCATGATTCTGAGGCCTCCCCAGCCATGTGGAACTGTAAGTCCAATTAAACCTCTTTTTCTTCCCAGTCTCAGGTATGTCTTTATCAGCAGCATGAAAACGGATTAATACGGCAGGTATAATTACTTTTATACCCATTTTACACCTGAAGAAACTGAGGCACAGAAGCAAAGTGACTTCAAGGCGGGAAGCTAGCATGTCATAGAACTAGGTTTTGAATTCAAGCAGCTGGGACCCATGACTATGCTCTAGTGCCTGACTTGTTTAAAAAAAATCCCACTTTTGGCCAGGCATGGTGGCTCATGCCTGTAATCCCAGCACTTTGGGAGGCCGAGGTGGGCAGATCACGAGGTCAGGGGATCAAGACCATCCTGGCCAACATGGTGAAACCCCGTCTCTACTAAAAATACAAAAATTAGCTGGGCGTGGTGGCACATGCCTGTAATCCCAGCTACTGGGGAGGCTGAGGCAGGAGAATCACTTGAACCAGGTAGTCGGAGGTTGCAGTGAGCTGATAATGCGCCATTGCACTCCAGCCTAGATGACAGAACAGGACTCCGTCTCAAAAAAGAAAATCCCACTTTTAAAAATTGTGAAATACTAGGTATAGTTTTACCATCGTAATCTCTGTCTCTGTCTTTCTCTCTCTCTTTTTTTTAAGGAAAAAAGCCTGCTGTCACCCAGGCTGGAGTGCAGTGGTACAATCTTGGCTCACTACAACCTCTGCCTCCTGGGTTCAAGCGATTCTCCTGTTCAGCCTTCTGAGTAGCTGGGACTACAGGCATGCACCACCATGCCCAGCTAATTTTTGTATTCTTAGTAGAGATGGGGTTTCACCATGTTGGCCAGGCTGGTCTCGAACTCCTGACCTCAGGCGATGTGCCTGTCTTGGCCTCCCACAGTGCTGGGATTGTAGGCGTGAGGCACCCCTCCCAGTAAGCCATCTTAATCTTTTTTTTTTTTTTTCTGACAGAGCCTTGCTCCGTTGCCCAGGCTGGAGTGCAGTGGTACAATCCTGACTCACTGCAACCTCTGCCTCCTGGTTTCAAGTGATTCTCCTGCCTCAGTCTCCCAAGTAGCTGGGATTAAAAGTGACCGCCACCACACCTAAGCTAATGTGCGCGCGCGCGCACGCATGTATGTATATTTTTTCAATACAGACAGGTTTTTGCTATGTTGTCCAGGCCGCTCTTGAACTCCTGACCTTGGGTGATCCACCTGCCCCGACCTCCCAAAGTGCTTAGGATTACAGGAGTGAGCCACCGTGCCCGGCCAACCATCTTCATCATTTTTAAGTTTACAGTTTGGTGGCATAGTACATTCACATGGTTATGCAGCCATTTCCACCATCCCTCTCCAGCACTTTCTTTTCTTCCCAAACTGAAACTCTTCTACCCGTGAACAACTCCCATGCCCCCTCCCCCAACCCCTGGCAACCACTGTTCTACGTTCTTTCTCTGTGAATTGACTACTTGAGGCATCTGATATAAGTGACCCATACAGTATTTGGCCTATTGTGATTGGTATATTTCACTTAGCAAAATGTCTTCAGGTTTCACCTGTGTTGTAGCATGTAAGAATTCCCCCCTCCTTTTTTTTTTTTTTATTTTTGAGACGGAGTTTCGCTCTTGTTACCTAGGCTGGAGTGCAATGGCACGATCTCGGCTCACCGCAACCTCCGCCTCCTGGGTTCAGGCAATTCTCCTGCCTCAGCCTCCTGAGTAGCTGGGATTACAGGCACGCGC
>NW_016107552.1:3022253-3024792 GCF_001604975.1 Cebus imitator | reverse complement strand
ATTACAGGCTTGAGCCACCGCGCCCGGCCTGGTCTTGATCTCTTGACCTTGTGATCCACCTCCTCAGCCTCCCAAAGTCCTGGGATTACAGGCGTGAGCTGCCGCACCCGGCCCAGTAATCCTGTTTTGAACATTTTGAGAAACAGCCATACCGTCTTCCACAGCGGCTGCACCATTTTACATTCCCACCAGTGGCGCACCAGGGTTTCAGTTTCTCCACATCCTTGTCAACACTTGTTACTTTCTGTGTGTGTATTTTACTGTAGCCATTGTTAAGGGTATGGCTGGCACGAGATTTAAATTGTGGGGCATTTGAAGGCCCAACATAGGGCCTCCGTTTCTATGTGAGGTGAGGTGCCTGGCAGGGTCTGATTCCTGTTAGAATGTCGGTCACATCATGCTGTGTTTTCTGGAAATATGTTGTTTTCCCTCACTGGACTGTGAACTTTCTGAAGATGTACCTGGTGCCCCCACGGAGAGCTGGCCTGGGTGAGATGCTGAGGAAATACTTAAGAGCCCACTTCTCACCGACCCCGGGCACACCCTGGTATGTGTCTTTGGTGGGAGAAACGCTTGAACCCTGCATTCATTCTTCCAGAGTGCTCTACGCTTACTAGGGAAGAAGAAGCCCCTGAGTGCCTGAGACGTGACTCAGCCCTGGATGCTCAGGAGAAACTCCCTGGAAAGCTTCATAAAAATACAGATGTGGGAACCACTATCTAGAGTCTCAGGCTCAGCTGGTCTGGGGCGGGACCTGGGTATCCGTATTCAAAGGGAAAATTTGGCCAGGTGTGGTGGCCCATGCCTGTAATCCTAGCACTTTGGGAGGCCGAGGCGGGAGGATTGATTGAGCCAGGAGTTCGAGACCAGCCTGGGCAACATGGCAAGACCCCCATCTCTACAAAAAATAGAAAAATTAGCTGAGTGTGGTGGCATGCACCTGTATATCCGGCTACTCGGGGGACCAGGGTGGAGGATTGCTTGGGCCTGGGAGGTTGAAGCAGCAGCGAGCTGTGATTGTGCCACTGCACTCCAGTGTGGGTGACAAAGCAAAACTTTTGTAAACAAAACCAAAACAAAAGTGGAAAACTCCCCATGTGATTCTTACAGCACCTGGCCTGAGATGACTGGACTCTGCCTGAATTAGCTGAGGAGAGACATGTGTACATGATGGGTAAAGTAAGTGAATGAATGAATAAATGAATGAATGAATGTAGAGTCCTCCCAAGCTCTGTCATCCAGTGATTTTTTTCCACATCCTTTTACTTCCCATGTGATTATTCCGCTAACTCTTTAAAACCACCTCACCTAGCTGTACTCAAACAATTCTGTGTATTATTACGGTCAATCGACAACCCCAGCGATGCTGGCCATAAATAGGAGATTACTTTAAAAACACAGACAAAGGAGCCAAACAGGGTCATCTGGTTCCCACTAAATAAATGCCGCTTTCACTGCAGATTTTTGCACCAGAAGAGGTCTTATCCTCTCTTTGCTGAAAAGCATGATTAGCACGTGTTGCAGGAGAGTTAAAGACAGGCTGGCACCTCATGGAGACTTCCTCCTGGCTGGAACCCCTTTCCTTCCATGAGTCAGTGCTATTGAATGTCCATTCCCTGGACTGTGTGCCTCCCACACTCATCAATGCAGAGCTAGGGAGTGAGGGTGGGGGAGGCAGGAGCCAGGTGGGTGCAGGGTTGTGGATCTGCATGGGTGAGGGCTTGTTTCTTGAGTGGCCTTTGCTGGTTGCTGGCATCTGCCCTGTGGGTGCTGGGGTAACCTGAGTCCAGGGCATCCCTTGCCCCACAGCAGCCCCAGAACCTCAGGAGGACCCAAGAGGCTTTTATCTACAGGGTCATTGAGCTGGGAGGGTCCCTGCCAAGGTCATGGCGTTGGCTGGGCACAGAGACCAGAGGGCACAGGCCTGGAGATTGGGAATCGGGAGGGAGAGGGAGCTTCTCCTGCAGGACCCAAGTCCTTGCAGGGTGAGTGCCAGCATCCTGGCTCCTTGCATCGCTTATGGGGAGGCCAGTGGTCTGGGTGCTGGTTTCCCTGGTCTGCTTCCACCTGCTGTGTGACCTTGGATGTGTCCCTTGGCCTTTCTGAGCATCATTCCAGGCGTCTGTCAAATCCATTTGGAAAGTACTCTTCTGATATCTGCTGTGGGCCAGGCTCTGTGCTGGGTGCTGCAGGGAGCCCTGACGCTGAGATCCCTTCTCTCTTGGGGTCTGTGGGCTGGAGGGAGAGGCAGATATTGCAGGAGGAAGAAAGAAGACCAGGATACTTTGAAGAAAATGAAGGATGAGGCCGGGTGCGGTGGCTCAAGCCTGTAATCCCAGCACTTTGGGAGGCCGAGGCGGGTGGATCACAAGGTCAAGAGATCGAGACCATCCTGGTCAACAAGGTGAAACCTCGTCTCTACTAAAAATACAAAAATTAGCTGGGCATGATGGCGCGTGCCTGTAGTCCCAGCTACTTGCGAGGCTGAGGCCGGAGAATTGCTTGAACCCAGGAGGCGGAGGTTGCGGTGAGCCGAGAT
>NW_016107552.1:3018901-3020366 GCF_001604975.1 Cebus imitator | reverse complement strand
GGGGAGAGAGAGAAAGAGAAAATGAGAGAGAGCAGCTACTCTGATCTCCGACACCACCAGAAACCTCTGGAATAGCTCTTTTCCATTGAGGATTTTTCTCCAGCTGCGTTTTGAGAGGGCTGTGGGGTGGTCCTTCGGGAGAAATATGCGTCAGTCTCCTGACTGCTGGGATGTGCTCCTTCCCCAGCAAGGTGGAGAGATGCCGTGTGTGCGTGTGCGTGTTGTGGGGGGTGGGGACGTGTGAAAGACAGGAGTTAAATTTGGTCCCGGATCTGAACACAGGTTTCCTTCCTCTCCTGGTGAAAGGCCCTGTCTCAGATGAATCATGTCCCAGACGTGATAAGCGTTCTGGGCCCACAGAATGGCAAGGCCAGTCTGGTGCTGTTGGAGGGATGCCTGCCCAGGGAATGTCAGACTCTGGTTTGGGACTCTGGAGGGACTTTGGGCCACTCCAAGGGATGAAGCCTGTGACTTTGACCAGAGCATCTTCCCTATGCAGGCTTCCCTCTGTATCTGTGGGAGACTGGGTTCCAGGACCCTCCTTGGATACCAAAATCTTCAGAAGCTCAAATCCCTGATATAGAATGGTGTAGTATTTGCATCTAACCTGTACACATCCCCCTGGATGCTTTTAATCATCTCAAGATTACTTATGATAGTTCATACAATGTAAATACCATGGAGGTAGCTGCTATACTACATTGTTTATGGAATATGACAAGAAAAAAACCTGTGTATCTGTTCAATACGGATGCAACCACCCTTTTTTTCCTCAAATATTTTCTTTTCTTTTTTTTTTTTTCCGAGGTGGAGTTTTGCTCTGTCACCCATGCTGGAGTGCAGTGGCTTCCCGGGTTCAAGCAATTCTCCTGCCTCAGCCTTCCAAGTATCTGGGATTACAGGCGCGCGCCACTGCACCCAGCTAACTTTTTTAGTAGAGATGAGGTTTCTTCCTGTTGACCAGGCTGGTCTTGAACTCCTGACCTCATGATCTGCCCGCCTCCGCCTCCCAAAGTGCTGGGATTACAGGTGGGAGCCACCACGCCCAGCTCATTTCCCAAATATTTTCAATCAGTGATTAATTGAATCCATAGATGTAGAGCCCATGGATACAGAGGACTTACTGAATATTCATTTCATTCATCCACTCACCCACCCACCCATCCATCCATCGCAAGCCTGATGCTCAACCCTGTGCTGAGGGCAGGGCCTCATGTTAATCATCCACCCACCAATTGTTATTTGAACATCTGTCAAGGGGCTGACCCCTTTCAAGCACTAGTGAGCATCCACAGAAATGAAGGACAAGGACCCTCACCCTCTAGAGGTCACAGCCTAAAGCAGGGGTCAGCCAGCTTCTCCTGTAAAGGACCAGACAGTAAATATTTTCAGCTTTGCAGACCGTAACACCTCTGTCACCTGCTGACCTCCTTGGTCAGCCCGAGACATATGTAAATGAGTGGGC
>NW_016107552.1:3014286-3017411 GCF_001604975.1 Cebus imitator | reverse complement strand
AGTAGCTGGGATTACAGGCACCCGCCATCATGTCCAGATAATTTTTGTATTTTTGGTCAAACTATCCTCCTATCTCAGCCTCCAGAGTATCTGGGACTCCAGGTATGTGCGACCACAGCTGGATAATTTAAAATTCTTTTTTTTTTTTTAATATGGAGTGGTGTTCTTGTTGCCTAGGCTGGAGTGCAGTGATACAGTCTGGGCTCACTGCAACCTTTGCCTCCTGGGTTCAAGCNGTTCTCCTGCCTCAGCCTCCTGAGTAGCTGGGATTACTGGTGCCCACCATTGCGCCTGGCTAATTTTTTTTTTTTTTTTTTTTTTTTTTTTTTAGTAGAGACAGGTTTCCCCATGTTGGACAGGCTGGTCTCTTAACACCCGACCTCAGATGATCCACCCGCGTTGGCCTCCCAAAGTGCTGGAATTACAGGCGTGAGCCACCATGCCTGGCCATTTTAAAATTTTGGGGGAGAGATGAATGTGGCCATGCTGCCTAGGCTGGTCCCAAACTCCTGCCCTCAAGTAATCCTCCTGCGTCAGCCTCCCAAAGTGCTGGGATTATAGGTGTGAACCTCTGTGCCTGCCTCTTACGGCTTCCTGATCTGCCCCGTTTACTCTCATTACATTTGTATCGAAACGTTCCTTGGGTTTCTCTGAGTTCTTCCCGTCTTCCCGTCCCAGACTGTGTGCCGCCTGGGGTAGGGATGTGACCTGCTTACCTGCCTGCCGTTCGTTGCTGTAACCTCAGGACTCCGAAGGGGACAAGGGAGTCTTGGTTTCATGCCTCTTAGATGTTCATTCTTGTTTTGTGAAAATGGGCCCTCAGTTCTCTCCCTCTTCTAACCGGTTGAGTGGGGGCGGGTGAGCAAGTTTTATGATAGGGTGGGGGAATAGTCCCCAAACATGAAGCAAAAATGAAATGACCCCACAGATACATGCCACCTCATCAGGTTCCTCCACCGCCGTAACACATGCTTATGGATCTTCGTAATGACGGCGGTTGCCATGGAGATTCTGAGATGTCATGGCCACTGGGAGGATAGCAGGTGTTGCTTTTTATTGAGCACTTACTATGTGTCAAGCACTGTGCTGGCGCTTTTCATGCATTTACTCATTTCATCCTCACGGCAACCTCTGAGAGAGATGCTATCATTATCCCCTTGTTACAGATGAGGAAACTGAGGCTCAGGGAGAGAGAGTCATTTGCTCAGGGTCACATAGATTGTAAGTGGCTGGGGCAGGATAGAAATCCAGATGGGGCCGGGCGCAGTGGCTCACGCCCGTAATCCTAGCACTTTGGTAGGCTGAGGTGGGTGGATCACAAGGTCAAGAGATCGAGACCATCCTGGCCAACATGGTGAAACACCGACTCTGCTAAAAATACAAAAATTAGCTGGGCGTGGTGGCACACGCCTGTAATCCCAGCTACTCAGGAGGTTGAGGCAGGAGAATTACTTGAATCTGGGAGGCAGTGGTTGCAGTGAGCTGAGATCATGCCACTGCATTCCAGCCTGGGTGACAGAGCAAGACCGTCTCAAAAAGCAAAAGAAAAAGAAATCCAGATGGGATGGTTCTTCCAGGTTCTGTGTCTGTACCTACGGGTTCCCCCACCCCTCACACACCCACACCTAAGCCTCTCTGTGCACGCCGCAGCCGCCTAGACCTACAACCACACACCCTGCTCTCAGGCCCCCGCCCCCGCCCCAGCCCCTCGCCATCACACAGCCAGGCTGCCACACTCCCACTGACCCTTCACAAGCACCAGGACACAGCTCCCAGACCCACAGGCAGAGCTGACCAGAGGACATGTGTACTGTTACCGTTCACTGTCTATTTGTTATTATTTTTTTTTTAGTTAAAGTCTTGCTCTGTCGCCCAGGCTGGAGTACAGTGGCAGGATTTCAGCTCGATTCAACCTCTGCCTCCTGGGTTCAAGGGATTCTCCTGCCTCGGCCTCCTGAGTAGCTGGGATCACAGGCATGCACCACCACGCCAGGCTAATTTTTGTATTTTTAGTAATGATGGGGTTTCACCATGTTGGCCAGGATGGTCTCAAACTCCTGACCTTAGGTGATACACCTGCCTTGGACTCCAAAAGCGCTGGGATTCCAGGTGTGCGCCACCTCGCCCGGCCCGTTACTGTCATGTGTGCTCCTTTCCTCCCTAGGTACCTCCCACACATGACTCAGTACCCCCAAACATATACACACATATCACGCCCACCCTACCTCCTGGAAACATGTTCCCTGGCCCCCCATACACACCCATGCTCACACACGTGCGTGCCCAACGTGCGCCCACGCCAGTAGCAGCTGTTCATGGTGGTATTAGGTTTGTGTTGCAGAACCACTACCTCCAGCCCAGTGCTGGTGTGGACAGGCCACCTCCGGAGTGTCAACATGTGGGACACAGCAGGCACCTGCTCACACCCCGGTCCTGCCCTTCCTTTAAGGGTGGAGCGCCCGTGGCCCTGCGGTGACCCGGCCTGCAGGTGGGCAGCTTCATGAGTGTTGGTTTGGGATTCCTGCCAGAGGCCAGAGGCCCAGTCTTCCCTCCTCATCTGTAGGAAAGGCCAGGGCTCGGTGGGTGAGCCAGACACTGAACTAGGTCCTTCTCGCCCAGCCGGGGAAATTGAGGCTCGAGTGCCATGGCCGAGGTCATAAGCCAGGACCAAAGGCTTCTGCTTGACCATACTGTCCCACTTCTGGCCGAGGGCTGGCCTAGGCAGCTCCTGTCACCCAGGCCTCCTCTGGGGACCCTTCCTTCCTTATTTCGTTTTATTTTTTTTGAGATGGAGTCTTGCTCTCTCACCCAGGCTGGAGTGCGGTGGCCTGACCTTGGCTCACTGCAACCTCCGCCCTCCAGGTTCAAGCGATTCTCCTGCCTCAGCCTCCCAAGTAGCTGGGATTACAAGCGCCCACCACCACTCCCAGCTAATTTTTTTGTATTTTCAGTAGAGATGGGGTTTCCCCACGTTGGTCGGACTGGTCACGAACTCATGACCTCAGGGTGATCCCCCCACTTTGGCCTCCCAGAGTGCTACGATTACTGGCATGAGCCACCACGCCTGGCCCCTTCCTTCCTTATCTTTAGGATTGTCCCCTTTCTTTCTTTTTTTTTTTTTTTTT
>NW_016107552.1:3007648-3014066 GCF_001604975.1 Cebus imitator | reverse complement strand
ATCTCTTGACCTCGTGATCCACCTGCCTCGGCCTCCCAAAGTGCTGGGATTACAGGCGTGAGCCACCGCGCCTGGCCAGGATTGTCCCCTCTTTCTTTCTGCCAGTCCAGCAGAGCGGATCAGGCTTGTGGCTCTGGAGTTTGACAAGATGAGTGACCTTGGACAGACAGTTCATCTCTTTCAACCTCAGTTTCCTCCTTTCTGATGCAGGGAGAATAATAGTCCCCATAGTCACTGAGTCATTGTGAGCGATCGTGGCCATAATCTCCATTCCGAGTTAATTTCGGAGCCGGGGATGTGTGTGACCAGCGTGGCGTGTGTGCTTGTTTTCTCGTTGAGGTTGTTACTTCCTCTGGTGTTGGGGACTGGGCTTTGCTCTGTCTCCTCCCATCTCTTCCTGTCCCCTCCTTGGCATGGCTACGTTAGCATTTTTGGGTTTGGGCCCAGAGGACCCCTCCTCCCGTTTGTCGAGCGGGCAGGACATGACTCACGTCTACACTGGCAGGCACCACCCTTGGCGTAACTGGCCACACCCAAAACTAATGTCCTGAGAGATTGTCTCTGGGGCTTAGCGATGTCACCTTCGGGACATTGGGACAGAAGATGGGGCTTGGACCCTGTAGGGGTCCAAACTGAGTTACCCTAAAGAGCTGGATTCCTTAAGGATGTCCATGCCTGGGGCTCTGCCAGGAGACAGGAGTCGTAAGTTTCAGGGTTCACATGGTGACTGGTAGGCCTCCGGACTTTTACTGGGGTCTCAGATGGAGGGAACGTACCTACCATGTGCCTGTGAAATTGTGTCTGTTTGCCATTACTGAGCTCTGTAAACACTGTATTTTTTCCCCTGAACACTGGCCCTGTCTTGTTCATACCTGTATCTCCGGCTCTTAGGACACTGCCTGGCACTTAGTAGGAGATTGCTAAAAGTTTAATCAGTAAATGAACAATGGCTGGGCGTGGTGGCTCAGGCCTGTAATCCCAGCACTTTGGGAGGCTGGGGCGGGTGGATCGCCCAAGGTCAGGGGTTTGAGACCAACCTGGCCAACATGGTAAAACACCCCTCTCTACTAAAAATACAAAAATTAGCCAGGTGCGGTGGTGGGTGCCTGTAGTCCCAGGTACTTGGGAGACTGAGGCAGGAGCATGGTTGAACCCGGGAGGCGGAGGTTTCAGTGAGCCAGCGCATTCCAGCCTGGGCGACAGAGCAAGACTCCCATCTCAAAACCATAAACAATGGCAAGCGCTTTTTTTTTTTTTAGATGGGGTTTCTCCATGTAGGTCAGGATGGTCTCGAACTCCTGACCTCAGGTGATCCACCTGCCTCGGCCTCCCAAAGTTCTGGGATTACAGGTGTGAGCCACTGCGCCCGGCCCGCCAAGCACTTTTTGATGTATGTTCTTAGCAAATTAGCTACTATTTGATATATGTTCTTATCAAATAAGCTACTATTCAAAGCAGATAGGATGGTTTAATCCATCTGACAGGTAGGGAAACTGAGGTTTGGGAGGTTAAGAAACTTGCCCATGCTCATAGAGGTAGGATTTGAACTTGAGTCTGCGCACTGTTGACTACCAGCCAAAGCTCTCTCCCCACTGAGACTCGCAGTTGCCAGGTGCTGATCTTGAAGCCAGCCTCTCTGCCTTTCCCTCTATCTGCCTTGAAGCCAGCAGTTCTCACCTGGATGCACAGGACGGAGGATGCTGACATGTGAGATGCTGTTCCCCGCACCAGGAGTGGAGACTCAGTGAGGCTCCTGGCAGGCAGGCGGTAACTCCACCCTCTCCCGCTCAGGAAAGCAGATTGGAGTGCTGGGAGGCAGGGTGAGGGAGGTGGTTCTGGGTGGCCTCAGAGTCCTGCCAGACCCTGTCCATTGTTCTCTCTCCAAACTCAGCCCGTGCTACTTTCCTTCATGCTACTCCAGCTGTGCAATCAGAAATTTCTATTCCTTCCATGCCCAAAGCACTTCTCTGACTCTAGACCTCATGGCTTTCCCTTGGCTGGCTCCCTCTCACTGTAGGTCATGCAGCTGAAATGTCACCTCCTCCAGGAAGCCTTCCTGATCGTCCAATCCGTGAAGCCCAGCTGTGATTCACGTCACAGACCCGGTTCTCTTCACCTCCCTTGTCACATGCTACCATCTTCGTCTTGGCTCGTGGCTTATCCACTGCCTGTCTTTTCCACCCTCCACCCACTAAACTCCATGCAAACAGGAAATGTTGAGTTTATCCGTATCTATCACCAAACGTGGGGGATGGCACATACTAGGTCAGTACATCTTTTGGATACATTGGTAAAAGAGCAGCTTTTTAAAATTCAGCAAGTGCAAGTGTTAGAACCTCATCATCTTGGTAGTCAATGGTTTGCTGACACATTTCAAAATGGGGTGCGTCTCCCCACTGCCACTGTACCTTAGGAGAGAACTTGTATTCCAAGCCAGTCCTTCCATTGTGAGTCAGAGATTCTAGGAAAGAGGAGGGTCATAGGTTGGGTTTCCCCAGAAGCAGAGCCTAAGTCAAGAGTGCAAAGGCAAGCAATGTATTTGGGTAGCAGTGTACCTTTAGGGTGAGATAAGGAGCAGGTTCCCTTGCGGGGCAGCTGGGGCTTAGCTGTGTTGGGGACCTCTGGGGGCCTACAGAACATGCCATTAAATTGTCCGACCTGAGTGCTAGGGAGCTGGGCTATTTATCCCCCAGCCGCAGAAAGTTATCCACCAGTGCTGAGAGGATTTGGGTGGAGTCCAGCAGTATTTGCTGTGACAGAGCCGGCCCTTCCCAGGCACCCCGTGGTGCCTGGGGTGCCACACCTCTGATGAGGACCTGGCTGGCTCCAGCAGGAAGAGAGTTACCGTGGCTCAGGTGAACCAGCGCATGAGGTCAGAGGCTCTGACAAGGGAGTGGCTTCCCTGTTCCTGCTTCTGCCTGAGATCCAGGGCTGTCTGCAGAAAGGTGCCTCTTTGGGCATATGAGGATCTCTGGGGCCAGAGAGGTCGTTTTCTTCAGGTCTCCTTTTAAGGATGAGTTGTATCATCACCAGAGCTGTTGTGTACTGAGCACCTGCTGTATACACTCTCCAGGCCTTTTTGCTTCCTTGTGTCCTTTGGGATAGAGTTGGGGGGGTCCACTCTATCCCCTTGGGATGGGGGACAAACCGTGTCCCTCTTTATACTTTCCGGCCACTTTCCTGCATTTGTGCAGAAGCTGTGCAGCCTAACTCTGCAGGCTCCTTCCTTACCCCAGTCTCTGTTGTATGTAAGGTGCTTTTTTGGCAGGGGACAGGGTCTCACTCTGCTGCCCAGGCTGGAGTGCAGTGGTACAGTCATGGCTCACTGCAGCCGCACGCTCCCCGTCTCAAGCGATCCTCCCACCTCTGCCTCCCTGGTAGTTGGGACGACAGGCAGGTGCCACCAGGCCCGGCTAATCGTTTCTGTATTCTGTGTAGAGACAGGGTTTAACCATGTTGCCCAGGCTGGCCTCCAGATCCTGAGGTCAAACAGTCCACTGCCTTGGCCTCCCAAAGTGCCGGGATTACAGGCATGAGCCACCGTGCCCAACTGCAGTCTCTTTAAATAATGAAGAATAATAGTGTTGTGAGGACAGTTGCCGATGGAGGTGTTGACCATTATGCGATCTCATTTAATCTTCACAAAAGCATGTGAAATACCCACCCTTCCTTTTTCTTTTGACGGAATCCCACTCTGTCTCCAAGATCTTGGCTCACTGCAACTTCCGCTTCCGGGGTTCAAGCGATTCTTCTGCCTCCGCCTCCCAAGTAGCTGGGACTACAGGCACCTGCCACCCACCCGGCTCATTTTTTTGTGTGTGTATTTTTAGTAGAAGCAAGGTTTCACCATGTTAGCCAGGATGGTCTCGATCTTCTGACCTTGTGACCCGCCCGCCTCAGCCTCCCAAAGTGCTGGGATTACAAGCGTGGGCCACCATGCCCGTCTGCTTCCATTTTATGGATGAGGAAGGTGAGGCTCAGAGAGGTAGAGTGAGTTGCCCAAGGTCACACAGCTAGTACAGGTGGAGACAGCTGGCTCCGGAAGTCCCTGTTCTGAATGGTCGTACGGAGGGACACAGACAGAGAGAGGAGACTTGGGGCCCCCAGCTGCCACTCCTACATGTCACGCCCTGACCGCAGTGTCCTCTGAACCCCTAACTGGTGATTATGCTGGGTAAAATTGGGATCTGGGAGAAGTGAAGGCAGGTGGTGTTTACTGAATTTAGGAGATTGTAGAGTGTTTCTCTCAAACAAGGCCAGGTAAGTCATCTTCAGGGGAGGAGCCCACAAGGACTCATTTGGGAACCGATCCCTGTGTGTGCAGGTCGCTATGCTGAGAGCTGGTGACAGGGCAGGGTGACTCAGTGGAAGGCTCCCTCTTGGACTCAGAGGCACATTTTAGAGCTTCATTGCTGAAGGCTGAAAAGCACAGCATAGGTCCTTCTGGGTATCTTACAGAGATGAACGTAAAGGGCATTGCGAACCAGCAAGTAGACCCTCCCCACATGTGCACACGGGCACCTTGTGGATTACATGTCCCCTTACAGCCTGGCCCCTGGGTTGGCCACTGGAATTGCCATTCCTTTTTAGACTTAGATTTGGGAGGCAGGGTGTCAGCCTGGAGTGCGGGTGAGTACATGAAAGCCTTAAGTTCTGTCCTATGTTGAGTTCCCTAGAAGGAGAGCTTGAGACAGGAATTCTATGAAAGTGATTGATTTAGCTGGGCACGGTGGCTCACACCTGTAATCCCAGCACTTCAGGAGGCTAAGATGGTTGGATCACGAGGTTAGGAGTTCGAGACCAGCCTGACCATTACGATGAAACCCTGTCTGTACTAAATCTACAAAAATTAGCCGGGCATGGTGGCACTTGCCAGTAATCCCAACTACTCAGGAGACTGAGGCAGGAGAATCGCTTGAACCCAGGAGGCGGAGGTTGCAGTGAACAGAGATCTCGCCACTGCACTCCAGCCTGGGCGACAGAGCGAGACTCCTTCTCAAAAAAAAAAAAAAGTAATTGATTGGAGCTGTGACTCATGAATCCTGGAGAGAGGGAGGCGGGGTAGGGCAGGGGAGGGGACGTTTGGCTTCAGCCCAATCCCCTGACTGGCACTCTGAAGCCACAGAGTAAGTCCTGCCTTGGGGCAAGGGTAAGTAGCTCCTTGTGTCCCTTGAAAGCCAGTCATTGGTTGTGGGAAGAGGGATTTACCAGGAGGGGTGGAGATTGTGGGCCAGCTTGTTGGAGGACATCCCTCCTGGAAAAGGGTGTAACCATGAACTGTGAGCAGAAAACCTTCAAAGCAGCTGGGGGATGGGTACAGCAGCAGGAAAGGGGATTTGGGGGAGGGGCAGATCCAACAGCATCTCCCTTACGTTGCAGTGCTGGATTCATCCCTCATTGGCTGTGTGACCTCAGGCCAGCCTCTCAGGGTCCGAATTTTACCTTCTGTACGCCAGGGTCCTGCAGAGAGCCACTATGGGCTCTACCCCATTCTTACCCTCCATGCAGTGACTTACTGATATACTTCAGCAGATGTTTATTATGTACCTAACACATGTCAGGTACCTTGCAAGGCTCTACACAACCGAAACAGACATATCAGCAGGCATAACACAGTGGGGTTGGTGTCACAAAGAAACAGAGAGTTATGGTTACCAAAGTCTACCTGGGCTGGTGGCAGGGTTCTGGGAAGCCTTCCTGGAAGAAGAGGTATCTAATTAGGGACCCATGCGCATTAGCAGTCGTGGGTACCGATGTCACTCAGGAAAAAGAGAAGGCGACTGGCTGCTTTCTGTGGGTCTCTTTCCCATCCCAGGATGGAATTCTTCCAGATCTTGACTTCTCCCATGTCTTGCTTGAGAGAGGAAATTGCTGGTATGAAAAACAGTCACAACGAAACTGACTGCGATGTCTGGGATGATAAACTAGGAGCTGGGAGGGAAAGGGTGCTGGTGGGGGTCGTCGGTGTTGAGAATCATGGCTTGTGGGAGGCAGAGCGTGAGGCTGGTGGCGCTGGTGCCGATGGTGGGGTAGGAGATGAGGTCTCAGTGGTGGACCAGCGCACATAACCCAAGGCCGTGGTGAGGCGTGTGGACTTCATTTTGTGAGCACCTGGAGGCCACGGGAAGTTGTGGGTTGGCCTTAAGCATAATGTACATACAGGAAGGTACACACGTTTACATATGTATACAACATGTAATCACCCATAATGTACATACAGGAAGGTACACACATTTTAGATGTCAACGAGACACACGTTTACATATGTATACAACATATGTATACAACATGTAATCACCCATAATGTACGTACAGGAAGGTACACACATTTTAGATGTCAACGAGACACACGTTTACATGTGTATACAACATGTAACCACCCATAATGTACATACAGGAAGGTACACACATTTTAGAT
>NW_016107552.1:3005927-3007548 GCF_001604975.1 Cebus imitator | reverse complement strand
GTAATCACCCATAATGCACATACAGGAAGGTACACACATTTTAGATGTCAACGAGACACACGTTTACATATGTATACAACATGTAATCACCCATATCAAGATACAGAACATTCCCAGGTCCCCAGAGAGGGTCTTTATACCCCTTCCTAGTCACAGTCCCCAAAGGTAATTGCTGTTCTACCTTCTGTCACCCTACCTCATAAAAATTTTGCCTGAATTTCATATACATGTCATTTTACAGAACACTTTAGAATCCTGCTTGTTTTGCAAACCTTAAAGCCTGTGGTATTTACCCATGTTTTCCCCTTATTTGTTTTAAATTTTTTTATTTTTTTGAGATGGACTCTCACTGTCGCCAGGCTGGAGTGCAGTGGCATGATCTCGGCTCACTGCAACCTCCACCTTCTGGGTTCAAGTGATTCTCTTGCCTCAGCCTCCTGCGTAGCTGGGAGTACAGGTGTGAGCCACCATGCCCAGCTAATTTTTGTATTTTTAGTAAAGATGGGGTTTCATCCTGTTGACCGGGATAGTCTTGATCTTTTGACCTCATGATCTGCCCACCTTGGCCTCCCAAAGTGCTGGGATTACAGGCGTGAGCCTGGCCTATCCGTGTTTTTTTCTTCTTGCCGTACAAATATTTTTTACTTACAATGGGGATACATCCTGATAAACCCATCATTAGTCAAAAATACTGTAAGTCAAAGTTGCATTTAGGTTAGGTGTGGTGGCACATACTTGTAATCTGAGCACTTTGTGGGGCTGAGGCAGAAGGATGGCCTGGGCCCAGGAGTTTTAGACTAGCCTGAGCAACATGGTGAAAACTATCTCTCCAAAAACAGAACATAAAACCCAACAAAAAAAATTAGATGGGCCCGGCAGTGTGGGCCTGTAGATCTAGCTACTTGGGAGGCTGAGGTGGGAGGGTCACTTGAGCCGGGAGGGCAGGCTGCATTGAGCCATGATTGCACCAGTGCACTCCAGCCTGGGTGACAAAGTAAGACCCTGTCTCAAAAACAAAAGAAATTGGCTGGGTGCAGTGGTTCATGCTTCCCAACACTTTGGGAGGTTGAGGCAGGTAGATCATGAGGTCAGGAAATCGAGACCATACTGGCCAATGTGGTGAAACGCTGTCTCTACTAAAAATAAATATAAAAAATTAGCTAGGTGTGGTGAGACGTGCCTGTAACCCCAACCACTTGGGAGGCTGAGGCAGGAGAACCGTTTGAACACGGGAGACGGAGATTGCAGTGAGCTGAGATCGTGCCACGGCACTCCAGCCTGGCGACAGAGCAAAACCATGGCGACAGAGCATCAAAACAAACAAAAACAAAAGGAATTGCACTGAATACTCTGATAAATGTATCACTTACTGTGAAGTTTAAAAACTAAGTGGAACCATCACAAATGAAACCATCCTATGTTGGAGACTATTTTTGCAGTTTGTGTATTGCTGTATTGTATGCTATTATGTGAATACGCCACAATTTATGTGTCAAGTGTAGTGCTGATGGACATCTGATGGTTTCCAGGTTCTGACTATTGAGGAGGAAGCTATTGCAAACATTTACATATAAGTCTTTCATTTCCATTGAGTAGATACCTAGGAGTAGAATTGCCAGGT
>NW_016107552.1:3002719-3004022 GCF_001604975.1 Cebus imitator | reverse complement strand
CTCTCTCAGCTCACTGCAACCTCCGCTTCCCGGGTTCAAGCGATTCTCCTGCCTCAGCCTCCCGAGTAGCTGGGATTACAGGTGCGTGCCATCACGCTTGGCTAATTTTTGTATTTTTAGTAGAGACGGGGTTTCACCATCTTTGTCAGGCTGGTCTCAAACTCCTGACCTCGTGATCCACCTGCCTCGGCCTCCCAAAGTGCTGGGATTATAGGCATAAGCTACCACACCCAGCCAAGATTCAGCTTTAATTGTCCTGCCAGTCTTCCAAAATGTTCGTGCCAACTTGAAAGCAGCTTTAGTTCCACATTCTTGTCACCACTTGGTAATGCCAGTCTGTAATTTTAGCCATTGTGGAAGATGTGGAGTAGTATAGTATTTTATAATCTATATAGTGTATAGTGCGCACACACACACACACACACACACACACACACAGAGAGAGAGAGAGAACGCATGCACATTAGGGTCTTGCTGTGTCACCCAGGCTGGAGTGCACTGGCGCAATCATGGCTCACTGCAGGCTTGACCTTCTGGGTTCAATCCACCCACGTCAGCCTCCGGGGTAGCTGAGACTACAAGCATGCACCACTATGCCTGGCTAACTTTTTAATTTTTTGCAAAGACAGGGTCTCACCATATTGCTTAGAATCGTCTCAAACTCCTGGCTCAAGTGATCCGCTCTCCTCAGCCTCCCAAAGTGCTGGGATTGTAGGCATGAGCCACTGCACCTGGCCTTGAATAGTGTGGTATCTCACTGTATTTGCTTTGTTTTTTTAATGTAGCTTTTGTGTTGTCTTGTTTTGTTTTGTTTGAGACAATTCTGGCCCAGGCTGGAGTGCAGTGGCACAATCTTGGCTTACTGCAACCTCTGCCTCCCGGGTTCAAGAGATTTTCATGCCTCAGCCTACCAAGTAGCTGGGATTACAGGTGCATGCCACTATGCCTGGATAATTTTTGTACATTTAGTAAAGCTGAGGTTTCACCATGTTGGCCAGCCTGGTCTGGAACTCCTGGCCTCAAGTGATCTGCCTGCCTCGGCCTCCCGAAGTGCTGGGATTACAGGCATGAGTCCCACCGCACCTGGTCTTTTATTTTTATTTATTTTTTTTGAGTAGAGGCAGGTTCTTGCCCTGTTTCCCGGGCTGGTCATGAACTGGCCTCACGCAATTCTCCTGCCTTGGCATACCAGTTTTGTGATTATAGGCATGAGCCACTGCCCCTAACCCTCATTGTATTTTGTGTTTTTCCAATGACAAATGAAGTTGAGCTTCTTTTTCTTTCTTTTTTTTTTTTTTTTTGA
>NW_016107552.1:2998279-3002325 GCF_001604975.1 Cebus imitator | reverse complement strand
TGTGTGTGTGTGTGTGTGTGTGTATGTGTGTAGTGCACATTTGAGTCTTTTGTGCTTAAAAGAAAAAAAACTGAATTGTCTTTTTTCTTACTGACTTGTAGTTCTTTATATTTCTGAATAGAGTGCTTTGTGAAATATGTATGTATGTGTATGTAGGTGTGTATATACATGTATGTGTGTGTACATATATGTATCTATGTCTATGTATTTATATATACTTTCTTTTTTTGAGATGGAGTCTCACTCTTGCCCAGGCTAGAGTGCAGTGGTGCCATCTCAGCTCACCGCAACCTCTGCCTCCGATGTTCAAGCAATTCTTCTGCCTCAGCCTCCCAAGTAGCTGGGACTACAGTCGTGTGCCACTATGCCCGGCTAATTTTTTTTTTTTTTGTATTTTTAGTAAAGACGGGGTTTCACCATGTTAGCCAGGATGGTCTCGATCTCTTGACCTTGTGATCTGCTCGCCTCGGCCTCCCAAAGTACTGGGATTACAGGCGTGAGCCACCGCGCCCGGCGTATATACGTATTTTTAATCCTAGTCTGTGACTTGGTTATGTCATTCTTCATGGTATCTTCTAATGAACAGAAGTTTCACTTAAGATCAATCTATTCCGTGTTTTCCTGTAGAAATGTTGTGAAGATTTTCACTGAAAAATTTTTGTGTAGGGGATGAAATGTTTGCAGTCGCATTTTGGAGAGTTGATGCCTGCCCCAGCATGGATGTGGCCATGAGGGAGGCTGATGGAGTCCTCCAAGCAGGAGAAGGTGGTGGTCTGGACTGGGGCGAGGGGAGATTGGCCCAGGGAGTAGACGGAGGGAAGTGGAGGATGTGGAGAGATATTCAGAGGCAGACTGATAGGATTAGAGTGGGGCATGATCTCTTAGAATCCTTTAGGGCACTTTCTATTTTAAAAAATGCTAACTCATGAGTCGCTGGAGCAGACCATCCTGCCAGGCCTGCCCAGCCTGTCTCCCACACCTGGCAGGCCTGAGCGGCTGTTGGTTTTCACACCTGCTGTGTGGTCCTGTTGGCCCGTAACACAGGATTCCTGTAGCTGGGAGAACCTGCATTTATAGCATCCTTGGACTAACGCGATTTTTACATTATGTAAATAAGTATATATTTTTATGTTATATAAATATACAATATAAAATATATAATCATATATAAGTGTATGCATTTATATACATATACAGACATACAGATATATACACACACATATTGCATCATGAATCAGGAACTCTAAGTTCTAGTGGTAATTCTGACTGGCAAGTGTCCCACCTCTGGTTAGGAAAAACACTCCTCTCTCCTATTTCCCATTGTCCTGCCCTAAAAAACAGGCAGACTTGCCTTATTTTTGGAGTTAGCATTTGTCATGGAGGTGCTGTGGTTTAATGGTCCAGGAAGAAAACCGCTTTGGAGTTTTTGCTCCTGGTAACCATTGGTAACCAGTGGGTAGGAGAAGCTAAGCGTGTTCAGCTGTTTTAGGTGGGGCTCCCCCAGAAGCAGGCCCAGAGACAAGGATGGAAACATGAATAGCTTTTTGGGGAGCTGACCCCAGCAGCATTGTTGCACGAGAGTGGAAAGTGAGACAGGGAAACCAAGAGGCCATACAGGGTGTGTGATGAAAACCAGACACCTCAGGCTTCTTCCCCAGAGGAGGGAGGGAGCTGGGGTGTTGATATGCCAACTTCCTTCGTCTTTGGTGGAGGCCTGCTCTGGGGCATTCATTGGCTCCATTTATGTCCTGAGCTACTCCCACGGCCAAAAACCAAGCCTATAGCTAGAAAAACGGCAGATGTCCCCGGGCCATCTTCTGCTTCTAGAAGTAAAGACCGCAATGTTCTTAGCTTACCGTCTGCTTCTAGAGGTGAACGCTGAGGGCAAAGGGCTGGGCACCAGTGGCGGCTGCTGAACCCTCCTTGAGAAACATTTGGATGCTGTGACATTTGTATATTTGGAAATTTAGTCCGTTGAACTTTATGTTTTAACTTCATGGTCTTTTTTTTTTTTAGACAAGGTCTCACTCTGTAACCCAGGCTGGAGTACAGTGAGGCCATCTCAGCTCACTGCAACTGCCCCTTCTGGGGATCAAGCGATTCTCCAGCCTCAGCCTCCCAAGTAGCTGGGAGTACAGGCACAAGCCTCCCACACCCAGCTAATTTTTGTAGAGATGGGGTTTTGCCATGTTGCCCAGGGTGGTCTCGAACTCCTGAGCTCAAAGCGATTCACCCGTCTCGGCCTCCCAAAGTGCTGGGGTTACAGGCCTGAGCCAGTGTGCCCGGCCTCTTTGGCATTTTAAAAAATACTTTCTTTTCCCTTCTTACTACAAACACATTCATTTATCAGAAGGCAACACAGCAAAGGAATCAAGAGAGCGGGCTTCATGGTCTTAGTGTCTCTGAGCCTCAATTTCCCCATCCGTAAGATGGGAGTAAAATGCCACCTGCCTCTGAGGTTGCTGGGATAAATCATTTTTTTGTCTGTGAAGCATTTCACATAGAAACTGGCTACACATCCAAATACAAATACTTCTCTTGTTACCGTTACATAAAACTTATAACTACACAAAAAAGATTAAAAATCAGCCATAGCCTTACCTTTTTTCACTTGGAGATAATTTTTGTAAACATTTTCACACGTGTTCCTCTAAGTCTTTCTCTCAGCATCCATACATTCAAATTTATATACCCATCCTTCTGCCTCTATATAAAATGGAAAATAGGATTTTTTTTTTTGAGACAGGGTTTCACTCTGTTGTTCAAGCTGTTTTGCAGTGGTTTTATTGTAGATCACTATAGCCTTGAACTCCTGGGCTCCAGTGATCCTCCCACCTGAGCCTCATGAGTAGCTGGGTCTGCAGGTGCACACCAGCACGCCAGGCTAATTGTTGTGTTTTTTGTAGAGATGGTGGGGAGGGGGGTCTTACTATGTTGCCCAAGCTGGTCTTGAACTCCTGGCCTTAAGTGAGGCCTTGGCCTCCGGAAGCACTGGGATGACAGGTATGAGCCACCTTGCCCAACTGAAATGGGCTCTTCCTGTTCATATTGTACCTCTAAATGTGTTAAATTTAACTGTTATTTATTTGGCTAGCTAATAACGTTCGATTCAGAGCGAAAAGATGCCAAAGTGTGGACACTAAAAATTCTCTCTACCATCCCTGTTCCTCCATCTGCCCACTTCCCTGCCCTTCAGGGAACACACTTAAAACTTAGTTTTAATTTCTTTTACTTCCCCCCAAACTCTTTGTAACTGCTTTTAGCTGAAAGCGTAGAAGATTTGATTGTACTCATTATGACTCATTAACTGTCAATCAGTGTATCCTGAATGAATTCCATATAGGTGACAAAGGTTACCTTAGAAATTGAAAGGTTGGCCGGGCACCGTGACTCACCCCTGTCATCCCAGCACTTTGGGAGGCCTAGGCGGGCAGATCACCTGAGGTTGGAAGTTTGAGACCAGCCTGACCAACATGGAGAAACCCCATCTCTACTAGCTGGGCTTGGTGGCGCGTGCCTGTGATCTCAGCTACTTGGGAGGCTGAGGCAGGAGAATTGCTTGAACCCAGGAGGCAGAGGTTGCAGTGGAGATAGAGATTTTCCTGGTTCCTGTATGTTGGTTAACAAGGGAGATGGATTTGGGGGTGGAGGGGGCCATGGTGGATCATGCAAACTCACTGCACTCCCCAGTCTAAACCACAAGGGCTCTGTTCGTGTAATAATAACTCACTTCATTCCTTGGATCCTTCGCTAAGCAGAACGCTTCATTAACCCAAGACCTCTACTTTACATGCCTCGTCCTAGTGCGCCCAGCATTTAAGGCAGAGGGACAAAGATGTCAAAATAAACTCTTCTCAGTGGTGCCAGAGGTCATACATAGCTCCTTCCAGTGGGGAGGCGGGGTGGGTGGGGTAATTCGTGGTTAAATTAAATAAGGTGGCCGGGTGCGGTGGCTCATGCCTGTAATCCCAGCACTTTGGGAGGCTGAGCTGGGCGGATCACAAGGTCAAGAGATCAAGACCATCCTGGCCAACATGGTAAAACCC
>NW_016107552.1:2995707-2997364 GCF_001604975.1 Cebus imitator | reverse complement strand
CAGCCTCCCAAGTAGCTGGGACTGCAGGTGTCTGCCACCATGCCTGGCTAGTTTTTTGTATTTTTACTAGAGATAGGGTTTCACCATGTTGGCCAGACTGATCTCAAACTCCTGACCTCAGGTGATCCATACACCTCGACCTCTCAGTGCTGGGATTACAGGTGTGAGCCACTGCGCCTGGCCTTTATGTCATTTTAAATGAACTGATACTTAAATTTTAGTAACTACATGGGAAGTACAGTACCAGGACCTACCTCCCAGGATTTGATGCCGTTAAATGCTTAACAATTAGCAATGGGAGCATTGAGGAAAGAACTTCATGAGCTGTGGGCTTCAGGGTTATTCCGGTGGCCATTCAGCTCAATACTGCCTCCTTCAGGAAGCCCTCCCCTTGTATCCCCAGCCAAGTTAAGCTTTGCACGAGTTTCCTATGGTGCTGTAACAGATTCTTACAATTTAGTAGTTTAAACAAATTTCTTACTTTACAGCTGTGGCGATCGAAATGAGTGTGTCCCTTCTGAGGCTCTTGGGGATAATCCAGTCCTTGCCTTTTCTGGCTTCTGGAGGCTGTGTCATTCCTTGGATTTCGGCCTCACATCACTGTTTCTGTCTTCGCATTCTCTCTGACTCTGCCTTTCTCTTATAAGGACCCTTGTGGTGACACTGGGCTCAGAGGATCCAAGATAATCTTCCTGTGTCAAGAGCCTTAACTTAATCACATCTGCAAAGTCCCTTTTGCTATGAAGGCAGTGTATCTGTGGGTTTTGGGGATTAGGACCCAGACGTCTTTAGGAGGCATTAATTCTGTTTACTGCAGTCTCTTCTTCCTGTGGGTTTCAGTCATGCCTCTGAGCCCCACACTGCCGCGGTCACCATCTGTGGCCATGCCTGCCTCCTGCACCAGACCATGCCTCAAGGACAAGGATGTTCTGCACCCAAAACTTGCCAGAATACCTGCTCTGAGCTGGGTGGGACCTGTGCTACCCTGGAGTTAGAAGGTCTGCTAGTGTTGAGGGAGGAGGCGGGACTCGACCCTGGAGGTGGGGCTCAGACTCTGGACCAGACTGAAACAGGGAAGAGGCGAAAGCCCCTCTCCATAAGACATGTCCACGAGTGCCATGTCCGTTTATTGTTACCATGGCAACACACAGTTGTTATGGCCCCTTTCCATGGCAACTACCTGATGACCCGGAAGTTAGCATTCCTTTTCCAGAAATTTCTGCATAATTTCCCCCTTGACTTGCATGTAATTAAAAGTGGGTATAAACATGACTGCAGAACTGCCTCTGAGCTGCCACTCTGGGCACACTGCCTATGGGGTAGCCCTGCTCTGCTGCTGTACCCTGCCGCTTCGAGAAGTTGCTGTTGGCCGGGCACGGTGGCTCACGCCCATAATCCCAGCACTTTGGGAGGCCGAGGCGGGTGGATCATCTGAGGTCAGGAGTTTGAACCAGCCTGGTCAACATGGTGAAACCCCATCTCTACTAAAATTACAAAAATTAGCCAGGCGTGGTGGCAGGTGCCTGTATCCCAGCTACTTGGGAGGCTGAGGCAGGAGAATATCTTGAACCTGGGAGGTGGAGGTTGCAGTGAGCTGGGATTGCGCCACTGCACTCCAGCCTGGGAGACAGTGCGAGACTCCATCTCAAAAAAAAAA
>NW_016107552.1:2987688-2994247 GCF_001604975.1 Cebus imitator | reverse complement strand
AAAACATAAAAATAAAAATAATAGTATCAACCCCAGAAGGGTCATTGAGGGTATTAACAGACATGCATGTAGGGCCTTTGGTATGTCACCGGCACTGGGGTTGCCCTTAATAACACAGCAACTATTGATGCTTCGAAGATGAACAGGATGGGATTTAGATTGAGGCCACCTGCGTTCAAATCCTGGCTCCACCACATGAGCCACTTGCCACACCTCCCTTGTCCTTATTCATGAAATGGGCCTCATCATGAGACCCAGCCTCAGAGGGTGGGTTAAATGGGGAGATTC
Organism: Cebus imitator; assembly: GCF_001604975.1. Lineage (NCBI taxonomy): Eukaryota > Metazoa > Chordata > Mammalia > Primates > Cebidae > Cebus > Cebus imitator. The sequence continues at coordinate 2,993,959 of NW_016107552.1, read as the reverse complement.
ATTTAATGTGCTGTCTGGCACAAAATCAGTGTTAAATGATTTCAGGATGATCATGACTAATAGCAGACTTTCCCAGGGGTGGCACGTATAGACCTAAGGACAGCGTAGCCCAATAAACTTAGAATGGTTCATTGAGTTCCCTTTTTGTGGTTAGGGCAAGCGTGTCTGTTCAGCTAGATGGAGGCCCAGGAATGGGCCTGTTGTCATGCCCGAGGCTGGCAATGCCAGGCCCTGATGGGTTCATGGAGTCTTGGACTTCGGTGTCGGAGGAGGAGGAGCCAGATGGTTGCCTGAAGGATGTGGGAGGCTCAGAGATCCTCCTGGGGAAACAAGGAGAGGACCTGTCAGCTGTCACTTTGTCACTTTGGGTTTATTGGTATAGATGGCATGGAAACGGAAATGGGGAGTGGAGGGGAGGGTGCTGTGTGCTGCAGACAGAGATGGACCCAAGACTCAGCACCAGGACGTGGGCTCTGTCTCAGCCGCCCTTCAGGCTTTTCTTGCTTCCTGGCTTAAGGGGATGTTGTTTGGTGTTTGTATTTCTTGGCACCCTCCCTTCCCCAGCTTTTTTTCTTTTTGAGACAGAGTCTCACTCTGTCACCCAGGCTGGAGTGCAGTGGTGCAATCTCACCTCACTGCAACCTCTGCCTCTCAGTTTCAAGTGATTCTCCGTCTCAGCCTCCCAAGTAGCTGGGATTACAGGCACCTGCTACCACACTTGGCTAATTTTTTGTATTTTTAGTAGAGATGGGGTTTCACCATGTTGGTCAGGCTGGTCTTGAACTTCTGACATCAGGTGATCTTCCTACCTCGGCCTCCCAAAGTGCTGCAATTATACAGGTATGAGCCACCTCACCCGGGCTCCTTCCCCACTTTTAATCAAGACCTGTACAGGTGACAGACTTGTATGGATCCCAGGCCAGACTTATCCAGTTGAACAACATCCACTTAGCAAATTGTCCCTCATCACCCCCTCCCTAGCTGTGAAATGACACGATTCAACAGTGGATAAAGTCAGACTTCTGGGTTGGGTGTGGTGGCTTATGCCTGTAATCCCAGCACTTTGGGAGGCCCAGGCGGGCGGATCATGAGGTCAGGAGTTTGAGACCAGCCTGGCCAACATGGCAAAACCTTGTCTCTACTAAAAATGTAAAAATTAGCCGGGTGTGGTGGCACGCGCCTGTAGTCACAACTGCTCTGGAGACTGAGGCAGGAGAATCGCTTGAACCAGGGAGGCGGAGGTTGCGGTGAGTCAAGATTGCGCCACTGCACTCCAGCCTAGGTGACAGAGTGAGATTCTGTCTTAAAAAAAAGGTGGATTCCCTTGAATTACTGTCTCCCCCAGACTGTTTCGTTAGAAAGCTGCTGCTTCGGATCTTAAACGTTTAGACAGTTCCCCTCTTCCTACACCCCTGCAATTTCATCAACTCACAAATATATCTTCGAGTCTTCATATTCTGTTTGCACATTCATTGCGCATTTGTAGAGACCTATTATGTACCGAGCCTGCTGGTAGATGTTTTTCATGCACTATCTTCTTTAATCCTCAGATTTGAGGTAGGTGTCTTTGATCTCACTCATAAAGAAGCTGGTTTTGGAGAGGTGAAGTGGCTCTGTTAAAGGTATCACAGCCACTATGTGCACAGAAGACATCTGCTCGCTGAATCCATTTGCACCAAACTCCCTGTGTCCATTAGGATTATTTTTGCCTGCATATAATAGAAACCTAAAGTAACAATGGCTTAAGTGGGTAGAGTTTATTGTTTTTCACATAAAAAATTGAGAAGAGAGCAGTTCAGAGTTATGTCAGTGGTTTAACCATAATATATCAGGTTATTTTAAATGGGCTTGTGGTCTCTTGGTCCCAAGATGGTTGCCATGACTCCACGCTTCATATCCTTGTTCCAGGTAGGAAGGAGAGGCAGTACCACAAGCTGCATCTGCCTGGATTTTTTTTTTTTTTTGAGACAGTTTCACTCTGTTGCCAGACCGGAGTGCAGTGGCGTGATCTCAGGTCACCACAACCTCCGCCTCCTGGGTTCAAGCAATTCTCCTGCCTCAGCCTCCTGAGTAGCTGGGACTATGGGTGTCTGCCACCACACCTGGGTAAATTTGTATTTTTGGTAGAGACAAGGTTTCACCATGTTGGCCAGGCTGTTGTTAACGAACAGCTGACTTTAGGCGATCTGTCCACCTTGGCCTCCCAAAGTGCTGGGATTATAGGCGTGGACCACTGTGCTCAACTCACATCTAACTTTTAATAGCAAAGCAAGGCCGGGCACGGTGGCTCACACCTGTAATCCCAGCACTTTGGGAGGCTGAGGCGGGTGGATCACGAGGTCAAGAGATCAAGACCATCCTGGCCAAAATAGTGAAACCCCGTCTCTACTAAAATATAAAAAATTAGCTGGGCGTGGTGGCATGTGTCTGTAGTCCCAGCTACTCGGGAGGCTGAGGCAGGAGAATTGCTTGAACCCGGGAGGCGGAGGTTGCAATGAACGTAGGTCGCGCCACTGCACTCCAGCCTGGCGCCTGGCGACAGAACGAGACGCTGCCTCAAAAAAAAAAAAATAAATAAATAGCAAAGCAAAAACCTCCCCAGAAGTCTTCCCTATTTTCCCTGAAGGTCTTAAATATGTTTTTTAAATCAAAATTGGGTCACATGGCCACTTTTAGCTGCAAAGGAAGCTGAAAAAAGCAAGTCTCTGGCTTGTTAGTTTTAAGGAGGGAAGCTGTCAGAGAGCGTGCATCTGTACCGTTGACGCCAATATCATGTTCTTTCCACTTTCCTGGTGATTTCCCTGTTCAGATTAAAGAAACAAAAACCCCATGAGTCACTACCGTGTCTACTTAACCCCTGTACTGTTGTGCTTTATTTTTAAACGTTTCCTTTTTTTTTTTTTTTTTTTTATTTTTTTTTTTTTTTTTTTTTTTTTGGAGACAGAGTCTCACTCTGTCGCCCAGGCTGGAGTGCTGTGGCATGACCTCAGCTCACTGCAACCTCCACCACCTCCTGGGTTCAAATAATTCTCCTGCACCCGAGTAGCTGGGACTACAGAGATGCATCACCATGCCTGGCTGATTTTTGTATTTTTAGTAGAGACGGGGTTTCACCATGTTGGCCGGGCTGGTGTCGAACCCCTGACCTCAGGCAATCCACCTGCCTCAGCCTCCCAAAATGAAGTGCTGGGATTATAGGCGTGAGCCACCATGCCTGCTCACTTTTCCCTTTCTCAAAAGTTAAATGTATTTATTTTAAAAGGAACCTTTCATAAACTCTATTGTAAACAGAAAACCAGTGTTGCTTGTTGTAAGTAGAAAAATAACAGTAAAAAATAAATACAATAAAAAAATCAGCTGCTACTACAGTAGCTAATGGTCTGAGCATGAGGCTGTTTTCCTCTGTTAAATTGGGAGACGAGCAGATGATGGAGATATACGTGTTAAAGTCATAGTGGCACCCAGCGGAGACTGTCTAGCAACTTCTGAAAGCTCCCATCAGGATTAGAAGGGAAATCAGGCATTTGAGAGCCGTGCCTGGCTATCAGAGCCTCTTAAAGCCATCTTGTCTCCCAGGTGGCTACCTCCCGACTCTCAGGAACTCAGCCCTGTCCCACGCAGTCTATCCTGTGCCAGGCACTGAGGAGGTTCTAGGAAGGGGAACTGAGAGTAGAGGGGTTTATCCTCTGGGTAGAGGGGGATGGCGTTGGATGGGTGACGTCAATCTTGTGAGTGAGCGTCTCAGGCTTTTCCCTGTTACAAGGCATTTTGATCAAGTCAATTACCCTGGAGGGTTGGAAGTCATTTTGGCCCAGGAAAGCAGCATAGGCTTCCTGGAAGAGGCCTCCTTTAAACTGGTCTGAAAGGATGAGTAGTAATCAGGCTAATGGACATTGTAATGGGGGTAAAGGGTTGCCTATGAAGAAGGGATAGGATCAAAAAGACACTCAAGTCATTGTATTTGTTTGAGAATGTGAGACCGTGGTCAGGGTCTGTAGTATTGACTAGGTTGATTGTTTTGGTGGGGGGGTGGGGATTTTGGAGGTTGCCCAAGGCAATGGACAGTGGGAACCACTGATGATTTTAGAGCTGGGGAGTGATCAGACCGTCCCAGGATTTGGAGCTTTGCACATAAGGCGGCATTTGGACCAGTGTAAGCTAATTCTTTCAGAAATCTGTTTGTGCCTGGAGGGAATTACTTCTTTATTTTTCCTGCAATGCAATATGCACATCTCAGCCTCCCTAAGGAGAGCGTGTGTTATGCTTAGATTTTTCTGAGTCAAGCATTGTGCTGCTGTGTTTTATGTTGAATCGAGCTTCAGGATTGAGTTTCCTCTGCTCCAAACACCAGTTCCAGGGCTGGGTCTTCCTTCCTGCCCCCTCTTCCTCCACCAGGCTGGACACACACAGCCGCTGGCCTGGTCCCAGACTCACTTGTCTTTGTGAACTCTTCAGATTGCCCTTGGAAACCTTCTAGTCAAGTTTATGATGATCTTGCCATAAAGCAGAGCCGGTAAAGCTCCAGGTGAGGGCAAGGCCTGGTTTATTGCTCATTAGACATCTTTATGGAGTCCGCCCCAGGGGAGGGATTGAGAACCCTGACCTCCTAAGTTTTGAACTGAGTCACCTTAAGTGTGATTCTGCATATATCCAAAGTTCCAGAAGTAGTGTGCCCCCTTTGAACAGAATAGCCCACTTCTAGGCAAACTTTCACTTGGGAAAATAATCGTATGTGGATGTTCGTTGCAATGTTGGTTTTAAAGTTCACTGATTGGCACGTTGACTATTAAGGATCCAGCGGTCGGGGATCGGTTATCTAATATTCATATAATGGAATATGATGAAGGCTGTAGAAACTGCTATATAGGGTATAAAGCTATTGTCCTGAAAGATGGTCATGACAAAAAACAAGCTTGTCAATAGAACACATGATCTAATTCCATTTTATTTATTATTATTTTTTGAGACGGAGTCTCGCTCTGTCACACAGGCTGGAGTGCAGTGGCACGATCTCCGCCCTCTGCAGCCTCCACCTACCGGGTTCAAGCGATTCTCCTGCCTCAGCCTCCAGAGTAGCTGGGACCACATCCAGCTAATTTTTTTGTATTTTTAGTAGAGATAGGGTTTCACTATGCTATTGAGGATGGTCTCGATCTCCTGACCTCATGATATGCCCACCTCAGCCTCCCAAAGTGCTTGGGATTATAAGAGTGAGCCACCACGCCTGGCCTGATTCCATTTAAATTTTGACCACATGTTCCTGTTTTTATTGGACATGTCAATGTTGTACATCAGAATAGTGGGATTTAGGAAGTTTTTCTTTTTTTTTTTGAGATAGAGTCTGGCTCTGTCACCCAGGCTAGAGTGCAGTGGCGCGATCTCAGCTCACTGCAACCTCCACCTCCCAGGTTGAAGCAGTTCTCTTCCCTCAGCCTCCCAAGTAGCTGGGATTACAGGCGCCCACCACCATGCCCAGCTAACTTTTGTATTTTTAGTAGAGACGGGGTTTCACTGTGTTGGCCTGGCTGGTCTTGAACTCTTGATCTTGTGATCCACCCGCCTCGGTCTCCCAAAGTGCTGGGATTACAGGCATGAGCCACTGCGCCCGGCCCTAATTTTTTCTTTTTTTAAGTAAGGACAGGATCTTACTCTGTCACCCAGGCCAGAGTGCAATGGTGCAGTCATAGGTCACTGCGGTCTCAACTTCTTGGGCTCAAGCAATTCTCCACCTCAGCCTCCCAAAGTGCTGGGACTGTAAGCATACACCACCATGCCCAGCAAATTATTTTATCTTTCTTTCATAATGGATCTTGCTATGTTGACCAGACTGGTTTCTAACTCCTGGCCTCAAGCTATTCTCCTGCCTCAGCCTCCAAAAGTGTTGGGATCACAGGTGTGAGCCACCCTACCTGGCTGGATTAAGGATTATTAAGAACACTTTTGCTTGGGCTGGGCACGGTGGTGGCTCCCATCTGTAATCCCAGCACTTTGGGAGGCTGAGGCGGATGGATCACAAGGTCAGGAGACCGAGACCATCCTGGCCAACATGGTGAAACCCTGTCTCTACTAAAATACAAAAAATTAGCTGGGCATGGTGGCGCGTGCCTGTAATCCCAGCTAACTGGGAGGCTGAGGCTGAAGAATTGCTTGAACCTGGGAGGGGAGGTTGCGGTGAGCCATGATCGTGTCACTGCAACAGGCGTGTGCCACTACGACCTCATGACCTGACCAGCCTGGGAACAGAGCAAGACTCTGTTTCAAAAAAAAAAAA
>NW_016107552.1:2982250-2987013 GCF_001604975.1 Cebus imitator | reverse complement strand
AAAACAAGCAGGTCGTGGTGGTCTATGCCTGTAGTCCCAGCTAGTTAGGAGGCTGAGGTGGGAAGATTGCTTGAGCCCAGGAAATTGATGCTGCAGTGAGCTGAGATAGTGCCTGGGACACAGAGCACCTTGTCTCTTAAAAAAAGAAGAAAAATAAGAAGCCATAGATAATATATAAATAAATGGCTGTTTCTGTGTTCCAGTAAAACTTTATTTGCAAAAACAGGCAGTGGGCTAGTTTGGCCTGTGGACTCTAGTTTGCCAATTTCTGATCTAGAGGAAAACAAGGTGGAAGGGGGTGGCGGGAAGCAGCTTAATTAATGGTTTCAGTGAATGGTCAGCCAGTCCAAAAATAACACAAATTGTAGGAAGGAACAGGCCAATGAAAACTGAAAAGACGGATGTTTAAGCAGAGAGGTAAAAATAAGTTGTAACATTGTTCCTCCAGATCAGCAGTTGCACCTGGACAAGGGGCCTGGGAGAGGCAGTTTGGATTATGCTTTAGAGGGTCTAAATGGCAAATCATATTAAAGGCTCTGGCAAGTCCTGCTGCAAAGACGCCTGTTGACCATTGTTGAACCCAGCATTTCCCACAATTTCTTTTTTTTTAAAGAGGCGGGCTTTCTCCATTTTGGTCAGATTGGTCACAAACTCCCGACCTCAGGTGAGCCGCCCACCTCGGCCTGCCAAAGTGCTGGGATTACTGGCATGACCCACCTTGCCCTGCCCACAGTCTTATAATATATCACAGAATGCTTTTGTGGGTGTGAGTGTGCCCTGTGCACATCCCATGGTCCAGGGGAAGTTTGGGGAAAGCCATCTCAAGCTGTTCCCCTGAATTCAGAGTCAGAAATGCCAGATGTGCTGAACTCTAATGATGAAATTTACACAGGAGTTGAGACTTTGCTAATGACGGCAATTCTTATAGAAACAGTACACACTCCATAAGAAAATTGGCTCTGCCACTCCTGTCATTTTGAAGTAAGAATTTCATTTGACCCCCCTCAACACTTCTTTATGGAGTGCCGACCTTTTAGGGAATCACAGGGGCTTCCTCATGAGAAACTAAGAATACACATCTCATAATCCAGCAAGTTGTTCTCCATGGGGCGAGTGTGTCAGTTGCACAGAAAAGTGGAAAACAAAGAACTGATGAGTCTTGGGGTTGAGCTGAATCAGAATCATGGAGTCCGACAGGAAATTTGTCCAGGTGAGGTGGCTCACACCTGTAATCCCAGCACTTTGGGAGGCCAAGGTGGGTAGGTCACGAGATCGAGACCAACCTGACTAACATGGTGAAACCCCATCTCTACTAAAAATGTAAAAATTAGCTAGGCATGGTGGTGTGTGCCTGTAATCCCAGCTACTCAGCCGGAGAATTGCTGGAACCCGTGAGGTGGAGGTTGCAGTGAGCCGAGATCGTGCCACTGCACTCCAGCCTGGACAACAGAGTGAGACTCCGTTTCAAAAAAAAAAAAAAAGACAGGAAATTTAGCAAGCCGTGTTCAGCCTCTTGTGTCTGAGGCCAAGACTAAGGCAGGGGCTTGCCCAAAGTGGGCACTGCAGTTTCCTAGGAGGTGGGACAAAAACTAGGGCGAGGGACATAGATTCCAGTTTTACCAAGTATCCGGAAACGGCAAATACACAGAGATAGAAAGTAGATTAGTGGTTGCCAGGGGCTCGAGGGAGAGGGGAATGGGGAATGATTACCTAAGGAGTATGGGATTTCCTTAGGGATTATGAAAACGTTTTGGAACTACATAGGGGTGGTGATTGTGATGTACTGTAGGCAAGCCCCAGAATTGGCTTAGCCTGGGAGTGTTCTTGGATTTGCCTAGGAAGGAATTCAGGTGAGCCAGTGGTGGTAAACAGCAACTGTGGCCGGGCGTGGGGGCTCATGGTTGTAATCCTAACGCTTGGGGAGGCTGAGGCGGATGGCTCACCTGAGGTTGGGAGTTCGAGACCAGCCTCGCCAACACAGAGAAATCCCGGTCTCTACTAAAAATACAAAAAAATTATCTGCTTGTGGTGGCGGGCGCCTGTAATCCCAGCTACCTGGGAGGCTGGGGAAGGAGAATCACTTGAACCCAGAAGGTGAAGGTTGCAGTGAGCCAAGATGGCGCTACCTCACTCTAGCCTGGGCAACGGAGTGAGACTCCATCTCAAAACAAAACAAAAAACCAAAAAACCCAGCAACTGTTACTGAGGCGGCAGCGTACAGCACCTGCAAAGCAGTACTGACCTCTAGGCTGTGTGCCGAATCAGAGGCAGTTCTGCAGTCATGTTGATACCCACTTTGAATTATATGCAAATTAAGGGGTGGTACAGCAGAACTTTCTAGAAAAGAGATGTAACTCCTGGGTTGTCGGTTGTTGCCCTAGAAAGGGGTGGTAACTTGTGGATGTTGCCATGGCAATAGTAGACTGACAGCAGGTCTTAACAGGGAGGTACTTCTGCCCTGACCTGTTTTAGCTAGTCCTCAATTTGGTCCGGGGTATGAGCCCTGCTTCCAGAGCTGAGTGCCACCTCCTACCTCAGTTGTGTGATATAAATGTACTAAAGACCTCTGCACTGTGAACTTGAAATGGTGGAAATAGTACATTTTATGTTATCTGATTTCTACCCCAATTTTTTAAAAAGGAGGATGATTGAATAATTTCTTGACCGAACCTAGACATCTTAGAGAGTAAAAGGGGCCTATCCCAGGAAAACCGGAAGGTGGTATCACCCTAACTAAAACCATCTTGTTCTGGCTCGTAAGCCAGGGCTCCTTGCACCTGGATGCAACCTGGACTCAAGTTAACAACAGTGTTTTCAGGGTAACCAAAGTGTTCCATTCTGCTGCATCGGGGCACCTCTCATTTTTAGAAAGTTGAATGTCTCCACACCCACTTTCCCCCACAGAGGGTAAATGAACGGTGCTCTCGACCATGTTTATCCCATGCCTTTGAGCCTTTGCATACACATTTGCTCTGCTGACACCAACCTCCTCCTCCTCTGCTTGGCTGACTTCTCTCCAGTCTCAGGTGTGATGCCTTCTCTTCCAGGAAGGCTTCCCTGACCACTCTTTCTTTGGGCTTGTATAACTCCCATGTCTGTCCCCATCAGGGCACCTCCCAAATTTCAGTGTTTCCTTTCCACCTCCCCTACTACCGTGTGTCCCCGCTATGATCGGGAATGCTTCCCACCACGTTCCCTGCCCAGGCATAGTCCAGCGAAGACCGTGAGGGCTTTTAGTAGAGATTCACGTGAAGGACGTGGGCCCCCATGAGCTGGGTCATGTGGTTACTTGCATTTGGTTCCCTTTATATTTGTTTTTTGGTTGTTTATAGGTTTTTGGTTTTTTTTTTTTTTATTGTGGTAAAATATACACCACATTAAATTGACCATTTTAACTGTCTTTAAGTGTACAGCTTGGTGGTGTTAAGTGCACTCACATTGTTGTGTGACCATCATCACCATCCATATCTAGAACGTTTTCATCTTCTCATTTTGAAACTGTATCCATTAAACAGAACTCCCCATTCCCTCTTCCCCCAACCCGTGGCAACCACCATTCTACTTTCTGTCTTTATGAATTTGCCTGAACACCTCCTATGAATGAAATCTCACAGCATTGGTCCTCACATGTCTGGTTTATTTCACTTGGCATAATGTCTTCAAGGGTCCTCCACTTTGTAGCACATTGTAGAATTTCCTTCCTTTTGAAGGCTGAGTAATATTCCGTTATACGGATAGACTACGTTTTGTTTATCCATCCATTGATGGATATTTGGTTGTTTTCACCTTTTGGTTGTTATGCATAATGCTGCTTAGAACATTGGGGAACAAATAATCTGCTTTCAATTTTGGGAGGGTATCCTCTTAGGAGCAGAATTTCTAGATTCCGTGTTTAGTTTTTTGAGGAACTCAAAAACTTTTTTGAGTTTTTTGATGTGCCATTTTATATTCCCACCAGCAAGGTATAAGATTCCTGTTTCTTCACATCCTCTCCAACAGCTGTTTTCTGTTTTTGTTGTTATTGTTTGTTTTGTTTTACTAAGTAACAGCCACTCTCATGGGTGGGAAGTGCCTTTTAATTTGAACGCCATAACAAGCAATTGTTTTAGTTAAGCCCATGTGGACTTTGCTAGAAATCTGATAGGAAGGGAGGGTGGGATCACAATTCCAGCCACCCACGAGCAAGTCACAGCACTCCAGCCTCAGTTTACTCATCTGTAAATGGAAGTTGTGATAGGACCTGCGTCTTTGGGTTGGTAAAGGGATGAAATAACCCTTGTAAAGCATTTAGTGTAGTGTCTGACACATGGTGTGAGCTTAATAAACGATAGTTATTTTTTATTCTTATTTTTTGAGACAGAGTCTAGCTCTGTCTCCCAGGCCGGAGTGCAACTGTGCGATCTTGGCTCACTGCAATCTCCGTCTCCTGGGTTCAAGCGATTCTCCTTCCTCAGCCTCCTGAGTAGCTGGGATTACAGGCATGCGCCACCATACCAAGCTAATTTTTGTATTTTTAGTAGAGATGGGGGTTTTATTGTGTTGGCCAGGTGGGTCTTAAACTCATGATCTCGTGATCTGCCTGCCTTAGCCTCCCAAAGTTGGGATTACAAGCGTGAGCTACTGCACCCAGCCAAACAATAGTTATTTTTATGCTTCGCTTCTGAAAGTGGGCAGGAGAGAGTCTTAGTACCTGTACCTTTCAATTTGATGATGGAAAGAACACAGCTCAGAGGAAAACCTCTGGTATTAAAATGTAAAAAAAA
>NW_016107552.1:2977392-2980970 GCF_001604975.1 Cebus imitator | reverse complement strand
CAGCAGATAAGCAAATCCGTTTTCCCACACTCACGTCTACATTGAATATTATTATTTTCTTTTCAGATGTTTTCTGCACACTGACTTTATGGCCCTTATGGTTCAGACTCTAGATATTGCCATGAACAGGACCCAGGACCCTTCTTACTAGAAGCTCACAGTCTAGTGGAGGAAACAGAGGTAGTCAGCAGGTATTCCTCTGTGCTGGGCAAGAGGGAAGCAGCAAGTGAGATACTGCAGCACAGGAGCCCCTGAACCAGCCCCAGCCCTGGAGCATCAGGGGAGGCTTTCTGGAGGAGGTGGCATTGAGATTAGGTAGGCAGTGAGGTAAGGGTGCTGCAGAGGCATGAAGGTGAGGAAATGTACTCTGTGTCTTGTGGCCTGTCTGGGGTTGATTGTGCTGGTATATGAGTGTGTGTGACAGACAGATGGGTTGGGGTCAGTCATTAGACTGAAGCTGGGGAGATGAAGAGGATCTGGATCCTGCAGAGCCTTGGGGAAGAAGTCTGGTCTTTATTCAGAGGGCAGCAGGGAGACCTGAGGGCGTTGACCAGGGGAATGACATCCTGGCGCTTGCGCATTGGAGCATCATCCCTGGCTCCTGCTAGGTGAATGGATTGGAGGAGGCCACAGCTGAGGCAGGCTCCTCAGTCAGGAGGCTGATTTTAAGACAGGGTCTGGCTTTGTCACCCAGGCCGGAGTGCTGTCGTGTTGTCTTGGCCCACTGTAACTTCAGCCTCCTGGGCTCAGGCAATCCTCAGCCTCTTGAGTAGCTGGGATTACAGGCACACACTACCACATCCAGCTGATTTTTGTAGTTTTTAGTAGAGATGGGTTTTTTTTTTTTTGTCATGTTGCCCAGTGTAGTCTCAAACTCCTGGGCTCAAGTGATCCTCCCACCTCGGCCTCCCAAAGTGCTGGGATTCCAGGCATGAGCCATGGCCCCTGGCCAGAGGCTGATTTTAAATGTCCCTTCTCAGTGAAATCCTCCCTAGCTAGCCTTTCTCACATTCCCTCTTGTTCTGTCACTTATGTAACATTCTGGAGATTGTCCTTATGTTGTTGTTTTTGTCTTTTTTTTTCATCTTCTTGAATGTCCATTCCGTGGAAACAGGGTTTTCTATTTGTTTTCTTCACTGCTGTGTCCCCAGCGCCTGGCCCAGAGCCTGCTACGTAGATGATAATTGCATATTGGAGGGAGTGAGGGAGGGAGGGAGGGAAAGAGGGAAGGAAAGAAGGAAGGAGTGAGCACCCTCCACAGTCGTGGGGACAGAGACAGAGGATGCAGGCACTCCAGTGATACTTGACATTTCGATTGGGCCCTTTCTGTCTGACACCCCCAGAGGGCAGACCTCCCGTGCACAGCAGCCCTCCTCCCCTGGGAGGGCACCAGCATGCGCTTTGCCAGTCCATTCCTGGCTCTTTCCATGGCTCACAGCACAGGATGGATTTGCAGATTTTGGGGCTAAGGTCACATTCCGGAAGATGCTGGAAAGTGTCAGGACCAGCCCACGCCCTTCGCCAGATGGTGGCATTCCCAGGAAGTGGCAGCCAGAGATGGCTGAGTAAATGACGGATAAGCTCTCAGAATTTAAGGGGGTAATTATGAAAGATCCTCCACAGCTATTAGAATGAATCAACCTCTCTGAATCTGGGAGAAAAGCTGCCAAACTGTTTGGTTTTGAATGGAAGTGCTTTTCTTCCCTTCTTTCTTGTGAATCGCTCGGATTCCCCCAGGAGGCTTCAAGCTCCGTGGCTGCGTCCCCAGCACCAAGCAAAGAGCCTGGCGCTTGGGAGGGAGGCCGTGAGAGTTTGCAGAAGTAGGGTCAGAAGGGTGGACAAATGAATGCTTTCCAATGATCCTGTTGCTATTGGGTGACTCCCTTCTCAGATAAATGATTTTTTCCCGTACCAAAGGCAGAAAATGGGAATTTTGCACTTTGCAAATTAAGCTTGGGGAGATGAAGTTTGTGGACTTGGCAGGTTCAGCAACAGTAGAGAAGCACTCATTGCTAGCCCACTGCCTGGAGTCAGACTGATGTCCCCTCTGTCATGGTCCCACCACAGCCTCCTGACCTTCCCAGATGATGCCTTAGTCTCCATCTTCCCTGTGCTGCCCTCTGTGATAATTTACATACTTATGAAACTAGAGGTCACTCAGACTTGGTTTCTCTTCTTTCTTTGGGTAATTCTTGTTGACTTGGCTTTGGTCATCATGCTCAGCTAATATACTATTTAAAAAAGAGGCTGGCTGGGCATAGTCGCTCATATCTGCAATCCCAGCATTTTGGGAGGCTGAGCCAGGCAGATCGTGAGGTCAGGAGTTCGAGACCAGCCCAACCAACATGGTAAAACCCGTCTCTACTAAAAATACAAAAATTAGCTGGGTGTGGTGGCGTGTGCCTGTAAACTCAGCTACTCAGGAGGCTGAGAGGCAGGAGAATCACTTGAACCCAGGAGGCGGAGGCTGCGATGAGCCAAGATTGTGCCACTGCACTCTAGCCTGGGTGACAGAGCAAGACTCTGTCTCAAAAAAAAAAAAAAAAAAGGAGAGGCTGGGTGGCTGGGCATGGTGGCTCATGGCTGTAATCCCAGCCCTTTGGGAGTCTGAGGCAGGCAGATCACAAGGTCAGGAGATTGAGACCATTATGGCTAACACATTTTATTATAGATGGTGAAACTCCATCTATAATAAAAATAGAAAAAATTAGCCAGGAGTGGTGGCATGCGCCTGTAGTCCCAGCTACTCAGGAGGCTGGGGCAGGAGAATTGCTTGAACCTGGGAGGTGGAGGTTGCAGTGAGCTGAGATTGTACCACTGGACTCCAGCCTGGGCTACAAAGTGAGACTGTTAAAAAAACAAAACAAAACAAATAAATAAATAAATAAAATAAATAATAGTGAACACATCCACCCCAAGAATAAATAGCAGCTGGCCTCTCTGCACGTGGGCTTCAGAAATGTTTTGGAAGAGACTAACATCTCTTAAATCAAGTGTAACATATGTGATACATTTAAAGGAAGGTTTTGAAAGCATACAGTTAAATTGGTTTCCTTGTATTTTACAGTAAGTTAAATGAAAACCTGAGAATCATGGGTTTCTAGGGTTGGGTAGGACTTTAAAATATTACGGAATCATCTACTATGGCAGTTTAAAAACTCCTTTTATGGCCAGGTGCAGTGGCTCAGGCCTGTAATCCTTAGCACTTTGAGAGGCTGGGTGGTTCACCTGTGGTTGGGGGTTCAAGACCAATGTGACCAACATGGAGAAACCCTGTCTCAACTTAAAAAAAAAAAATACGAAATTAGCATGGTGTGGTGGCGCATGCCTGTAGTCCCAGCTACTTGGGAGGCTGAGGCAGGAGAATCTCTTGAACCTGGGAAGTGGAGGTTGAGGTGAGTGGAGATCTCACCAAGAGCGAAACTCTGCCTCAAAAAACAAAACAAAAGAAAAACTCCTGGCCGGGCGCGGTGGCTCAAGCCTGTAATCCCAGCACTTTGGGAGGCCGAGGTGGGTGGATCACGAGGTCAAGAGATCGAGACCATCCTGGTCAACATGGTGAAACCCCGTCTCTACTA
>NW_016107552.1:2929165-2977277 GCF_001604975.1 Cebus imitator | reverse complement strand
AAAAAAAAAAAAAAAAAAAAAAGAAAAACTCCTTTTACTTTTCTTTGTTCATTGATTTATTAATTCATTCATTGATTTATTAATTTATTAATTCATTCATTGACTTACTTGCACAACTGTATTTACATACCAGACATTTGCTGGGCATTTGCAGTGGCAACTTGGCAGGTAATTCAAGACCTAAAGCAGACGACGGGTCACAGAGGGACGGTTTGGTGCAGAGGACTGTGGATCAAGGGTCTTAGTTTCTCTTGTCCTTCCCCTTTTCCTTCCATGCGGTATAGTCACTGAGAGGGGTTCAAGGATCCCAAAGTGGGGTGACATTTGTGTACCCAGCAGACGGTTGCTGTTGGTGACTCTTTTCCCGGGAAAATTCGTGCAGAGAAGCATTCATTCCACATTTGGGCAGGTGAGCTGGCGTGACAGTGTGACTTTGGTGCAGCAGGTGCCTGCCCTCAGGGTGGAGCTCCGCTGCGTGGCCCCCAGTGAAACTGATAGGGGTCTCCGGGTGAGGGGTGGTGGATTGAGCTTCTGGCTGAACACTTTGCAGCTCTTTGGTTCTGTCATCCAGCAGCCACAGCCACGGCTAGAGTAACTCATCTTAGGTCCCAGACTGCTTAGAGTCATTTGGCATGAGGTTCATGGTACCTGGACTTACTTAGCATCTTAGAGAGTGGGCAGCAGGGGCAGAAGAATATTTTTTCATTCATTTACTTTTTCACTCAACAATGATTTATTTCTCTGTTCAATAATCATGTATCTGGTGCTTTTCTGTGCCAGACTGCTGTGCTAGCTGCTAGGGATTTGGGGTGTCCTGAGGGGGGCCTACCCTAGAATGGGAGAGGCTGATGTGACAGATGATGTCCTATGAAACGTAGCAGTGCAGTTATGCTGAGTTCTGCCAAGCCTTCAGGTGTATGTGATGCTCCTTGAACAGGTGGGGGGGGTTGTACCAGGTTGAAGGGGGACAGAGATGTCTGAGGGGTGTGTCTGTGTCTGTATCTGTGTGTGAGCAAGATGCTTGTCCCAGGGAGCAGGCGTAGCATGTGTGAAGGCCCTGAGGAGGCGTTTGGAGGGCTTCCAAGAAGTGCAATGTCCAAATACTGCTGATAAGCAGAAGCAGCTCCTGAGTGAGTCGGCACCTTGAATGCTCAGTAGGTATCTCTAAGTCAAGTGAGGTTTTCAGGACCACCAGTTCCAGTTCTAGGCAATTAATCCTCCTCTTTGCCCCCACATCCACATTAAAGAAGTGACATTTGGGCCGGGCGGGTGGATCGCGAGGTCAGGAGATCGAGACCATCCTGGTCAACATAGTGAAACCCTGTCTCTACTAAAAATACAAAAAATTACCTGGGCATGGTGGCACTTGCCTGTAGTCCCAGCTACTCGGGAGGCTGAGGCAGGAGAATTGCTTGAACCCAGGAGGAGGAGGTTGCAGTGAACCGAGATCGTGCCATTGCACTCCAGCCTGGGTTAACAAGAGCAAAACTCGGTCTCAAAAAAAAAAAAAAAAAAGTGACATTTGTTACCCAGTTGTAATTGCTTATGTGCGTGTGTGTATGTGTGTTTCTTACAGAAGACTGAGTTTCATGGTTGCAGGGCATATTTCATGCTCATCTTTGTGTACACCACAGGTGCTCAATAAACATGTATCAGAGAACAGGGATGATTTTTATTGAGCATGTACTGTGGGCTCTGCACTATTTATGCGCACGTACATATAAGGCTACAAAATCAAAAAGCCAAAAGGAGCATACGTTTTACAAGCTGGAGTAGATGCCAGCGGATGCATTTGGAGCCTGAAAGCTTTTGTGCCGTCTGTTCCCATGCTGCCAGAACTCCGGAACTGAGGCTGTCATCCCGTGTCTCCCCAGACCTGCTGAAACTCAGCCTGCTGGGACGAGTCTGCTTCCCCCCCTCCTGTTTCTGCCATGGAAGTGTGTGGACAGCCCTGTTGACGATGACATGTGACACCATTGGCTTTCCCTGGCAGTCACACCCCCTGACCCACGGCCTGCCAGCTTGGGTAAGTGGGGCCCATGCTTGACCCGAGCTTGAGGGCTGGAGCATCTGTGTCGTGGAGATCGCCTTTGGGTTTTGCCAGAGAATTTTCTCTCTGTCCTTTGAATCCTGTCATTGTTTCATGTCTCATGTCCTGGCTATTACCTATGTATCCCCGATCAGGGTTTCCAGAGGTCACAGGGGCTGGCCCTAAAGGCAAATGGCCTTGATTCTGGGTGGGATACTGGAGCCTTAGAGCTCTGACTGGGGTCTTTGTGGATGTAAATTCTCTAGTTCTCATATTCTTCATATCTGCCCCTCCATTCTACTTCTAACCATGTCTAGACAGTGTTCTCCAGTTCGGAGACATGGAATCTGTTAGCACCATCGAGCGTGTGAGGAAGAGAAAATATCAAAATCTGTCTGCCTTTCTTTCCTGGAGGCTGCTGAGTGAGTCAGAACCGGGGGAGCAGTGTGGGGCCCCAAGGAAGGGAAGTGGAGAGGCTTGTGTTTAACTAAAATACCTTGGACTTTTTTAGTCTATCTAGGTGGGGGCCAGCCGGGGGCAGTTTCACAGGGAAGGAAGACACCGGCATGAAGGGGGAGCGAGAACAGCAACTTACCTGGCACTTTTTAAGACCAGAAAGGAAGAAAAAATGATTTTTAAAAAGGCAGAGCCGAGTGGGTGGTGGACTTGGGGTTAGGTTTCAGCTGCATGATTGTAGGCAGGTCTGCGATCTCTCTGGGCCCTTCCCCATCGTCTCCGTGAGGGAGATAATGATCCTTCCTGGAGGATGAATGAGAGGAAGGGCCCTGCTTTGAGAAAACCTCAGCTAGTGGGGTGAACAAGAGGCTTCTGCCCGAGCTGCTGCAAAATGGGGTCTCCTAATTATACCCACTAAAGAACGTTGTGTTGAGGATGAGATTTGTAAAACACAAGAAGCACGTGGCATAGCTCGAGATCTCACTTATGGGAAGCCCTCACTGTTGGATATTTCTATTATTATTATTATTATTATTATTATTATTTTGGGAGATGGAGTCTCGCTCTTGTTGCCCAGGCTGGAGTGCAGTGGCGCGATCTTGGCTGACTGCAACCTCTGCCTCCTGGGTTCAAGTGATTCTCCTGCCTCAGCCTCCTTAGTAGCTGAGATTACCGGTGTGTGCCACCATGCCTGGCTAATTTTTTACTTTACTTTAGTAGAGATGGTGTTTCACCATGTTGGCCAGGCTGGTCTTGAACTCCTGACCTCAGGTGATCCACCTGCCCCGGCCTCCCAAAGTATTGGGATTATAGGCATGAGCCATTATGCCTGGCCAGATGTTTCTCTTTTTATTAAGAATGTGAAGGCAGTCAGCATAAAATGCGTTTTCAAAAAAAAAAGAACCACAAAGCAAACAAAAGCAGGTTCAGTGAGAAAAATCAGAATGGCTTTTTTTAATGGCATCTGGAAGTGTGGGGGATGGGAAAGAAAAGAGACAAAAGGACGATTGGGTGGGGTTGGTGGCGAGGGCATGGGTTCCAAGGTCACTAACCAGCTTTGTGCTCCCAGGCACTCCTGAGCTGCATTGCTGTGTGTCCTGCAGTAGGTCACTTGCCTTCTCTGTGCTAGATGCTTAGCACACACTTGTGAAGAGGATCACCTGGGATGTGGGCGGGCTCTGCAATGGGAAAACAGGGTAACAGGAGTGAGGGAATGTGAGGACGCTCCCGCTGAGGCTTTTGCAGGGAGTGTGTGTGGTGTGAGTTTGGCGTCAAACCTGGTTTCAAATCCTGACTACACCTCTTACTTCCTGGGTGACTCCAGGCCAATTACTTGGCCTCTCTGAGCCGGTTTCCTTATCTGTACAGCAGATATCACTGCTTTTTGCCTTAGTGCTGGCCGCTAGATGAGCTGAGTCAGGGAAAAGTCCTCCAGCCGAGTGTTGATGCCTTTTTACACCCTCGAAGCTGGAACGCGCTTCAGGGATGGGCGTTTAGTCCACTCCCTCCTCCAGAGCTCAGAGATGGGGCGAGGCAGGCCCCAGCCTGCCCAGCGAGGTCAGCGGAGGGCTGTCGCATGGAATCTGGGGCTCAGGACTCTGTCCCATGTCTCCAAACCATTCTGCTTCAACCCAGACACTGACTCTTTGCCCAATGTCCTTTTTTGTTCGTTTCGTTTGTTTAGCACGTGCCTCTCTGTTCTCGATGTTCCTGACCCCCATGGATCCACGACCGTAGCCATGGCCACGCGGGTGGAGGTGGGCTCCATAACGCCCTTGACGGCGGTGCCGGGCCTGGGTGAGATTGGCAAGGAGGACACCTTGACGAGGACCTACTTCCTCCAGGCCGGCGATGCCCCTGGGGCTCCCCCAGCCCGGATCTTGGAGGCGAAGAGCCCCCTGCGGAGCCCGGCCCGCTTACTCCCTCTGCCAAGGCTCGCCCCCAAACCTTTCTCGAAGGAGCAGGACGTGAAGTCGCCTGTCCCATCTCTGCGGCCCGGTTCCACCGGACCTTCTCCCTCTGGGGGGCCCCCTGAGGAGCCCACAGCAAAGGACCCGGACAAGAGGATGCCCGGCTGGGTGGGGCAGGAGGTGGGCAGCGGGGAGGGCCTGAGGGCAGGCTCGTCCCTCTTCCACAAGGCTGTGTTCCTGCGGCCCAGCTCCAACACCATGATTCTCTTCGAAACCACAAAAAGCGGCCCCACGCTGGGGAAGGCGGGCAGCGAGGGGGCCGAGGAGGCCAAGCCGGGTGTGTCCGGCTCGCGGCCCGAGGTGGCCGCCAAGCCCGCCCTGCCCACCCGAAAGCCTGCGGGGACCCTTCCCCGGTCAGCGCCCCCGTCACGGGACACAAAGCCGCCTATACCCCAAGAGGAGGCAGGCCAAGACCAGCCTCCCTCAAAGGCCAGCAGTGTGGAGGACACGGCACGCCCCACGGTGGAGCCCAGGCCTCGCCTGAAGAGAAGGCCCGTGTCCGCCATTTTCACCGAGTCCATTCAGCCTCAGAAACCAGGCCCCAGCGCGGTGGCCACCGTGGGCAAAGTGCCCCCCACCCCTCCCGAGAAGACGTGGGTGAGGAAGCCCAGGCCCTTGTCCATGGACCTCACGGCCCGCTTTGAGAACAGAGAGGCCTTGCTGAGGAAGGTGGCCGATGAGGGAAGTGTCCCCACAGCCGGGGACACGGCTGGGCTGGACAGGCCCAGAGCAGAGGGCAAGCCGGACCAGGAGTGTCTAGTCAAGGCGGAGGCTCCTCTTCGTGATCCTGATTCGGACTTCCTGGAGGTGGCCAAGAAAATCCGTGAACGGAAGGAGAAGATGCTTTTGAAGCAGGAGATGGGCAGTCCCAGAGCCCCGGGGGGCTCAGCCAGGGTCACCCCCAGCAATGACCAGCGTCCCTGGGAAGAAAAGGCCAAGATGGACCTGGAGCCAGAGAAGGCTGCTGAGTCCCCCTCGCCCAGGCTGGGAAGGGGCCTAGAACGCGCTGAGGTTAAGAGCAGGGCGGACGATGGGGAGGCCGGGGGCGAGTGGGTCTCCAGGGGCAGTGTCAGGAAGTGCATCAGCCTGTTTCGGGAGGACAGCACCTTGGCCTTGGCAGTGGGGTCCGAACCCCCTCTGGCTACCCCTGCGTCCCCATCAGTGGCACCAGAGACGGAGAAGGGGGTTGTGAGCGTCCAGGAGCGGATCAAAGGCTGGGCTGCCGAGGGCTCCGAGGCCAGGCCCGAGGTCAGGAGGAGGACATTCCAGGCTCGGCCGCTGTCGGCAGATTTGACCAAATTGTAAGTAGGCACGTCCCACACGCCTCCCTCAGTCACCCACCCAGAGACCCTGAGGAAGAGGAAACCAGGCTCCCCGCTGGGCACCTGCCACCCCCTCAGCTCACCCATAGCCCAAGAGGAGGTAGCAGCAGTGTCCATTTCTCAGATGAGGAAGGAGAGAGACGGAGAGGCAGGGTACGGCCAGCCAGCGGGCCCAGAGCTCAATTTTCAGGGCTTTTCTCAGCTTCGGATGTGCTGTGTGATTGAAGTGGGAGCTGTGTGCCCATGTCACAGAGGCAGAGCAGAAGGTTGGGAGCTGGATTATCATGCCAGCCCACCCGTCGCAAAGCCTTTCTTCTCTAAAGTCAGAGAGAACACTTAAGATTAGGCCTAAGCCTCTATGAGTGGCCCAAAAAATAAACTCAGAGGACTCAAGGTAATTTGGGCAAGTCAGTTTGTTAATGATGATATTCTGAGTTTCTAAGTCAGTTGGTTAGTAATGATGTTTTTTTGGAGACTGGAGTTTTGCTCTTGTTGCCCAGGCTGAGTGCAGGGGCACAATCTTGGCTCACTGCAACCTCCACCTCCCGGGTTCAAGCGATTCTCCTGCCTCAGCCTCCCGAGTAGCTGAGATTACAGGTACCTGCCACCACACCCAGCTAATTTTTTTTTTTTTTGTATTTTTAGTGGAGACGGGGATTTCACCATGTTGGCCAGGCCGGTCTCAAATTCCTGACCTCAAGTGATCCACCCATCTCAGCCTCCCAAAGTGCTGGGATTACAGATGTGAGCCACTGCACCTGGCCTGTGATATTCTAAGTCAGTTGGCTAATAATGGTGTTCTAAGCTTGGCCCACCTCCGACATCTCTTCTTTGTTTTCCCACAAGTGGCCACAACAGAGAGATGCCACCGGGCATGATCGACCGGCTCTTAATGGCATGCATGCCACTGGCATACTTGTCCGGGGTGGAGCTTGCAAAGGCAGGATCTCTGGGCAGACTGCCCTCGTGGCCCTGGGAACCAGGACAGCCAGCCGGGCCAAAGCTAGACCACTGGCCCTTATAGCACATTAGAATAACCTAGCAAAATGCCAATGCCTGGGTCCCACCCCTAGAGATTCCAATTCACTTGGTCTGGGGAGGGTCTCACTCATATTTTGGTAGGTTTTAAAAGCTTCCAAGTCAATCTTATGTGCAGCCAGGCCTGAGAACCCCTGAGTTAAGATATCAGAGAAGGACACCTATGCCAGGGTCTTCATATGTTTCCTCTCACTACGTCCTCGAAGAGCCTTGGAGAGGCCGTGTGATTATCCCCATCTGACAGATGGGGAAGCTGAGGCTCTGAGTTTGCTTGACATAACTCATCTCAGCCTCACACATCCCAGGAGGCAGACCCTGGGTTGTGGAGTGTGGGTTAAGTTTTAGTGGTTTGATTTCTCTCCCTTTCCTTTTCTTCAAAGCCCCCAGCTTTGAACTAAGCACGTGCTGCATCTTCAGGTATTTATGCCAGAGAGCTCTCCGGAGATGGAGAGATTCTAGTTCTACACCTTCTTCCCTTTTAAAGGTTTGGAAAACGAGGCCCAGAGAGGGATAGTGACTTGGCTCTGCTGATCCAGAGAGGTAGAGACAGACCTGGGCCCCCACACATTCCCTATGGCCCATTGCCCTTGAGTCTGGGGGCTGCTCTGAGGTGGGGCTGCTGTTTTACCTGGCATTGCTAACAGCAGCCATTCATTATCCCTCCTGGGGCATCTTCACTCTTCCCTAAACGCCCTCACGTAGCTATTAGGGCCTTGAGTAGCCTCTTATCTGCCCTATAAAAGGGATGGGCAGGTGTTAATTATCCCCTTTTGATAGATGAAGAAACAGAGGCTCAGGTGAGGTCACAAGGCTAACCCAAGCTCCCCCAGTGAGGAGGCAGTAGAGTTGGCACTAACCCGGGTGTCTTCGCCCAGCCTGGGGCTCCTTCCACCCCACGATGCTGTGTTTAAGGTAGGCTCTCCCCACTGGGCAGCTCTCGTCTCCGTAAGTGGAAAGGGAATGTCCTTTCTGAAGGTTAATTGGCCTGGGCTCCTGAGTTGGTGTGTGGGCTGGGGGGAAATAACAGCTTCTAGCTCCGGACAAGTAACTTGGATCTCTGTACCAGGTTTTCAAGTTCAGCTTCAAGCAACGAAGTCAAATATGAGAAGTGTGCTGAGCTGAGCGGGGAGCTTCCTAAGGAACCGAGAGAAAAGGTAAGGAGTGGCTGTGTGGCACATCTCTCGTTAACTAGCAGGCAGGCAGTTATGGCTGCTGGAAACAGAGCCCCCGTCATCTCCTAGACCCAGGAAAGAATCAGAAACATGTCATGCACACGATAAAACATTTTTTCTTCTAACATTGGGACTTTGAAGTTTATTCTGGCATGAAGACTTGTGATTCGCGCTCCCAGATGTTAAATGCTGTTAACCAATGTATCAGGTATTTTTTTCTTTGCAAAGAGGCAGAGGGGCATGGCTTTCTTATATATAGGAGTGCCTGCCTTATTAAGATACTAACGTTTAGGTGTAAGATGTTAACAGAAAGTCCGTCAAGCTCCTTCATAATGGCTCTTAATGCCTTCCCCCTACTTACCACCTAGCCACAGAAGGAAGAATTAGGTGGCTCGACACAGTGGCTCACATCTGTAATGCAGCACTTTGGGAGGCTGAGGTGGTGGGAGGATTGCTTGAGCCCACGAATTTGAGACCAGCCTGGGCAACATTGTGAGACCCTATCTCTAAAAAAAAAATATATATATATATATTTTTTAAAATTAGCTAGATGTGGTTGTGTATGCCTATGGTTCTAGTTATTCCAGAGGCTGAGGCAGGAGGATTGCTTGAGCTCAGGACTTTGAGGCTGCAGTGAGCCATGACTGTTCCACTGCACTCCAGTTTGGGTGACAGAGTGAGGCCTCTTTTTTTTTTTTTTTTTTTTTTTTTTTTTTGGGGGTGTTTTTTTTTTTTTTTTTTTTTTTTTTTTGAGACGGAGTTTCGCTCTTGTTACCCAGGCTGGAGTGCAATGGCGCGATCTCGGCTCACCGCAACCTCCGCCTCCTGGGTTCAGGCAATTCTCCTGCCTCAGCCTCCTGAGTCGCTGGGATTACAGGCACGCGCCACCACGCCCAGCTAATGTTTTGTATTTTTAGTAGAGACGGGGTTTCACCATGTTGACCAGGATGGTCTCGATCTCTTGACCTGGTGATCCACCCGCCTCGGCCTCCCAAAGTGCTGGGATTACAGGCGTGAGCCACCGCGCCCGGCCTAGTGAGGCCTATCTCTAAAAAATAAGAATATAAATTAAAACAGAAAGAAGTAGGTTACCAGCATTTAAATTGCTTGAAAAGTATTATTATCTGATCAATTTAATAAGAGAAAGCTCATAAATAACTGCTAGCTATAACCAGTTTGTGACTGATGCTTTCTGCAGAGTCTTAGTTTTTTTTTTTAAAAACAGCTTTAATTGACATACAGTTGACATACAGTAAAGAGCACAGATTTAAAACATAAAACTTGGCCAGGCGCCATGGCCCACGCCTGTAATCCCAGCACTTTGGGAGGCCAAGGCGAGTGGATTATGAGGTCAGGAGATCGAGACCATCCTGGCTAACATGGTGAAACCGCGTCTCTACTAAAAGTACGAAAAAAATTAGCCGGATGTGGTGGCACACGCTTGTAATCCCACAGCTGCTGGGGAGGCTGAGGCAGGAGAATTGCTTAAACCTGGGAGACGGAGATCGCAGTGAGCCAAGGTGGTGCCACTGCACTCCAGCCTGGCGACAGAGTGATACTCCATCTCAAAAGAAAGAAAAAAGAAAAGGAAAAAAGTACACATAACATAAAATACACTATTTTAACTTTTTTTATTTTTTGAGATAGAGTCTTGCTCTGTTACCAGGCTGGAGTGCAGTGGCCCAATCTCGGCTCACTGCAGCCTCCGCCTCCTGGGTTCAAGCAATTCTTCCGCCTCAGCCTCCCGAGTAGCCAGGACTACAGGCGCGTGCCATGACGCCCGGCTATTTTTTTTTATTTTTTAGTAGAGACAGGGTTTCAACATGTTGGCCAGGATGGTCTCGATCTCTTGACCTCGTGATCTGCCCGCCTTGGCCTCCCGAAGTGCTGGGATTACAGATGTGAGCCACTGTGCCCGGCCCTATTTTAACTATTTTTAAAGAAAAATAATGAGTTTTTTGAAGTTTACAAAATTTATAAAGTTTCAAAAATTCACAGTCTAATATATATACATATATGTAAATAATACAACAAAGAGAGAGTTCTGAAAGGCTCTTCAAGGATCATAACCCATTGCTAAGAGCTGTTTTCCAGGAAGGGGGACTGCTATTTGAACAAGGGAACAAAAAAGGTTTGAATTTTGGCCGGGCATAGTGGCTCACGCCTGTAATCCCAGCACATTGGGAGACTGAAGTGGGCGGATCACAAGGTCAGGCGATTGAGACCATCCTAGCCAACATGGAGAAACCCTATCTCTAATAAAAATACAAAAAAAAATTAGCCAAGCGGGGCGGTGCATGCCTGTAATCCCAGTTACTCGGAGGCTGAGTCAGGAGAACCGCTTGAACCCTCGAGGCGGAGGTTGCAGTGAGCCAAGATTACGTGACGGCACTCTCTCGCAGACAACAAGAGTAGAATGAACTTTGTCGTATTGTTTAGATTTTTTTACAATCAGAATGGATTCATATATTGTTTATGTAAAATTTACATATTAAAATAAACAGGCCGGTTGTGGTGGCTTGTGCCTGTAATCCCAGCACTTTGGGAGGCTTAGATGGGTGGATCACTTGAAGTCAGGAGTTCAAGACCAGCCTGGCCAACATGGTGAAACCCCGTCTCTACTAAAAATCCAAAAATTAGCTGGGTGTGGTGGTGAACGCCTGCAGTCCCAGCTACTCGGGAGGCTGAGGCAGGAGAATCGCTTGAACCTGGGAGGCGGAGGTTGCAGTGAGCCGAGATCAGGCCACTGCACTCCAGCCTGGTGACAGAGCAAGAAT
Organism: Cebus imitator; assembly: GCF_001604975.1. NCBI lineage: Eukaryota > Metazoa > Chordata > Mammalia > Primates > Cebidae > Cebus > Cebus imitator. The sequence goes on along the minus strand of NW_016107552.1, from coordinate 2,966,513 downwards.
CCATGTCAAAAACAAAACAAACAAAAGAACTCAAATATATATATATATTTTGAACTCTCAAACACTGTTCAGACCAAATATATATTTATATATATTTTAGAGCCCTTCAGTGGCATTCCATCATTTACAGCAGGGGTTAGTAAACTGGCCCTGCCCTTATTACAGCCATTTTAAAGTGTGCAATCGAGTGGCATTAAGGATGTTTTCAGTGTTGTATAAGCATCTAGTTCCAGAATTTTCTGTCATCCCAAATGGAAACCTTGTATCCTCATCCCCCATTCCCAGACATCCACTTTCTGTCTTTATGGATTTACCTATGAGATATATATTATATGCTGTATATAAATGGAGTCATATAATATGTAGCTTTTTGGCTTCTTTCGCTTACAAATATATTTATCTATCTATCTATCTATATGTATATATACATATATATATATATATATATTTTTTTTTTTTAGACAAAGTCTCCCTCAGTTGCTAGGCTGGAGTGCAGTGGTGTGATCTTAGCTCACTGCAGCCTCTGCCTCCTGGGTTCAAGCAATTCTCCTGCCTTAGCCTCCCGAGTAGCTGGGACTACAGGCCCACACCAGTACACCCAGCTAACTTTTATTTTCAGTAGACACAGGGTTTTACCATGTTGGCCAGGATGGTCTCAATCTCTTGACCTTGTGATCCACCCTTCTCGGCCTCCCAAAGTGTTGGAATTGTGGCTGGGAGCCACTGTGTCAGGCCAGTTTTTCAAAATTCATCTACAATGTAGCATGAATCAGTATGTAATTCTTTTTATTTATTTATTTTTTTGAGACCGGGTTTGCTCTGTTGCCCTGGCTGGAGTGCAGTGGCGCGACCGTGGCTCACTGCAATCTCCGCCTCCTGGGTTCAAGTAATTCTCCTGCCTCAGCCTCCTGAGTAGCTGGGATAACAGGCGTGCACCACCATAGCCGGCTAGTATTTTTCGTAGAGACGGGGTTTCACCATCTTGGCCAGGCTAGTCTCCAACTCCTGACCTCAGGTGATCCTTCCACCTCGGCCTCCCTAAGTGCTAGGATTACAGGTGTGAGCCACTGCACCCAGCCTTTAATTCCTTTTTAGAAGACTTTTTTTTTTTTTTTTTTCCTAGAGACGAGGTCTTACTATTTTGCCCAGGCTGGTCTCGGACTCCTGGAGTTTAGGGATCCTCCCATCTCAGCCTCCTGAAGTGTTGGGATTACAGGCGTGGGCCACTGCACCCAGCTCGGTCTGCTGCTTTCTGTGGTCACAGATGCCTGTGCAGTAGTCCATCGTTTGGGATAGGTTAGCAAGCTTTGGCCAGTGCCCTTCAGTGAGCATTAGGGTTGCTTCTGTGTTCTTCTGCTCTCACCAACAGGGCTGTCTCAACTCTCTTGTTGGTGTAGACTTGTGCTTGTGGGCAGAGTCCTGGGAGGAACTTGGCTGGATAAAAGGAAATGAGTATTTTTTTTTTTTTTGAGATGGAGTCTCGCTCTGTAGCCCAGGCTGGAGTGCAGTGGCGCAATCTTGGCTCACTGCGACTTCTGCTTCCCAGGTTCTGGTTCAAGTAATTCTCCTGCCTCAGCCTCCCAAGTAGCTGGGATTACAGGCACGAGCCACCATGCCCAGCTAATTTTTGTATTTTTTAGTAGAGACAGCGTTTCACCATGTTGGCCAGTCTGGTCTTGAGCGCCTGACCTCATGATCCACCCGCTTCAGCCTCCCAAAGTGCTGGGATTACAGGCATGAGCCACCTCGCAGGGCCAGCAATGAGTATTTTAACGTCGGGATAGATACACTGCATTGCCCAAAGTCGGGTCCATTTATGTTGTCTCCAGCAGTATCTGAGTGTCCATTTATCCACATCCTCACCCACACTGGGTGTATTCATTCTTTTCAATTTTATAGTATTTCATTGTTTTAATTATGCAAACGGCCCTTTCATTCACCTCACTTTTTCCTTTCCATCTCAAATCCTTTAACATTGAGATATTGCTTTCTGTTTTTGTTTCTTTCCAGCAAAAGGAGGGGCATGGCTTGGATAAAACATGCACCCCGAGAAGCCCCTGGAAGTCTGGGACCCTCCAAGAGAAGTCCAGGCGGACGGAGCAGACGGTTAGCTCTAACCAAGACCCTGACAGCCGTCACGGTAAAAGCTCAGTGGAGGCCCTGTGCCCTGCTGACATCACTCGGGAAGATGACCGGAGCTTCCAGACTGTGCGGGCCACCATGTTTGAGCACCACGTGGAGAGACACACGGTGGCTGAGCAGTCCGGACGTGGTCTTTCCACACCCCCTGGTGACATGGCCGATGCCCATGTCTCAGAACCCAGGCCGAGGCCTGAGATGGGCTCTTGGCTGGCCAGGGACCCACCAGACGTGACAAAACTCAACAAAGAGAACTCCAGGGGGTGTGACCATCCTGAGATGGAGAAATTGGGAAGAACCGCCCTTCTGAACGGTGAACTCAGACCGTATCACACTCCTCTCCAGGAAAAATACCTTTTGGCTGAAAGACTCAGTAATAACCCCTTGGACAACACTCCCACCTCCCAGAGGGTTCAGCCCAGGTATGACGTTGTGCATGCAGTGGGGGAGCGTGTGCACAGCGAGCCCGTCTCACCCGCGCCGGAGGAGAAGGCGGTCACGCTCCGCAGCCGCAGATCCTGGCTGAAGGACAGGCAGCTGTCCCAGGAGGTCACCCCTGCTGACCTGGAGTATGGTCTGGAAGGTCAGGCAGGGTCCGTCCAAAGGGCCAGTTTGATTTGGGAAGCTCGAGGGATGCCTGAGGCCAGTGGGTCGAAGTCACCCAAATGGATAGGCGGGGTGGTGGTGAGCTCACACAAGGCCACCGCAGTGGGTGGCGGAGAGCACTGTGCTCCCGGCGCCACCCCCGGCAGGGCCATCAAGGCTGCCGTCTGGGAAACCCAGCATGAGAGGCCAGAAGGGACCAGAAGCAAGCCAGGGGCCGGAGCAAGGGGTCCACCCCAGGGATGCCCCCTGGATCCTCCTTCCAGGGCAACGAATGGGCCTTCTGTTTCCCAAGCACGAACACATCCAGATGCATTTTCTGTGCAGAATGTGCCCTTCGTTGTGGCCGCCAGGGAGGGTGATCCAGGGCCAGCCTGGGTGCCGCAGCCTGCAGTCAAAATGCGGAAAGCCAGCCCCACGGACCAGAGAATGGACAGATGGCGGCGGCGGACTTTACCCCACAACGTGAAGTTTGACACGTTCAGTTCTCTGGTTCCAGAGAACTCTTCACAGGTGGGCCACAGACAGACAGAATATGTGAGCCCCACAGCCAGTGCCTTAAGAAAACCTCAGCTATCCCACTCCAGGGTGGAGACCCAGGAGGTGAGCCCAGGCGCTTCATGGGACCAGACCTCCCCAGCAGTGAAGCAAGGGTCACCTGTGGAACCCAAGGCGACATTTTTTGCAGTCACCTATCAGATTCCCACTACTCAAAAGGCAAAGGGCGTGGTTCTGTCAGGGGCTGAAAACTTGCTGGAACATTCTAGAAAAATCACTCCACCCTCTTCTCCTCATTCTTTAACATCCACTTTGGTTTCCCTTGGCCATGAAGAGGCATTGGAGATGGCAGGTAGTCAAATGTGGATGAAGGGACGAGGGCATGAAAATGCAAGCGTTTCAAAAACTCTGAAGCCAACAGACCGTCCATTATCTCTTGGGGCCCGGATTCTGGACCCTTTCAGTGGAAGAATCATTGATGTGGATGCCTTACAGAGTCATTGGGGATCCGAAGACAGTCCTCATCTTCAGAACGATCGCAAGGAAAGTGGGAACAAGGTGTCCCCCAGCGGCGAAACTCCCCAAACCACCCCGACTCTGAGGAGTCGTCCAAAGGATCTCCCTGTGGGAAGGAAGACTGATGTGATCAGTGAGACATTCCCAGGTAAAATCAGAGACAGCTACAGATCCAGCGTTCTCGACATTGATGCCCTGATGGCTGAGTACCAGGAGCTGTCGCCGAAAGTCCCCGGGGAGGCTCAGGAGAGGAGGAGGAGTCCCACGGCAGAGTCCAGCACGTTGCCTCGGGGGAGGCCAGGCCAGCCAGGCAGGGTGGAACAGAGAAGGAGGAGCCTGAAGGAGGTGCCTGATGCTGGGGGTCTCTGGAAACCTGCCAGCTCTGCCGAAATCAACCACAGTTTTACTCCTGGCCCAGGCAGGCAGCTGGCAGAGACCCTAGAAGCAGCCATGGGCACCAAATCTAGCCCTCCCTTCTGGGCTCTGCCACACTCGGCTCCTTCTGAAAAGTATCCAGGGGTCTCTCCTGTCTCTGTGGATCCCAGGAAAAAAACCTTGGGGTTTGCTGAGGATGACAGAAAGGCCTTTGCTAGTAAATACCACGTTGCAAAGTATCAGAATTACCTGGCTGAGTCAAAGCCCTCCGGTCGGGAGGATCCAAGCAGTGGGGTCAGGGTGTCGCCCAAATCACCCCCCACTGACCAGAAGAAAGGGACCCCAAGAAAATCCACCAGGCAGGGAGAGGAGGGCAGTATGGCCCATTGGGGTGACCACCCACGTGACTGTGGATGGGGGCCACTGGATATCAAGAGGGCCTACTCGGAGAAGGGGCCCCCCGCCAACATCCGAGAGGGCCTGTCCATCATGCACGAAGCCAGGGAGAGGAGGCGAGAGCAGCCCAGAGGGAGGCCCAGCCTTACTGGAGAGAATTCGGAGGCCAAAATGGGACCCTGTTGGTGGGAGTCAGGGACTCGAGACAGTCACAAGGTAAGTGCCAAGGCTTTTTAAAATTTTGTCAAACATGGATTAAAGATCTAGTCCAGGGGGCCAAAACTCAGATTTTGTGTGGCCCACATGGGTACGTAAATGAGTGGAGTCAGGCTGGGTATGAGGCTCCCGGGAGTGGTGTGGATTGCGGCAAATGGAGAGCTCATGCCCTGTCTGTCCAGGCTGGAATGCAGTGGCACAATCATAGCTCACTACAGCCGTAGCCTCCGGGGCTCAAGCCATCCTCCCACCTCGGCCTCCCAAGTAGCTGGGACAACAGGTGTGCACCACCATGCTTGGCCAATTTTTTATTTTTTGTAGAGGTGGAGTTTTGCCATGTTGCCCAGGCTGGTCTCAAACTCCTGGGCTCAAGTGAGCCTCTTGCTTTGGCCTCCCAAAGTGCTGAGATTACGGATATGTGCCACCACGCCTGGCCCAGCTAGTTTTTCACAGATGGGAATGGTGGCCTTGAGATGGCAGACATTATTTATCAAGAGAATTGGAAAATCTTGATATTTATGTGTAATCTTCACATGAGGAAATGAGGAGAACTTTTTTTCTTATTTCTTTTTCTTTTTTGTTTTGTGATGGAGTTTCATTCTTGTTGCCCAAGCTGGAGTGCATTGGTGCAATCTTAGCTCACTGCAACCTCTGCCTCCTGGGTTCAAACGATTCTCCTGCCTCAGCCTCCTGAGTAGCTGAGATGGCAGGGGTTGTGCCACCACGCCTGGCTAATTCTTTGTATTTTTAGTAGAGACGGTGTTTCACCATGTTGACCAGGCTGGTTTTGAATTCCTGACCTCAGGTGATCTGCATACCTCGGCCTCCCAGAGTGCTGGGATTACAGGCGTGGGCCACTGCGCCTGGCCGAGAACTTATTTTTAAAATTGCTGTCAGCTCAAACAAGACTTGTCTGCTAGCCCCATACAGCCTGTGGGCCAGCTGTTTTACACTTCTGTCCTACAGTGGCAATAATGATAGTATCAGTGGTAGCTTTATTGTGCTCCTGCTGTATGCCCATCTGTTGTATCCTGTTCATTATTATATCCCCAGAATTCAGTATCATCCTTGACATACATTGAATTTCAAGAACTATTTGTTGAACGAACAAGTGATCTTACATGAGCCTCGAAAGAGGGATCATCATGGTTTTGGGTTCCAACAGAAGCAGACCCTTGTAAGCACTTTTTAAGGGGGTGATCCCAGGAAGAACCAGCAGGGGAGAGAATTGAGGCAGGTGCCACAGATGCCATGGTGCACCATTGAGGCCCAGCCTCACTGGGGACCCTGGGAGGCAGCATGGAGCACCTCTAGAGTTGTCGTGTCCAGGGGGCAAGGGACCTCGACTGTGTATTTTCCAATCTCTCTGTCCTTGCCTGAGGCTGTTTGTGGGATCATAAACTGAAAATCAGGCTTTTCCAACCTGGCTGGCACGATGCTCAGTGGAAGAAAGAAAATCCGGCTCCCTTTCTTCAGTGAAGAACAGAGAGAAAGAAAGAAAGAGATGGAGGAGGGTGGGTGGGGAGGGAAGGAGGAAGGGATCACGTTAATTTCAAGCACACTCTTTTCCGGGGTACGTAAGCAGAATGGCTGTGAGGAAACCCTTGCACAAGGAAGCCACTTTGTTTCTAACACACACACAAATTTAAATCCACCCAAATATCCATCAGTGAAGCTCTAGAGTGTTGGCGGTGCGGCATATACTTCAGTGTCGGGAAGGGTGCTGACACTACCTACTGTTGGTGAGATTATCTTCCTGTACAGATGGGAAGAAAAACAAAAACAAAACCAGAGGCTCAGAGAAGTGAAGTAACTTGTCCCAGGTCACACAGCAGTAAGTGGCAAAGCTGGTATTTGAACTAAAATCTGGCCTATTACCCAACAGGTAGTGGCCCGTGTTCTAGGGGACCATTCTGGTGAAGAACTATGAGGGTGGGGAGAAATCTGAGGCACAGGGACCACTTTTGGAAGCTTCTGATCTCTGGAGGGAGTTTGGACACTGTGATCCAAGACTGGGGAGTGACGGGGTGCAGAGGGAGGACTGGGGAGGAGGCCCAGGGCGTTCTGGAGGAGGCGCTGGCCGCAGCCCAGCTTGGGGGATGGTCGTGCATTTGGTGGGCTCACGAGGGGAGGTGAGGGCATTCTCAGCAGGGCACACCATGGACAACGGTTTGGAGGTAGGAAAAGCATGGGATGTTGTGAGGCGCATGTAGAAACGGACTTAGCACCGCCCTGTGTGATGTGGCGTCTGCAAACCAGGCCCCAGATGCCACCTTTGTCACTTGCAGACTGAGTGACGCAGGGCAAAACCTTTCACCTCCCTGTGCCTGAGTTTTCTTTTGAGACAGAGTCTCGCTTTGTGGCTCAGACTGGAGTGCAGTGGCACAATCTTGGCTCACTGCGACCTCCGCCATCCGGGTTGAAGTGATTCTTCTGCCTCAGCCTCCTGAGTCGCTGGGACTGTAGGCTCCTGCCACCACGCCCAGCTACTTTTTGTATTTTTAGTAGAGATAAGGTTTCACCATGTTAGCCAGGTCTCTTTCTCTTAACCTCCACCTACCTCCCAAAGTGCTGAGATTACAGGCGTGAGCCACCGCGCCCGGCCTGAGTTTTCTTGTCTGTAAAGGGACTGGGTGACCAGTCTGGACGGGGATGCTGCAGAAAGGAAACGCCAGGATACTGTCAGCAACGATCGTGCAGTGAGGGTGTGCCTCAGGTTAAGAGTGGTAAGTGGTGGAGTCAAGCATTGAACCCATGTGTGTTCCCAGGAGGCCCCATGTTCAGGATCACGCAGACTTGGCGTCTGAATCTCCATGCTGCTTCTTGCCTGCTGTGTGTAAAGCAGTCTCTTGGCCTCTCCTAGCCTCAGTTTCCATGCCAGAGTTGACAGGGATTCCAGCCCCAAAGCACCGCTGTTAGACTGAATTGAAATAAAGCACCCAGCTTGGGCCGTCCCCGTATGCTTCCGGAGAAGGGTTTCATCTGTCCCTACGCACAGGCTGATATTGTAGCAACAGTGGAAGAAGGAAGAGGCCATGGAAATGCGACACTTTGTCTGTTTGCCAGCACCTTGCTGCGGGCCCGCTGGTGGTGGGGGCGCCGGGATGTTACGGAGTGGGGAATTCTGGGCTCAGCTCTGTCCCGTGGCCCAGCCTTGGATGCGCGCCTGGGGCACGAAGGCCCCAGCAGTGCTGGTTGTCAGGGGATCTGTTTTCTCACCAAGGGATTGGGAAACCTTGGACCAGCTTCTCGGTTTCTCTCTCGACTCCTGCCCAAAGGTCTTTGGTTCTTGATTTTTTTAAAAAAACAAAAGTAAAAACACACCAACACAGAAGGAAAAAATGTTGGTGGTTAAAATTTCAAACCTTATGGGGCATAGAAAATGAAAGGAGAGTGCTCCCTGTAGACAGCCACCATTACCCTTTCTTATGTCCTTCTGGACCTTGCTACATTGACAGTCACTTGTCAATCACATATATGCGCATAATTGGCATGCTTTTCAAATTGCAATAGTAGCGAATACTTGCATAAAATTTGACATACTATAGAAACGTGGTGTAGAGAGATCTCCTTTAAATACTGGGTGTGGTACATAAACCAGGGACACCCCTCCAGGCCCATTAGTGGTTTTTAACCATGGGCGGTTTTGCCCCTGGGGCATATTTGGCAGTGTCGGGAGACTTTTTTTTTGTTGCCGTTGTCACAGCCTGGGAAGAGGTTGCTATTAGCATCTCGTGGGCAGAAGCCAACCGTGCTGCCCAACTTCCTGCAAGGCACAGGACAGCCCCCACCGCAAAGATTGACCCAGCCCCAAGTGTTTGCAGTTTGTAGGTTGAGGAGCCCTGGTCTAGACACAGACACAGATATAGGGAAATGCATAAGCTTTCTATGGAAACACGACAACAATCTACAGAAAATCTTGCAGCTTACTGATTTTACTTAATAGTTACTGTGCATAAATAATCCCCTTCTTTTCTTTTGAGATGGAGTTTCACTCTTGTTGCCCAGGCTGGAGTGCAGTGGCACGATCTCGGCTAACTGTAACCCCTACCTCCCAGGTTCAGGTGATTCACTGGCCTCAGCCTCTTGAGTAGCTGGGACTACAGGCGTCCACTGCCACACCTGGCTAATTTTTTGTGTTTTTAGTAGAGACGGTGTTTCCCCATGTTGACCAGGCTGGTTTTGAACTCCTGGCCTCAAGCAATCCACCCTTCTTGGCCTCTCGTAGTGCTAGGATTATAGGTGTGAGCCACCGTACACAGCCTCCCCTTCCTCTTTTTTTTTTTTTTTGAGACGGAGTTTTGCTCTTGTTACCCAGGCTGGAGTGCAATGGCGCGATCTCGGCTCACCGCAACCTCCGCCTCCTGGGTTCAGGCAATTCGCCTGCCTCAGCCTCCTGAGTAGCTGGGATTACAGGCACGCGCCACCATGCCCAGCTGATTTTTTGTAGTTTTAGTAGAGACGGGGTTTCACCATGTTGACCAGGATGGTCTTGATCTCTTGACCCCATGATCCACCCGCCTCGGCCTCTCAAAGTGCTGGGATTACAGGCGTGAGCCACCACGCCCGGCCCCTTCCTCTTTTTAATGGTTGCAAAATATTGAATTATGTGACTGAGCCCAACCTGTTTTTACCTAGACCCTCATCGATGGGTATTTGGGTGGATTTGAATTTTGGTGTGTGCTAGAATCATGGGTTGTACTGGGCATGGTGGCTCATGCCTTGTAATCCTAGCACTTTGGGAGGCCAAGGTGGGTGGATCACTTGAGGTCAGGAGTTGGAGACCAGCCTGGCCAACATGGTGAAACCGTGTCTCTACTAAAAATACAAAAATTAGCTGGGCATGGTGGCGCGTACCTGTAGTCCCAGCTACTCAGGAGGCTGAGGCAGGAGAATCACTTCAACCTGGGAGGCGGAGGTTGTAGTGAGCCAAGATCAGGCCATGGCACTCTGGCTTGTGCGACAGAGCAAGACTCAGTCTCAAAGAAAAGAGAAAAAAGAAAAAAAAGAAAAAGAAACAGGGTTGTGGCCGGGCGCGGTGGCTCACACCTGTAATCCCAGCACTTTGGGAGGCCGAGGCGGGTGGATCATGACGTCAAGAGATCGAGACCATCCTGGCAAACGTAGTGAAACCCCGTCTCTACTAAAATATAAAAATGAGCTGGGCGTGGTGGCGCGTGTCTGTAGTCCCAGCTACTCGGGAGGCTGAGGCAGGAGAATCGCTTGAACCCAGGAGGCGGAGGTTGCAGTGAGCCGAGATTGCACCACTGCACGCCAGCCTGGCGACAGAGCAAGACCCTGTCTCAAAAAAAAAAAAAAAAGAAAAGAAAAAGAAAAAAAAGGAAAGCAATAAAGACACAGGGTTGCTTCCTTGGGCCGGTTTCTTGATTTACAGCCCAAAAGGGTGTGATTGTAATTAAAGGGGTCCCTTCCTTTCTCAATCCTCTCTCTGTTCCTCACTTAAACATTTATAGAAACTGTTTCCCAGACCCAGTTGTAGTATTTCATTTATTTAAATTATTTATTTCAGTTTCAAGAGAGATTTAATACGGCCCCACTCCAAAAATACTTAAACATGCAATAAAAGTTTCCCTAATACTTGCCGTGCTCACATTTCTTCCACCTCTAATCACTTTTACTCCTTTTTTGGGTCCATATTCTTTTGGGGCTTCTTCGTGAAAATACAAGCAGATACAAACACATATTTTCATTTTTGCTTCAGTTTTCCATAATAGAGAGCATTTTCTCTAAGTGGTTGAAACTTTGGCTGCTTCATCGGAGTGACACCAAGAATCCTAAAAGATAGCAATGCGTGGGCCTCACTCCGGCCCAGTTAGGTCAGAATCTCTGGGTTAGGACCTGCCTTTGTTAGTTATGAAAGCTCCCAAGGGGAATCTTGGGTTGGGGATCTCTGCTAAATCAACAGATTTTCTGCCTTTCTGTTTTTCATATAATGTGTCTTGAGAGGTCTTTTTTTTTTTTTTTTTTTTTTTTTTTTTTTTTTTTTTAGTGTTTTTTTTTTTTTTTTTTTTTTTTTTTTTTGAGACAAGTCTCGCTCTGTCACCCAGGCTGGAGTAATGAGATCACGGCTCACTGCAGCCTCAACCTCCCGGGCTTGAGCAATCCTCCCACCTCAGCCTCCCAAGAAACTGGGACTATAAGCACATGCCACCACGCCTGGCTGATTTTTTCTCTTTTTTGTAGAGGCAGAAGTCTCCCTGTGTTGCCCAGGCTGGTATCAAACTCCTGGGCTCAAGCGATCCTCCTGCCTTGGCCTCCCGAAGTGCTGACACTGCAGGCGGGAGCCGCTGTGCCCGGTCTGGGAGGGTTTTTGGATTCAGTTCGCAAAGAGCATCCTTATTTTTTTGGTAGCTTGTGGATTTAGGAAAGTGTCTTTAACCCTTTCCAGGGGCTGGTATTTCTAATCCTTTGTATGACAAACCATGTATACATATCATCGTGCACACCTGTAGGTATATCCACAGGCTCAGCGTGGCGACTGCCCTTCTAAGGCCATTTCTGTTTTCTTCCCGTAACCCACATGCTTACGCATCACCTGATTTTCTTTGAGGATGTTGGTTCTTTTCTCATTGATTTCTTAGAGCTCTTTGTTAGGAGATGAACCCTTGTACTGGTATCATTTGATTTCTTTCTGGAAATGTCTCCAGACTGCATACTGGGCAGCCCTGGGATCGTACCCTGCCTTGAGTGACTCTGGGTACCTCACCAGACCTCTCTGAGCCTTGATGAGGCTCCTGCCTGCTTCATGGACTTGTCAGAGGTTTATCACGAGGTAACATGTGGTCAACCCTTTACCCAGGAGCTGGGGCGAAGAGCTTGACGAAATCAGAGGGAACCCTAGCCCTCTGTTCAGCCCATGCCAGACCGTGTTCTGGGTCCCAGGGCCTCTAGGCAGGACCTCGGTGTGGCTAAGCCCACCATCTCAGGCTGTGTGACAGCTACTTGCCCCTGGCAGTGATTTAAATTTAAATTAGCTTAAATTAAATGCAGTTAAAAATTCAGTTCCCTAGTCACTGTGTCCCCATTTAGATGTTCCAAAGCCACACACGGGTCTTGGCCACTGTATGGGACTTGCAGGACATCTCCATGTACTATAGAACGTTCTGGTGCTCAGTGCGCGTCTAGAGAGGCAGGCAGGCCTCCAGGGGTGAATGAGTGAGGTTATTCATGGAGACTGTATTAAGTCCTGGAGGTGAGAGAAAAGGGGGTGACAGGAGGTCAGGAATGGGCTCTGCGGGCAGGGACCTGAGAGATGCTATCCGAGTGATGGAAGGAAAACATCTGGGAGCTCAGGTGAAGATGCCCCAGTGTGGGGATGAGCTTGTCCTGGGATGCTGGAGGGATTCCAGGGGCACAGGGGTCCCAGCTGAAGTTGAGAGGTGGGTGGCCAAGGACACGGGGGCCACAGAGGGTTCTGAGCACTGCTGTCCTGCTTGTGTCTTAGAGAACCCATCACGCCATCAGCTGCTTTTTGTAGAGACCTAGGGTGGAGGCAGGGAGTCCAGTGAGGAGGCTGCTGTGGTCCTAAAGGCTTAACAGGGCTTGTACCAGGGTGGTGGCTGTGGAGGTAGAGAGAAGTAGAGAGGCTGGTGGCTTTTTTTTTTTTTGGCAACAGCTTTATTGAGATATAATTTATGCCCCATACAATTCGCCCATTTGAAATATACAATTCAGTGGGTTTAGTGTATTCACAGAGTAGTGCAACCATCATTGCTCTTAATTTAATTTTCTTTTTTTGAGACAGGGTCTCACTCTGTCACCCAGGCTGGAGTGCAGTGGCGCGATACAACTCTCAATTTTAGAATATGTGTTTTGCTGTGGTTGAGATGGAGTCTTGCTCTGTTGCTCAGACTGGAGTGCAGTGACGCAATCTTGGCTCGCTGCAGCCTCCGTCTCCTGGGCTCAAGCAATTCTCCTGCCTCAGCCTCCCAAGTAGCTGGTATTACAGGTGCACACCACCACTCCTGGCTAATTTTTTTGTATTTTTGGTAAAGACGGGATTTCACCATGTTGGCCAGGCTGGTTGTGAACTCCTGCCTTGGCCTCCCAAAGTGCAATTTTAGAATGTCTTTGCCTCTGTCCTTGAAAAACCCTGTACCCAGTAAGCTGTCACTACACATTCCCCGCCTTACCCTTCAGTCCTTGGCAATCACTAATCCCCTCTCTGACTCTAGAGATTTGCCTCTTCTGGACATTTCATATCAATGGAATCAGACAGGATGTTGCCTTGTGACTGTCTTCTTTCACTTAGCGTGATGCTTTCAAGAATCAACCATATCATAACATGGATCAGGACTTTACTCCTTTTTTATGCCTGAATAATATTCCATTGTTTGGGTAGACCACAGTTTCTCTCTTCCATTCATATATTGATGGGCATTTGAGTTGCTTTTGCTTTTGAATCTGAAGAATAATGCTGCTGTGGACATTCATGTACAAGTTTTTGTGCAAACATATGTTTTCATTTCTTTGAATATATACCAAGGATTGGGATTACCAGGTCATATGATAACTAGTTTTCACTTTTGAGGAACTGCTAGACGGTGTTGCGGAGTGGCTGCACCATTTAGCATTCCCACCAGCAGTGCACGAGAGTTCTAGTTTCTCTGGATCCTTACCAACAGTTGTTACTGTCTGTGTTTTTTATGATAGCCATCCTAGTAGGTTGGACCTGAAGCTACTCATTGTGGTTTTGATTTCCATTTCCCTGGTGGTGAAGGGTGTTGAGCATCTTTTTATGTGCTCGTTGGCCATTTGAATACCTTCTTTGGAATGCTGCCTATTCAGATTCTTTGTCCATTTTTAATTGGGTTGTCTTTCTTACTGAGTTGTCATGTTCTTTATATATTCTGGATACAAGTGCTTTATCGGACGTATGAGTTGTGGAAGCTTTCTCTCATTTTGCGGGTTTTCTTTTCCTTTTCTTTTTTTTCCTCTCTCTCTTTATTTTTTTGAGACAGAGTGTCATTCTGTTGCCTGGGCTGGTGTGCGGTGGTGTGATCTTGGCTCACTGCAACCTCCATCTCCTGGGTTCAAATGATTCTCTTGCCTCAGCCTCCCGAGTTGCTGGGAAAACAGGCACATGCCACCTTGCCCAGCTTATTTTTGTATTTTTAGTAGAGAAAGCGTTTCCCCATGTTGCCCAGTCTGGCCTTGAACTCCTGACATCAAGTGATCCACCCTCCTTGGCCTCCCAAAGTGGTGAGATTACAGGCGTGAGCCACTGTGCCCAGCCTCTTTTCCCTTTCTTAATGGTACCCTTTAAAGCACAAAAGTTTTAAATTTTGAAGACGTCTATTTTATCTGTTGTTCTTTTGTTGTTTAGGCCTTTGGTATCATGTTTAAGAAACCGCTGCCTAATTCTAGGTCTTAAAGACTTACACCTATGTTTTCTTCTAAGAGTTTTCTAGCTTTAGCTCTTACATTTAGGTCTTTGATCTATTTCAAGTTGATTTTTGTATAGGTTGTCAGATTTGCAGCATGTCTTGCAGGTAGAGTCTCAGCTTTGCTGATGGGGTGGAGAGAAGGGGGGAAGAATGGAGGGCAACCGGAGGGTCTTGGCCTCCCCATCTGAGGGATGGGTGGGCAAGGTGGGAGGAGCAGCTGTGGAGATAATGGAATTAAGAGGCATGTTTTGAACACGTGGATCTGAGACGAGCGTGAGCTTCCAAGATGTTGAGTGAGCAGTGGGATCTCCGCGCCCAGGGTTCCAACACTGAGAAGCAGAATTGGCAGGCATCTGGGTGTAGATGGGATTTATTTAAAGCCATGGGGGGCGTGAAGAGAGATCCCAGAGGGAATGATGTAGCAAAAGGAGAAAAGGCTCTGCGGCTGCCCTGGGACATGCGGGGACACTGATCCAAAACAGCTGGTGGGGAGGTAGGAGGAGAACCAGAGGGTCCTTGAAGGCATCCAGAAAAGAGGCCGTGAGGGAAGGGACCAGAAACCCAGCCTTGCTCTTCCTGGTGCTGTGTTCTTAAGCAGGTCCCTCCCCTCTCACGGCCTTCCTTTCCTTGTTCACGCAGGGAGAGTGTGAAGCACATAAAATATGCATCCTGAAGTCCTGGCCTGTGAATGTTTCCCCTATATATAACTAAATGGAAAAAAACAGCAGGATTTCCATGTACTGAAGGTGCTGTGCTGTTCACGCACCGTTTCTCTGTGTGCATGCGTGTTTGGGTGCATAAAGTGATGATTAAAATAAGGTCACCAAGAATGACCACTGGCAGTAATGAGGCCGGCCAACATTTATGGAGGGGTCCCCAGGTGCCAGGAACGGAGGCGGCTAGGGTGAGCCAAGCCAGGTGCCCAGGATTTGTGCACGTCTGCCCCCTGGTGGCGATACTGCATCATGTACTTTCTGTAGGCTGTTCCTTAACCCCTCGAAGCTGGGTGCTGTTATCATAGTTCATTTCCCAGATAATTGTGACTCAGAGAGGTTAAGGCACTCACCTGAGGTCACACAGTTATTAAATGGCTGAGGCTGGGTCACTGGAACCCAGAGCTACCACCCTACATGTTACCTCTTGATCATTAAGGTAGGGGGATTTCTGGGGGGTTAATTTTCTTTTTTGCTCTTTTTGTTACAGAATGGACTCTTGGTGTCCTATGTTTTTTTCCTGTACGTGAGAAGGTTCCCAGTAAAGTCCTTTTCTTGTGCTCTGTGCCTCAGGTGCTGCCACGGGACCTGGAGAAGGGGGATGCCCCCCAGGAGAAGGAGCGGCTGCTCCAGCAGATGTCCCCTGTGGCCTTAGTCCCCCGGAGAAGCCACAGCTTCTCCAAGGACAGGAGGAGCGGACCCTTTGTGGTGAGTGATACTGCATGGCTGGAGAGGAATGCCCAGGGGGTGCTGGCTGGTGGAGCATCTGGATGGCCCAGGGCCCTCAGGGGGTCGAGTGTAGCAGGCTGCTGTCCAGGAATCTGGTGTCAGCTGACTAGCTGTGTTGTGGTTCTTGATGTGGAGGGTGTTTGGTGGCTCTGCTGGGGAAACCCTCCTTCGTCTTGGGTTTCCAGCCCAGCATGGAATAGTAACCCCACTGCCTCGCATGGAGTGGTTAGAGGAACATACGCTGGTGTTGGAAAGTCCTGGGTTCGAATCCCAGCACTGTCTCCCTTCAACTGCTTTGAGATTTCGGGCAGTTTATTTAATTTTGTTGCACTTCAGTTTCTTTACCTGGAAAGCAGGATCCTGATTCCTGTTTCTCTAGCTCTGTTGCGAGGGTGGAATAAAGTATGTGTGGGGCCCAACACGTCATAACACACTCAGGAACTGATGGTCATGGGATCACAGGAGGCAGCAGAAAGCTGGTGCCAGAGCAACATTGCCTGGGTTCAAGTCCTGGATCTGCATACGTTTCGTGTGTGGCCTTTGGCTGGCCTCTGGCTTCACTTTCTTCGTCTGTAGAATGGGGATAATAATCGTATCTACTTTACAGTGTGTGGTTGAGAGAACTCATGAAGTGCTCGTAATTATTACTGCTGCTGTTACGGGCACGACTCTCCGTATTTCCAAGTCTCCCTCTGGCCCTTACTTATCTCTGTGTCTTCGTGCTTCCTCCTCCCCATCCTGTTTCCTTACTTGCGAAAGGAGGCGAGTACTCACTGAGCAGGCCCCAGGGGCAGCTGCCCCCTCCAGAGCCTCGGTGTGCCCACGTGGGTTCCAGGGCCTTGCCGCTTCCAATGAGTTTCTTTTCGGACTTTAGTTCCATGCTGTTTGGAGTTTTGCACTTGCCCGTGAAGCCCCTTCCCGGCCCACATTCCATACAGGGGCACTGAAGACAGGTGGCTCCTAAGAAGCGACACTTCTGCTCACAAGAGCCTCTTTGGTTGCTCAGCTCTGCGAGTTTCAGGGAGAGCTGGGCCTGGTCTCACGTGTTGGAGACATACGATTCTGCATTGAAGCTCCATTGAGAGTCCATCCATCCCTTCCGGTTTTATGGCCACGGGCAAGAAACTTTGCTTCCCTGAACCTCAGTTTCTGTTTCTGTAAAATGGGGGTAAAGAAGATACCCTGGTGGGGTTTGTGCTGGGAGTGATGCAGAACAGCCACAGCGTGAGCCTGACCATGGGCCGGGGGGGGGGTGGGTGGCCGGCTGGGAGGAACTCAGCTCCCAGCGAGGTGTTTACTGAGCAGCCGGGGAAGTTTCCTTGAGGATCCAGATCCCAGCCCCAGATTCACACACATTGGAGACCTGCCTGGATTTTCTGATAAACGTTCCCTTCCACTACTTTCTTTCTCAGCCATTTCTCTAGTTCCTCTCAGATGGCTCTGACTCAGCTTATCTGATTGTACTTGAACTTTTCTGTGTGTGTGCGAAGACAAAGGTGATGGGGAGAGAAACATTTAAAACCTGTCTTTTTAGAGTCTCTGCTTGCTGGCATCCTCCTTGGTTGCCCAGCTCCTCCTCTGTCACTCCCTGTCATCGAAGAGCTTTTGTCCTTGGAGTCCTCGGGTAGCTTGCCTTGGCTCTTTCCTTCTGGCCTCTGAGGCCCCTGCCCCACTCCTGCCTGCTTGATTTTCTCACTTCCAGAGGTAGGTGGGTGGAGGGACTCAGCGTGAACCCGAGAGTATTGGGGCCTCAGACCTCATTTCCTGCTTTCGGGACTCATGCCTGCAATTCTGGGGAGCGGCCACAAGGAGGAGGTGGTGTTCAGCACCTATCCTGGTGGCTTCAACAGCTCAGCCCAGAGGGACCCTTTAGTATTGGGCTCTAGAGGCTGAAAGAAGCCGAAAGGGCTTTAAGTTCTAACTCTGCCCCTGTGTGACCTTGGACGAGTGACTTCATGGATGTCACTGAATATAAGTTTTATCTTCTGTAAGATAAGGATGGTCCTGTGTGACCTCAAGAGTGTTTTTGTGAGTAGTGAATGAGATAACCCAGAACATAGTAAATTCTCAATGTCTCAGCTGCAAGGGTAGCTTTTCCTTCTTTCTCCCTCTTCCCTTCCTCCTTTCCTGATCCTTTCCTTTCTTCTACTTCCCCTTCCCTTTCTCCTCCTCCTCCTTCCCTTCCTTTCCTCTCCCTTTTTTCCCACCTGTCCAGTTCTCTCTTTATAAAAGGGGAAAGTGAGGCCTGGAGAGAGGACCTGACTTCGCCGGGGTGACCCACAGTGGAGGGCTGGGGTCCTGAGCCCCTGCCGGCTGCCGCTGTTCCTCTGGAAATCGGTCATACATTCCTTTCGTGTCTCATGAGGTGTTTGAAAGGGGTCCACTGATCAGTGTGTCTGCTCTGGTTCTCGTCACTGCTTTGGTGAATGACTTTGTGCTGTTACTTGCCAGTGTAAGTTCATGTTCATCTTCACTTTTGGAGGCTCTCAGGCCTTGTCAGTTCCTACTTCAGCCTCATATTAGAGACCATCAATCCTATTTTGCAGAGCAGGAAAGTGAGGCTCAGAGGGATTCAGCCCCTTGCCCAAGGCCAAACAGTTAGCAGCGGGGGGAGCTGGAATGGAAACGGGGCCTGTCTCGCTCCAGCCTTGGCCCTGGGCCCTTCCCACCATGGACCTGTGCTTTTGTTGCATGGCCAGCCCCTGCCAGCCCGTCTCTCCTCTGGGCCTGCAGCACTCTCCGCATTAGCTGCATGAGGAAACAAGACACCCTGAGCCCTGGGACTCCTCCTGGGGCTGAGAATGTGATATTTGCTCAGCCCGGAGTTGGCCATCAGCTGCTCTGTTGCTGCTGTCTTCCAGAGGGTGCCTGGGACCTGCCAGGCCAATGCCCTGCTGATTTGCATAGCCCTACCACAGTTGCTGAGTGACAGACCCTGCCACTTGCTAGAGGCCTTGAGTCAAGTGAGTTTATCACTCAGTAAAGTGGTAACTTTTATAAAGAGAACAATGATGGCAATAGTAATGCCTCTTACTTACTATGCTTACATGTAGTATAGATACTATTATTATTCCCACTTCACAGATGGGCAAACTGAGGCTCAGAGCCATTAAGTATCTCTGCCACGTTCTGGGTCTGCAGTCCATGCTCTTAAGTATCTGCTGAACTTTCCACTCCTCTTATGTGGTAGCCCAAACGGGATGATGCTTACAAAGCTCTTTGCACAGTGCCTGATACCAAGAAACAGCTTAATAAATCGTTGCAGCTTTTTTTTTTTTTTGAGACAGAGTTTCACTCTTGTTACCCAGGCTGGAGTGCAATGGCGTGATCTTGGCTCACCGCAACCTCCGCCTCCTGGGTTCAGGCAATTCTCCTGCCTCAGCCTCCTGAGTAGCTGGGATTACAGGCACGCGCCACCATGCCCAGCTGATTTTTTGTAGTTTTAGTAGAGACGGGGTTTCACCGTGTTGACCAGGATGGTCTCGATCTCTTGACCTCGTGATCCACCCGCCTCGGCCTCCCGAAGTGCTGGGATTACAGGCTTGAGCCACCGCGCCCGGCCTCGTTGCAGCTTTTTAAACTGTTACTATTATTTTGAGGACAGAGCCCAAACGAGATGATGCTTACAAAACACATAGCACCGTGCCTGACACCGAGAAATGGTTTAATAAATCATAGCAGCTATTGTTATTATTACTAGTGGAGATGGGGTGTCGCTGTGCCGCCCAGGCTGCAGTGCAGTGGCATGATCTCGATGCACTGGAGCCTCCGCCTCCCAGGTTCAGGCGATTCTCCTGCCCGAGCCTCCTGAGTAGCTGGGACTACAGGCATGCACCACCACACCAGGCTAATTTTTGTATTTTTAGTAGAGATAGGGTTTTGCCGTGTTGGCCAGGCTGGTCTCAAACACCTGACCTCAAGTGATCCACCAGCCTTGGCCTCCAAAAATGCTGAGATGACAGGCGCAAGCCACTGCGCCTGCCCTATTATTTTATTGCTACTTACTGCCAGGTTTTTTTTTTTTCTTCCTATGCTCTCCTGAAGAGCTGATGGGGAAGACAAGCATCCCTAGTCTTAGAAGTTTTTCTGTAGTTGAGGAAATAGGCCTGGTGCAGGGAAGTGTGTTGTCTGTGGTCCTGTGGCCTCCAGAGGCAGGCCTGGGGCTGGAGTTCGGACTTCATGACTCCTTGGCCAGTGCTCCCTGTTTTTCCCTGTCACCCTTGTTCGTCTCAGGGTTCCCCTGGGGACCCCAAGTTCACATGGCGATTCCGAGTCCCGTGTCAGGCCTCCTCCCTCCCTCTTTTCCCCAGGAAGAGAGCTTTGGTCTGCATTCTTGCAGGGGCCGTAAAACACAGTGACTCGGTTGTGGGCCGTGACCTTGAGTCACAGTCTACTTTGGAGGCCCCTCTTGTGACGATGACGGCATAGATTGACCAGCTGTGAGGCCTCCCTGCAGTGGGTGGCGGGGAGGGCCTCTGGTAGTTTTCTCCCAACCCCCGAAATCTATCGTTCAGCATGTGTTGGCTCGTTTCATCTTGATTTATTTCTTTTTGGCCCTACTATGCACTACGTCCTGCATGAAGGGACCTGCAGATTTTCCCCATTAGCCTCCTGGAATTCACAGCCCGGGAGTTTGAAGATGATCTGGGAGGGTCCAGTTAGGTGCAGGAAGTAGGGGTGGGACTGAGAGCTCACACAGGCAAGGGGGGGTGCTTGGGGGACATTGAAGAGACCAGTTGGGCTGGGGTGGAGTGTTTAGGGATTTGGGTCCTTTTATTGACAAATATTTGTCTGCATGTGCTAAGTGCTAAGCTGGCCAGTGGGCTACAGTTATGATTAAGCATAGACAATGAAGAAGGTAGGTAAATAGGCCAGGCACAGTGGCTCACATGTGTAATCCCAGCACCTGGGGAGGCCAAGGCTGGCAGATTGCCTGAGCACAGGAGTTCGAGTCCAGCCTTGGCAACATGGTGAAACCCTGTCTCTACTGAAATGCCCCCCCCAAAAAAAAAAAATTAATCGGGAGTGGTGGTGTGCACCTGTCATCCCAGCTACTCAGGAGGCTGAGGCAGGAGAATCACTTGAACCCGGAAGATGGAGGTTGCAGTGAGCCGAGATCGTACCACCGCACTCCAGACTGGGTAACAGAGTCAGACTCCATCTCAAAAAAAGGAGGGTAGGTAAATAATTGCAGTGGGTTCCAATAGCTACCTTTTCCCCCCTTAACAGAAGTTTACTTTCTCACAGTTACAGAGGCTAGAATTCCAAGATGAAGGTGCTATCAGGTTGGCTTCTGATGAGGCTCCTCTCTGTGGCTTACAGCTTGGTCCTTCCTTTGTCTTCTCACGGCCTCTCCTGTGTGTGCAAGGTGGGAGGTGGCGGATAGGTACCTCTTCTTCCTCTCCGTTTGCCAGTTTATTATAAAAGATAAGATGTAGAAGCAGAGATGCACAGGACGAGGTTTGTGGGAGGGAACGCGGAGCTTCCATGCTCTCCCTGGGTGCGCCGCCCTCCAGGAACCTCCCCTGTTCAGGGACCTGGAAGCTCCCTAATAGCTACTGTTTATTGAACATTTACTGTATGCCAGGAATTGTGTCATGTGCTTTAATTGAATTTAAATTTGTTTAAAGTCTCCCTGGAGGAAGGAGGGGGTGTCTCCACTTGGGGAGGGCTAGCAGAGAAGCAGGCGTTCGAGACCAGGGAGTTTGGGTTCTAAATACTGAAGGTTGAGCAGGTATTTGCCAGCTAACCGTGATCTAGGGAAGAGCGGTTTGCCCCTGACTGAGGGAACAGCATGGGCAAAGGTTTCGAAGCGTGGAATTGTGCTGCATACAGTGGATGTCGTCTGGGGTCCTTTCAACCTTACTTCCATGTGACCTTCCTGGACACCCTCAGTGTTTGGTTTAATGCCGAGCTCAGACTTCCCCATATCTCTCCCTCGTGAGACCGTGGCCCTTCGCTTCCGGTGCTGTGCCATCATCGTGCCAGCATCTTTGTAGGCAGGATCTGCCAGGGCAAAGGCTGGGAGGTTTGAGAGCATTTGGACCCGATGACTCTGTTATTGAAACTGGTAACAGGAGGGGAGAAGTACTTGGATTGTGCTGATAGCTGTGGTAATCCTTGTGAGTGTAACTAACTTGAAATAAGCAGGAACTTCTGATGGGGCCCCCCCGCGAGAACATATCCTGCATGCTGGTTAGAGAGTCCCTCTGGATTTTAGTTAGTCGACAGGAAGTCCAAATGGGAAGGAAACAATCAAAATGAAAGACCACACAAGGACTGCTGACAGTAACTCATCAAAGGTTGTGACTAGCAAAACAAGCCGTGGGTGGGGCGCCTTGGCGCATGCCCATCATGCAGTGACTCAGGAGGCCAAGATAGGAGGATTGCTTCAGGCCAGGAGTTCCAGACCAGCCTCAGCAACATAGTGAGACCCCTGTCTCTAAAACAATAAATAAATGAAAAATTAAAAATTAGCCAGCCGGGCGTGGTGGCTCACGCCCATAATCCCAGCACTTTGGGAGGCCGAGGCGGGTGGATCATCTGAGGTCAGGAGTTCAAGAGCAGCCTGACCAACATGGAGAAACCCTGTGTCTACTAAAAATGCAAAATCAGCTGGGTGTGGTGGTGCATTGCCTGTAATCTCAGCTATGCGGGAGGCTGAGACAGGACAATCACTTGAACCCAGGAGGCGGAGGTTGTGGTTGTGTGACTGAGTAGATTGACATCTCTGTGCCTCAGCTTCCCCATCTCTGAGCCTGGGATAATAACAGAGCTTACTTGTTAGAAAAGCAGGGAAATGAGATGAGTTCCTGTGAACGAGGCATAATGCACAGCGCCTGACACCGAGTAGGTGCTTTGTGAGTGTTGGCTGTGACTATGTTAGATGCTGAGTTTCTATGTGGTGATGCTGTGCTAAGCACTGCACAGATCCTACCCATTATCCCTCTTCATGGTCCCGTGTTCTACATGAAGTTCCATTTCCTGGCATTTTCCCCCTAAGTAACTTCACTATATCATGAAGTGCCAAGAAGATGCCCATTTAAGAGATTCTGAACTTGAGGCTCAGAGAGGGCAGCTGACTGGCCCAAGGACACACAGTGAAGAAACAATGATGGCTGGATTGAATCCGACCTGAGCACTCGTCCCTTGCAGCTTGGGAGGAGAAACACTGTCTAGCAGGGCAGGATCCCGAGGTGGAAGAAGGACGCCTGGCTTCGGTTTCTGCAGTGCCACCTGGAGCTCTGGGGCTCTTTGGGTTCCTGGGACCAAGGCCACTGGGGGCCCCCAGCTGGATGCCGACACACCTGCTGAAGAGATGACAGGGACACCTGTGGTTGCAGAAGCCTCCCTGGTGGGGCTGGGCCAGCATCTTGGCACACGCGCACCCCCCGGTTGAGCAGCGCGGGATTGCGGGCGCTAGAGGCTCCCCTTCACTGTTGGAAGGAGACTCAGGAGAGCGTCAACCTTTTCCGCCTGTTAACTAACCCATTATCCCAAAGGCACTGCTGCCGTCTCACAGACAGGAAAACCGAGGCCCAGGAAGGTAACGTCACCTGTCTAGTGTACGCTGTCGGGCATTTTTTTTTTTTTTTTTTTTTTTTTTGATACAGGGGTCTCATTCGTTCGCTTAGGCAGAAGAAGGGCAGTGGCATAATCACGGCTCACAGCAGCCTCGACTGGGTTCAAGTGATCTCCTGCTTTGGCCTCTCAACTTCCTAGGACCACAGGCATGCACCAGCACGCTGGCTAATTTCTGTATTTTTTATAGAGACAGGGCTTCGCCATGTTGCCCAGGCTGGTTTGAATTTCTGGGCTTGAGCTATCCACCTGCCTGGGTCTCCCAAAGTGATGGTATTATAGGCATGAGCTACTGCACCCAGCCTCATCCCTCTTTTGAATGGAATCCGCCCTGGCACCCTGTGGCAGACATGAGTTACGGAGAAAGCAAATTTAAGACTTCAGGGTGTGGTGAAAGATCCAGATTCCAGATCCAGCCCACCAGTTGGAGCTTAGATTTCTTCTGGAAATGGAAAGAACCTTCATGTCTGTGTGACTGAGGCTAGCCCACGTGGTCTGTCGCACATGCAGAAGTGCAGCGGGTGGCACAATCACGGCTCATAGCAGCCTCTGCCTGAGCTTACATGATCTCCTGCCTTGGCCTCTCAAGAACCTAGGACCACATGGTCAGAAGTGGGGGTGCTGTAATTGGAGGGAAGACACCTGGTCAGTTCTGAAGATCTGTCTGGGCGAGCACTCTGATGAAGGGGTAGAGAGAGACGTGGAATTGGTGTACGGTGATACCATGGGGTGACAAGTCTTTGTTGGGTGAGCATGGAGGGGGTCAGCATGTTGCAGGCCAGAGGAGGAGGAAATTGTAAGGAGCTGCGCCCACAGGAGGAGGTGGATTTTGAGGGATGGATTGCTGCAGGCATAAAGAAAGGAAGCTTTGCTGGGTGTTGGCTTTTGCCTGTACTTCCAGCTACTCAGAGGCAGAGGTGGAGGTGGGAAGAATGCTTGAACCTGGAGTTTGAGATCAGCCCAGGCAATATTGTGAAACCTCAGCTCTAAAAGAAGTTTTCAGGCCGGGCACAGTGGCTTACATCTATAATTCCAGCACTTTGGGAGGCCGAGGCAGGCAGATCATGAGGTCAGGAGTTCGAGACTAGCCTGGCCAATATGGTAAAACCCCATCTCTACTAAAAAATACAAAAATTAGCCGGGCGTGGTGGCATGTGCCTGTAGTTCCAGCTACTCCGGAGGCTGAGGCAGAAGAATAGCTGGAACCTGGGAGACAGAGGTTGCAGTGAGCTGAGATCGGACCACTGCACTCCAGCCTGGGCGACAGTACGAGACTCTGTCTCAAAAAAAAAAGTTTAAAAAAATTAACCAGGTGTAGTAGTATACACCCGTGGCCTCAGCAACTCAGGAGGCTGAGGCAGGAGGATCGCTGTAGCCAAGGAATTTGAGGCTGCAGTGAGCTATGATTGTGCCACAGCACTCTAGCCTGGACAAAGAGCAAGACCCTGTCTCAAATAAATAAATGAATAATTAGCTAGATAGCTAGGAAGCTGTGGGGAATGGTCAAGAGGTGAGAGGGCTTCGTTTCTGTGGCTGGGCCCCTCCATGTGCAGGAATCCAACAGCTGTACTGCCATTGGCTCTGCCTACTACCTGCTTAGCAACAGTGGGAAATAGGCTTTGTGTCAGGTGCCAACTCCAGCTGATGGATAATATCGCCCAAGTGGTGCAGTGTGTTGGAAAGGACCCTGACACCACATCCAGGCCCGGAGGGAGATGGTGCTATAATGGATTAGTGATGTCTGCCAACAGTACGGGTCAGGGAAGGAGGAGATACGCGTGTCAAATATTTGCTAACCCTGGCCTAGTGGCTGTACTGCCAAACACACACACCCACACACCAGAAGATGCTTTGGAAGACTTTACTTATGACTCTCCAAATCTCAGAAATATCCCAAGAGCCCCAGAATTTATTACATATATGGTTCAACCAACAAAATGCTTTTCCTCTGTTTCTAAATCTCTTCATGGCTATTTATAACTAGCCTTCCTAGCTTCTTGAGGCCAGGTTTTTCTTCCAGGGTTGCGGTTTCCAAGCTTCGTTGCACATTAGGACCACTAGGAGAGCTTTTCAAAACCTGGATGTCCAGGTCACATCCCAGAAATTAAATCTAAATGTGTGGGGGCAGGGCCTGGGCATCAGTATTTTTTAAATAGACTTTACTTTTTAGAACAGTTTTAGATTTACAGGAAAATTGGAACGATGTACAGAGAGTTCCCATACACCCACACCCAGTTCCCAGCCATCATCACCGCCTTGCTTTAGCATAGGATGTTCATGAACATCCATGAGCCCTGACCCGTCCTGTTGGCAGACATCACTAATCAACTATAGCACCATCTCCCTCCAGGCCTGGATGTGGTCTCAGAGTCCTTTTCAACACATTGCATTCCTTGGGTGTTATCCATCAACTGGATAGTAGTTTTGAAAAACCTGGTCAAACTACTCCCTGGTCAGGACCCAGGGCAAGATGAGCAGTTCCCAAACTGTGCTGTATCCCCTGGGGACCTCTAAAAATGCTGACACCCAGACAATAGGGGGGCATCCTAAAAATAAATACCTGACCAAGACTATTCAAGATTGTCAAGCTCATCAAAAACAAAGAAAAGTCTGAGACCACATCCCGGATGGGACATAACGCTAAAACTGAGAAAATGGGAATAAACGATGAACTTTATTTAATAGGAACGTATCAGTATTGGGAGGGACAGAAGGGTAACCCAGGAGCAAGGCCAGGAGGCTGGACAGCTTGTGTAGCGACAGTGACTTGCTGCCCTGGTACGTAGTTCCTGGGAGGGACCCCGGTGCGCTCTAGGGCCTTGAGTTACGTGTGTGTGTCTGGGTGGGGACGAGTTGTTTATATAAAAAGGAGTTAGCACCCTCAAGAGTAGAAGAGAAGTAATTTCCGTGGCCCGGTGATCTGTTGTTATAATGAACCACCCAGAACTTACTGGTGTGACACAGTCACGGATTCCGTAGGTCAAGAAGCCACACAGGGCTTCCTGGGCACAGCTCTTCTCTGCTGGGAGCCCTGAACAGCTGGGCAGGAATCATCTGGAAGCCTCATCACTTATGTCTGCTGCCGGGGCTGGGATGAGTCGAAGGCAGGGCTCCTGGGACTGCTGACCAGAGCACCTGACGGAGGCCTCTTCTCAGGACCTCCCTAAGCTCAGATGTCACCCCCGGGCGGGGCCTTCCCTGGCACCACATCTGCAGAAGGGCCCGGCCCCATTATTCCCTCATAGTACCTCCATTATCACCCGCAGCGTCTTCCTCATATCTGCCTCCTCATCAGGGTGGAGGCTGTTTGCTGACTTCTTCTCTCTCCCCAACCAAATGAGAATTGCAGGACTGTAGGGCTCTTGATGCTCTTGTTCACTTCTGTGTTTTCAGCACAGAGTTGAAGCTAGGTAAATATTTGTTGAATGAGGGGCCGGGCACTTTGAAAGGATCGCTTGAGGTCAGGAGTTCAAGACTAGCCTGGCCAACATGGTGAAACCCATCCACTAAAAATACAAAAATTAGCTGGGCGTGGTGGTGGGCGCCTGTAATCCCAGCTACTCGGGAGGCTGAGGCAGGAGAATCATTTGAACCTGGGAGGCAGAGGTTGCAGTGAGCTGAAATCATGCCACTGCACTCCAGCCTGGGCTACAGAGTGAGACTCCATCTCAAAAAAAAAAAAAAAAAGGTTGAATGAATGAGTCTGCAGCTGAGGAAGGGAGACAGACACACACATCACTAACCCGACGGAGGAGGGAGTGATTGGTTCTTCCTCCACCTGAGGGTGGGGGGACTAGAAAGACTCATTTTGCCCTGGGTCCTGACCGAGGAGTAGTTTGACCAGATTGTGGGGGGAGAGGCGGGGGACAGGAAGGGTGACCCAGGAAGCAGCGTGAGCAAGGCCAGGAGGCTGGACAGCTTGTGTGGCAACAGTGACTTGCTGCCCCTGGCACGTAGTTCCTGGGAGGGGACCCACATGCACTCAGGGTGCCCACTCATCACTGAGAAGAGAGGAGGGTTCAGAGGGAAAATGGAGAATTTGGTTGGGGGGCAGAGTTCTGAGGGCAAAGTCCCCTCGTACCTGCCTCAGAAATCCCTGGATCTGGGGATTCCTAAATGCCAGGCCTCCTGCAAGGCACTGGGGCACCTCGGGGTTTCTGAACCTGGATTTGCAGGCCCTTTCCCTGGGGATTCTGCATGGGGAGCTGTGCCCAGAAGCCAGGCCAGACGGGGATGGGGATTTCGTGACAAATGGTGGGCAGGAGGAGCTGCCCCTGCATCCCAGCCCTTCCTTGCCAAGAACGGTTGGATCATCCAGTTCTTCAGGCAGAACTGATGATACTGATTTAATTTAATTTATTTATTTATTTTTGAGACAGAATCTTGCTCTGTCTCCCAGGCTGGAGTGCAGTGGTGCGATCTCAGCCCACCGCAACCTCTGCCTCCTGGGTTCAAGCGATTCCCCTGCCTCCGCCTCCTGAGTAGCTGGGATTACAGGCGTACATCACCACGCCTGGCTAGTTTTTGTATTTTTAGTAGAGACGGGGTTTCGCCATGTTGGCCAGGCTGGTCTCAAACTCCTGACCTCTGGTGATCCGTCCACCTTGGCCTCCGAGAGTACTGGGATTACAGGTGTGAGCCACTGTGCCTGGACTGATGCTGATTTTAATGTGACATCTCACCACGTGCTCAGGCCACTTCCAGCTGCCTTCAATTCGCACTCTGGGTATCAGAGGTTTTCTTGTTTTGATTTGTTTTTGAAATGTCTCACTCTGTCGCCCAGGCTGGAGTGGAGTGGAGCGATCTCAGCTCACTGCAACCTCTGCCTCCCAGGTTCAAGCGATTCTCCTGCCTCTGCCTCCTGAGTAGCTGGGACAACAGGCGTGCGCCACCACGCCTGGCTAATTTTTGTATTTTTAGTAGAGACAGGGTTTCACTGTGTTAGCGCCAGGAATGTTTCGATCTCCTGACCTTATGATCTGCCCGCCTGAGCCTCCCGAAGTGCCAGGATTACAGGCATGAGCCACGGTGCCTGGTCCCTGGAGGTCTTATTATTCACACTCATTATCTCACTGGATCCTTGCCGTAACTCTGGGAGACTCGTGGGAAACTGAGGCTTGGCGAAGCGAACTGACTTGGCTCTGGCTCTGACACTGGGCAGGTGGCACGGGTGGAGGCTCATCCAGGGCTGCCAGTTTTCTGTTTTACCCACCCGTTTCCTTGTGCAGTGTTCAGAAATGACCACGAGAGGGCAGGACGGAGGCGATCTGTTTTCAACATTTTGTTTTTAATTTGCTTTTAAGCTGTTTCACATTGGGGCCTCCATTCCAAACGTGAAACATCCACGTTTTCCATAACCACTTAGATTTTCATCTTTTTATGCAGCCCACTAATTTTGGTAGATGTGTCACTCTGCTTTGTCCCTCATCGGGCCCCCGTGTCAGTTTCTATTTTGTGAACCTGACGTCAGAGCTGCCCAGCTGAGCTTAGGATGTTTCTCCGCGGCGTTCGCAGCCCTGGCTGCCCCATTTATTTTCCTGGGTGATGTTTTCTCTTCTGGAGAAAGTATTTTTTGGAAAAAATATTTTGTTTTTGTTTTACTTTTAAAAAGAGTGTGGGGTATGGCTAGCCTAGCCCATAATGAGAACCTTATGGATGCAGAAACAGCATTTCTGACTTAAGCAGATGTATTTCCAGAGATGCTGAATCTTCCAGTTGAACTGGAAGTCTCTTGAGAGTAGGGGTCTCTCGAGAATAGGGACAATTTGTCGTATTTCAAGCCTGGGTTCCGTGCCACCTCCTCCAAGAAGCCCTCCTGGGTTGTACCGTATCGTGTGAACTGTACCATTCCAGGCCCTCTAGCCTCTAGTGCTGTAATTTATTTCCAAGTCCTTCTTTTACAGACCGTGAGCCCTGCTGAGGGCAGGAATCCTACCTCACTCATGTCCCTAATGCTCCACACTTAAGCCTCAAGGCCTTTATTGATTGAGCACTTGCAGTCAGCCTGCTGGGTGCTTTTCTGACATCATCTGACCTCTCCCTCACTGCCGCCCTGTGAGGGATGAAATTATCATGACTGTCGTTGTTATTCTCAGCCTTACTTTACGTCTGAGGAAACCGAGGCACAGAGAAGAGAAGCAGGTTGTCCTGGATGACACTGTTTGGCAGGGCGGGAGTTGGGATTTGAACCCCAAGCCTACCTGAGTGCAGATCCCTGCTCCCGGCAGCTTCGCTCCCAGCTCCGGGTAGGGCTCAGTGGTGTCACCGACTGAGTGGGGAGGGAGCGCTGCAGCTGGGGTCTAGGTGCTGCTGGCTGTGCCCACGTCCGGGCAAGACCTTCCGTCTTGTTTCTCCCTGTCTCTCCCTCCCTGGCACGGCTGGCTCCGCCTCCTCCTTTTCCTCCTCTCTTTCCTCTTCCTCCCCCTTCTCTTCCTCCTGTACTTTTTTCTCCCCCTTTTCCTCTTCTTCCTCCTCTTTTTCTTCCATTTTTATGTCTTCCTCCCTTTTCTCCTCCTTCTGCACTTTTAAAAAAAAAAAATTTCTAAAATTAAGACAGGATCTGGCCATGTTGCCCAGGCTGGTCTTGAACTCCTGGGCTCAAGTGATCCTCCCACGTCAGCCCCCCGAAGTGCTGGGTTTACAGGCCTGAGCCGCTGCACCGGGCCCCTCTCTTCCTCTTCCTCTTCCACCTTTCCTGCTCTTCTCTTTTCTCCTCCTCCGCCAGTAGCTTATTGAGATATAATTTACAGACAACAAAAAATTCGCTCATTTGAAGTATCCAATTCCACAGTCTTTTGTAAACGAACAAAGTTGTCCAGCAATCACTCTCGTGCCCGGAACGGTGTCCTCACCCCTGTGAAGGGGTGAAGCGCTGTACCCATCAGCAGGCACTCCCCCCGACCGCCCCATCCTGCGGAGCCTGTGGTCAGCACCCGTCAGCGGTCTGTCCGTGCAGCCTTGCCTGTTTTGCTCATTTCCTGTCAGTGCGCTCCTGCAGCATGGTTTTGTTGTGTCTGGCGGTTCTTTACGCATCCGAGTCGGTTGCATCAGGACTTAAGCTTTTGGACTGGGCTGGCTCCTTCTTGCTGAGTCCTGTCTTTGCTGACCTCACCCACCTCCACTCCCCCTCCACATGGTGGAGAGATCCGACTGGGATCAGAAGGGCAGTTGTTGGATCAGGCTGGGAATCGAGGGGATGAAGAATGTGCTTGCTGTTTTTCCTCGCCCCCTAGTTCTGTGTTTGAAGTGATTTCAAAAGTGCTATGGCTGGTAACACTCTTCAGGGCTCTGTCCTGGGACTGCCTCAGAGCTGCCTTGTTTGGGGCAGATAACCCCCCTTTCTGATGGGCTCGCCCCAGTTTGCGCTCCCTCTTATTGCTCTGCCAGCCAGGGTGGCTGAACTGGATATGCCATTGTTACCAGAAAGGACGTTCTTGAAACGGACCCCAAGAGAGGGTCTTGGATTTTGTGTAGAAAGGAACTCAGAGTGAGTTCCGGAGCGCAGTGAAAAGGGGTAGTTTATTGAAAGCTGCTCTGTCACGGAGTACAGCGTCCTCAGAAAATGAGAGGAAGGTGCCCCCACCTCCCCCCGCCCCAGGTTTGTTTTTTAAGTTTTTCTTTTATCGTTTTGAGATGGAGTCTCGCTCTGTTGCCAGGCTGGAGTGCAGTGACGTGATCTCGGCTCACTGCAACCTCCCCCTCCTAGGTTCACGCGATTCTCCTGCCTCAGCCTCCCGAGTAGCTGGGACCACAGACACGCGCCACCACACCCGGCTAATATTTTGTATTTCAGTAGAGACAGGGTTTCATCATGTTGGCCAGGACGGTCTCTATCTCCTGACCTTGTGATATGCCCACCTCGGCCTCCCAAAGTGCTGGGATTACAGGCGTGAGTCCCTGTGCTGGGCCATTTTTAAGTTTTTCTTATAGAGGGGTGTTGTCTGTGTAAAAGCTAAGCTAAGCTGTGTCCGCGTGCAGGTGAGCGCATGGCATGACACAAGAAAACGTGGCACATATACACCATGGAATACTACTTCAGCCACACAAAAAGGAAGGAAATAACGTCTTCATGTCTTTTGCAGCAACTTAGACGGAGCTGGAGACCATTATTCTAAGCGAAGTAACTCAGGAGTGGAAAACCAAATATTACATGTTCTCACTTATAAGTGGGAGATAAACTCTGAGCATGAAAGGCATAAGAATGATATGGTGGATTTAGGGATTGGGGGGAAGGTTGGGAGGGGGTGAGGGATAAAAGACTACACACTGGGGACAGTGCACACTGCTTGGGTGATGGGTGCCCTAAAATCTCAGAAATCATCACTATAGAATTCACCCATGTAACCAAAAACTACCGATCCTCCCAAAAACTATTGAAATAAAAAACCACCTTGAAAAGCAAAACAAAACCATCCTTGACAGTTTTAGCACGTGAGTATTCCAAAGCATAACTGTAATTATCTTGAAAGCATGGACTGGTATGGGTATTGGGACGTCTGGACTCTGTGCTGATGGAGGAGTGTGTCCTTGTAGGTATCTTGGGTATTTCCTCAACTATAAACATCCCATGATTATCTTGTGACCAGCAAGAAATGTGGCTTTTTGGTTTTAGTTTTTGTTTTGAGATGGAGTTTCACTCTTGTTGCCCAGGCTGCTTTTCGATGATGTGATCTCAGCTCACCACAACCTCTGTCTCCCGGGTACAAGCGATTCTCCTGCCTCATCCTCCCGAGTGGCTGGGATTACAGGCATGTGCCACCACGCTCCACTGATTTTGTGTTTTTAGTAGAGATGGGGTTTCTCCATTTTGGTCAGGTTGGTCTCGAACTCCTGACCTCAGGTGATCTGCCCTCCCAAAGTGCTGGGATTATAGGTGTGAGCCACTGTGCCCAGCCTGGGTTTTTAGTCTTAAGATGGGGTTGAACTAAACATGGCGTTACTCTGGCTCCCATTGCCCTAACACCCCCAGGCACTCACAGCTAAGATTTTTTTTTTTTTTTTTTTGAGACGGAGTCTCGTCCTGTCACCCAAGCTGGAGTGCAGTGGCGCCATCTCAGCTCACCGTACCCTACACCTCCTGGGTTCAAGCGATTCTCCAGCCTCAGCCTCCTGAGTAACTGGGATTACAGGCATGCGCCACCACACCTGGCTCATTTGCGTATTTTTATTATAGTAGAGATGGGGTTTTGCTATGATGGCCAGGCTGGTCTCAAACTTCTGACCTCAAGTGACCACCTTGGCCTCCCAAAATGCCGAGTTTACAGGCGTGAGTCACTAGCATAAGATGTGTTCAGCCCTTACTGTGTCCTGGGCTCTGAACACGTTGTACCTTCTACACTGCCATCATACTCATTTTACACGAAGGAGTGGGGGCCCAGAGAGATTAAATAACCGGCTAGCCAGTGTGGAAGCGAGGCAGTCTAACTCCATCCACACCTTTCCCCTGGCCCAGGGATGCCTCTGTAACACACCTCATTCTCTCCCTAGGCCTCAGTTTCCCCCTTTGGGAACCTGTTCTGTTCTGTCTGTGCCCTGACCTTTCAAAGAATCATGAACTGCTCGAAGCTGGGCACATGTCTGGCTTCCCTGGCTCCCCTTTGGCAGCTGATCATGCCCAGATCTAAAGATGATTTCACTGTGAGCAAGGAGACAACTGGGAATTCTGTGCCTTTTGGAGAATTGGTTACAGAGCACCTACTAAGCCCTGGGCTAGTGCCTGGCCCCGAGACGACAGAGATAACCTGGGACCCAGGCTTTGCCCCTGGGGAGCTCCCAGCCCTGTGAGGAAGACAGGCTGTCCTCACCCAATGCATCCTACTGCTCCTGAAGAGAAGGCGCAGTGACTCATTTTTTGCTGTTTGCATTAGGCTTAAAAGATGGCTGAACTGGCCGGGCGCGGTGGCTCACGCCTGTAATCCCAGCACTTTGGGAGGCCAAGACGGGCGGATCACAAGGTCAGGAGATTGAGACCATCCTGGCTAACACGGTGAAACCCCATCTCTACTAAAAGTACAAAAGATTGGCCGGGTGTGGTGGTGGGTGCCTGTAGTCCCAGCTGCTCCAGAGACTGAGGCAGGAGAATTGCTTGAATCTGGGAGGGGGAGGTTGCAGTGAGTTGAGATTGCACCACTGCCCTCCAGCCTGGGTGACAGAGCGAGATTCCATCTCAAAAAAAAAAAAGATAATTGAACTTCCACAGAAGGAAAAGGCATTCCTGGGAAAGGGCCCTGCCTGGGCCAAGGCAGGGAGGCTGAGCATCTGTGTGTGGCTGGGCACTGGTTTGGTGAGGGCAGCAGGAGGCAGCTGTCTGGCAAAGAGCACTGAAGGCTAATGCAGGAATCGAGGCTGCTGGCCACAGGTGCTCCGATGACGGATGACACGCTGGTGGGGCTGAGCACTGAAAATAAAAGGGAGTCAGCTCCCAGTGCAGGGCCCGGCACACAGTAGGCCCACAGGGAGAACGTGAGGAATGCGTGGCCGCCTGGGCTCCTGGAGGATAGTATTTCGGATGTCCGGGCTGAGGGATGCGGAAGGAATGCCACTGAACCATTCCCCAGGTGGCACATGCCATTCCTGCCCCTGTCCCCACACAGGAATGCAGGCCAGCAGGCCGGAAGATGGCTTTGCTACATGCGGGTCTTCTGACGCTTCAATGTTGGTTAGTAATTCATTCAAATAAACAAAATAGCGCACTGCCTTCCTCTTCCCCCGCCAAAAAAAAACCAACACTCAAAATTATACCTAAAGGGGGGGTACCGTTTTCAACCTTTTTTTTTTAGATTTATTATTTTTCATAGAGATGGCATCTCACTATGTTGCCCAGGCTGGTCGTGAACTCCTGGGCTCAAGTGATCTCCCACCTTAGCCTCCCAAAGTGCTGGGGTTACAGGCGTCCCACCCTCTGTTTTTCTTTTGAACACTGATGTTGACTTTAACAACCTTCTCATCTTTAAAAAAAAAAAAAAGAAGGAAAGAAATAGATGGTGTTGGGTGTGGTGACCCATATCTGTAATCCCAGCACTTTGGGAGGCCAAGGTGGGCAGAGCACTTGAGGCCAAGAGTTTGAGATACTGTGGACAACATGGTGACACCCTGTCTCTCCTAAAATTACAAAAATTAGGTAGGCATGGTGGTGCATGCCTGTAGTCCCAGCTCCTTGGGAGGCTGAGGCATGAGCATCGCTTGAGCCCAAGAGGCAGAGGTTGTAGTGAGCTGAGACGGCACCGCTGCGCTCCAGCCTGGGCAACAGAATAGGATTCTTTCTCAAAACAAACAAACAAAAAGATGAGAAGTTTTTTGTAAGAGCTAAGCCTTCCCTGTGAATTCACAGGGTTCTTTGCACGTTAAATCTACTTTAGAATGAAGGAATGAATAGTATCAGAAAGAGCTGCCCAAGGACCAGTGGTGGC
This sequence comes from Cebus imitator, assembly GCF_001604975.1. NCBI lineage: Eukaryota > Metazoa > Chordata > Mammalia > Primates > Cebidae > Cebus > Cebus imitator. Next base: position 2,931,932 of record NW_016107552.1, on the reverse strand, counting down.
CAGGGGTGGCACCAGGAGGTGGGGAGCCAGGCCGGCCAGGCTTGGGCCTTCAGTGAGCTGAGCGGTGAGGAGGGGCTGGAGAAGGAGCAACAGAATGCAGAGTTAGGCCAGCCGAGGAGCCCTGGGTCCCTGTGGCTTGGGCCCACCCAGAGCCTGGGCTGGGGGCTGCTGGGGACCAGGATGGTCGGATCCTAAGCTGGAGTCCCCAGCATGGACGGGAGCTGCCCAGGTGACGAGGAAGGGGGCGTGTATTCATCTCCAAGGGCCGCCATAGTGAGCTAACACACACCCAGTGGCTTAAAACCCTGGAAAGCGATTCTCTCGCAGTTGTGGAGGCCGGAAGTCCGGAATGAAGGTGGCTCCGGTCTCTGCCTCTGTCTTCACGTGGCCTTCTCTGTGTTCTCTTCTGTATCGCGTGAGGACACTTGTCGTTGGATTTAGGGTCCATCCGCGCGTCTTAGTCCATTCGAGCTGCTGTAACAAAATAACTGGTGACCGGGTGCTTGATAAAAACAAGTGTACGTCTCACAGTTCTGGAGACTGGGAGGTCGGGGATCGAGCTGCAGCGGGTTTGGCTTCTGGCAGGGACCTGCTTGCTTGTAGATGGTGTTGTCTAGGTTTCCTCATGCGGAAGTGAGGGAGGGGATGGAAGGGGAGAGCTCACCCCTTCCAGCCCTTTGATTTTTGTTTTTAAATTATTTTTATGATTGTTTTTAGAGACAGCATCTGGCTCTGTCATCCTGGCTGGAGTGTGGCATTGCAGTCATAGTTCACAGCAGCCTCGAACTCCTGGGCTTGAGCAATTCTCCTACCTCAGCCTCCCGAGTAGCTGAGACTGCAGGCACACACCACCACACCAGGCTAAGTTTTCTACTTTTTATAGACATGGGATCTTGCGATGTTGCTCAAGATGGTCTTGAACTTCTGCCTCAAGAAATCCTCCCACCTAGCCTCCCAAAATGCTGGGATCACAGGCGTGAGCCACCATGCCTGACCTCAAGCCCCTTTATATGGCCATCAACTCCATTCATTAGGGTGGAGCTGTCTTAACTAATCACCTCACAAGGGTTCCTCTTAACACCCTCATCTTGGGAATTCACTTCCAGCTGTTGAAGTTTGGAGAGACACATACATTCAAACCATAGCCCTGGGGAATCCAGGATGATCTCATCTTATGACCCTTAAACTCATTACATCTGCAAAGACCATTTCCAAATATGGCCACATTTGCAGGTTCCAGGTGGACGTAGGTTTTTAGGGATCTCCATTCAACCCACTTTGGGGAGGAAGCCTGCTTTCGACAGCATGGGCAAAGCCTTTGTGGGTGCCTGGCTTACAGGGTGGGGTCCAGTGGTGGGAGGTGCATGGGGACCTGGGGTGGGAGGGGGCAGGTTGGATTTCTCCCAAGAGCAATGAGGACACTAGGGAAGGGATTCAAGATGTGTGTGTGGCGGGCCTTGGTCACATCCGTGCTTGCAGGTGGCCCCTGCCGTGGAGAAGGCCCCTGGGGGCGGGGAGACAGACACTGTTCCACGTCATCAATTGCTGACTCCTGACGCAGCCACACTCCCCTGCTGCCTGGGCCCACAGGGCAGGGTGGTGGCCAGGGCGGCCAGAGCAGGATAACCAGGCTTGGGCACTGGGGGCAGCTTCTCCTGGGGCGTGGCCTGGTGCCTTTGACCATCGCTGGCTGGGAGACAGGGACTTGGGGGTTTCCGTCTTTGGCGCCTGCCCAGCACCCCACCCCCTACCCCCGTCCCCTGCCTGGTCTTAGATTGGCTCTGTCTCCATCTTGGACTCACCGGGTCTTAGACTTTTGAACGTCTCTTTTTATTCTTAGCCTCCTGCCCTGTCACCAGTGTCCCTGCCACCTCCAGCTTTCTCCCCAGCTGTTCCTGGTGCTCTTTGTCCCTGCCCGCCTCCTGGGCTGTCTGTCTCGCTTGCTTTTCTAACTTCCTTTGGGGCTCGTCCCTCGCCCTGCCTGTGTCGCTCCCCCGTCGGAGCCCCTGCCCCATCCGTCTCCCTCTCCTCTCCCTCCATGTCTCTTGTCTTTCTCTTTCCTCCTTTCTCCCTCTGTGTTCCCTGTCGTGCCCTTCCCTCTCTGTCTCATGCCTTTCCCGCCTGTAACTTCCTTCTCCTTCCTCCTGCGTTCCTCTCTCTGCCCTGCGCCTGGCCTGCGGTCCTCTCTTCCTGTCTTCATCCACCTGTCTCTGGCATCCCATCTGCCCCTTCCAGCCCCTTTCTCTCCAGGCCCTTCTCCATCCTGGGCGGGTGGGAGACCAGGCAGCTCTTAGCAGCCTGCATGCTGACGGTGGCCCGTGTCAGCTGAGGGGTGTCAGGAAGGCCGTGGTGGGCCCCTGTGTGTTTATAGTAACAGTCATTCAGTAGGGCATTCACACGAGCCGCATGTCCCACTGTTCCCGTTAGTCCCTCATTGAGCATGGCCTAACCCCAGACTTGACAGTCATCAGCCAGTCAGCCAGGACCCGCAGCACCAGGGGGACGGCCAGGCAGCGGGCACTGTCCCTCCAGCGGTATTGCCAGTGCAGAGGGCCCAGCCCCTTCACTGCACTTCTGTCAGTCAGCAGGACCCAGTGCTCCGGCTGGACTGGCAGCTGGGGCTGTCCTCTGACTGGTACTGTCAGCTGGTGAGCAGGGCTGGCTTTTCAGCTATACTGTCTGCTAGTCAGAGTGGGGCCGGCCTTCCAGCTGTACTGCCAGGGAGCAGGGAGAGCTTCCGACTGTACCGCCAGGGAGCAGGGAGAGC
>NW_016107552.1:2908886-2928985 GCF_001604975.1 Cebus imitator | reverse complement strand
CCGCCAGGGAGCAGGGAGAGCGTCCGACTGTGCCGCCAGGGAGCAGGGAGAGCGTCCGACTGTGTCGCCAGGGAGCAGGGCGGCCTTCTGACTGTACCGCCAGGGAGCAGGGCCGGCCTTCAGTCTGTGCCATCGGGGCAGGGCGGCCTTCCGACTGTGCTACCGGGGAGCAGGGCGGCCTTCCGACTGTACTGCCGGGGGCAGGGGCGGCCTTCCGTCTGTGCCGTCGGGGCAGGGCGGCCTTCCGTCTGTGCCGTCGGGGCAGGGCGGCCTTCCGACTGTGCTCCCTGGGGGCAGGGCCGGCCTTCTGACTGTACTGCCGGGGAGCAGGGCGACCTTCCGTCTGTGCCGTCGGGGCAGGGCGGCCTTCCGACTGTGCTGCCGGGGGGCAGGGCCGGCCTTCCGACCGTACTGTCAGGGAGCAGGGTGGCCTTCCGACTGCACTACCAGTCCCTGGTTCTTCCATTGCTGGGGCCAACCCCTGACCATCAGGTGGTGAGCTGCTGAGACCCACTGCCTGCTGGGACTGGGGCGCTGAGAATCAGTGAAACCACAGGCCTGCCTCTGAAGAGCTTTGACGCTACCCGGTGGTTTTCTCAGCTGCTGCACCCAGCACCCTCTCCTTGTTTAAGTGAGTTTCCTGTTAGTTGCTCTGCCTGGCGTCGGGTGGTGGGCCTGAGGGACGCAGCACAGATGGGCCCAGGCTGTTACTGGGGCAGTCAGTGTGCAGAGCTCCAGGCTGGGGTGGGAGCCCGGTGCAGAGCCTGGGGCCTCTGCGCAGTGCCTCCGTGAAGTCCTTTCCACTTCAGTCTTCCTCTCAGTAGTGGGAAGGACTTCGCCTCAGAAGCACAGCTGTTCTGCATCCGGCACTCACTCCCCCAAGTGTCTGGGTTAGGGCATTGGCCTATGGGACCTGGTGTTGAGTAGGAGACCCAGGCGTGTCCGGCTTGGGTTTGCATCCCTGTCTCACTGTTTAGCAGCCACTCACCTCGGCAAGCTCTGTTTGTCCCTGTGAGCCTTGGTTTTCTCATCTGGACGGTGAAGATGATGATACTGCCCTCATGATATGACCATGAATACGAAACTACATGCTTTGGCAGGATTCTACCTCGTTGAATCCTCAAAGCCCTGAATGCAGGGGTAATCCATCCCATTTTACAGAAGGGGTAACTGAGGCTTGCTAAAGAAAGATTAGGTGACTTGCTAAAATCATGCTCTTTTGAAGGAAACATCTAGGAAAGTTTGCCTTGGGTTTGCCCTCGGTATGCTGTAATGTGCATTTTAATCTCTGAGAATCGATGCTCCCCTCACTCTCTGCCTGGTGCAGCTGGCAGCTAGTGCCTTGGGGAGCTGATCCCTCCCTTCGTCAGCACCCCGCTCCCCATGCTGGGCTGGGTACCTACAGGAGGGGATGGGCCCAGGACTCGTGGCTGGGAGGCCCAGGTTCCAGCCTTGCTTTAGTTGCCAACTCACCATGTGACCTTGGCCAAGTCCCTTGACTTCTCTGGGCCTCAGTTTCCCTCTCTGTAAAATGGGGATGGCCACACCCTCCTCCTAGGGGGGAATCAGAAGCTTAGCTGAGTTTAAAAGGAACGTGACTGACATCAGAGGAGCCCTGTGAACCGATGGGATCCTGGGTTGATTTCCTTCCCTGTAATGAGTGGCAGGGGCCTCCTCCTCCTCATGTGGCTTGCGGAGGAGGAACCACACACACTTGGGCTCACACGCACAGCACAGTCACATCCACCCATGCACAAAACACACTTGTCTGCACACACACTTGACCACATAAAAGCGCATACACTCACACTCTTTCACGCATACACACATTCTCTCTCTCTCTCTCTCTCTCTCTCTCTCGTTCAGTTCCCAGGCATCCCCTTCTCTCTTCCTGCCTTCTTGCTGTGCAATTGAAAAGTCTTCATGCCTAGGGCTCCTGGGAGGGTGAGGGTCCAGGCAGCTGGGTTCAGAAGGAGCCGCCCCTGGACCCGCCCCACCGGACGAGAGGCCAGAGATGTCCGGGGGCGGGGCTCATGGGACTCAGCGGTGGCTTCTCAGTCCCCTGGGCAGCCGTGGCCATCAGTGGAGCCGTCTGGCTGGTCCCCTGGCTGTAAGCCGGCTTCTGAATGATTTATGCCGTCTTGAACTTGACTCCAGCGTGACGAGGAGTGAGAAGAGCTGCCCCCGCTAGAGAAGAACTGGAAGCCTGCGCTGTGCTTCCCGCATAACCTCTGGGTGCCGGAAATGGAGTATTACTACTGCCCCAGGCTGCTGAAGCTCTTGCGCTACCTCTGGGTGAGTGCAGGCTCCAGGACGGGGTCACCTCCTTTCCCTCTCCCCCTGCTTTGCTGACTTTGCTTTTTGGCTGTGTCTGGTTCGCAGTGTCTCCGTTTTCTTTAAGAGATGGTGAAGTTTACAAGGAAGAGAGAATGATGGGGAAAGGGGAAAGGGCTGGGTTTGGGAGGCAGAGCAGGTTTGTAGGAAGGGCTGAGACTCCTGAACAGGAATGCAGGTCCTGGGTCTGGTCCTCAAGAGAACAGGAAAAACGAGAACCACGTCAGTGAGTTTTTCAGAAAGCAACATGTATTTGATCTAAAGGACAATTCTTTATTCTGAAGTTACATCCCTCTTGCCTTTGTGTGTGTGTAAGAATGTCCCTCTTCTATGGGATGAAAATAGTAGATTTTGATTTCCTTTTCCCGAGCCTAACGCAGTGATACAGAAAGAAGTTGGGACCCCTCCTCCCAACACACACACACTGTGCTCTCTTATCTGTATAACAGAGAAAAAAACCCGGGACATTTTCTGATGAGATGTCAAAGTCAGGGAACCTGTGCGGAAGCGCTTCGTGGGGTGTAAAATGCTTTCAGCTCTCACTTTGACCCTGCCACTGGTCTGCTCTCTGTGGCTGGGCAAGTTACTTCTCTCCTCTGGGTTTCTGTTTCCTCCTCTGTGAAACCAAGGAGTAGGTGGAGGTGATTCTGGGTTGTGTGACATCCGTCAGGGCTCTGGGCATAGAGGGGCTTATCGAACAATTGTCCCGAGCTGGTCTCAGAGTTTTCCAGAATAATCGCCCCTGGTTTCAGGACACCCAAAAGGGAAAGTCTTAGGAAATATTATCTTTCCCATTGCTGAATGTTTGCAAATACTTCAGATGCCTTCTTGCCCAGAGAATTTTCCAGTACTCCTAAAAATACAGCTTTAGGAAACATTGCTTTTCAGCTGCCAGTCCCAGAGTGTCTCACCTCCCCCCCGAGCCCCCCGGAGCAGCTGGGAAGCAGGAGATCCTCCTGGTCTCTGTTGTTCAGCCACTGGCATATGACCATTCTCATATCATAAATGTAAGGCAACATTGATTGATCGACTGATTGATGTTTTAATTATGAAAATAATGCATGTGCATGGTTAAAAAAAAAAACAAAACACACATGGAAAATTCAGATGAGCACAAAGAAGAAATCTCCAGTAATTGTTTTTTGGAATTCTGTGGTTTGCAAGATCTGGATAACCTTGATGTGCCTGCCTGCGTGTTGGGCTCTGGGCTTGGTGCTGGAGGTGCAGGGATGACTAAAATACAGTCCATGATCCCCAGAACTTAGAGCTTGGCATAGGTGTTGAACTCATCCACAAATGGCTATGATCTATGTTCATTAAGCACACACTTTCCAGCAGCAATTTGGAGCTAGCCCCAGGTACTTGGAATACGGGAGTGAGACAGCATGGTCCCTGACCGCATGGAACTTAGTCTGGTGAGAACTTGGTCTTTGCTAAAGGAACTGAAACAAAGACCAGGGATATGTTAGGATGGGGGTGGTGCACAGTGCCTCAGGGGACACGGTCTCATTGGGGTACGGGGGCCTGGAGAGTCTCCCCAAGGAGGCTGAGCACTGGAGGGATGTAGCTGGGATTACAAGCGTGGACCACCACGCCTGGCTAATTCTGTATTTTTAGTAGAGGGGCTTTCATCCTGTTGGTCAGGCTGGTCTCGAATGCCTGACCTTATGTCCCACCCGCCTCGGCCTCCCAAAGTGCTGGGATTGCAGGCATGAGCCACTGCGCCCGGCCGGGCCTAGACATTTTGACAAGTCATAAAGGCCCACCCTGAACCTAAGTGTGTCTGAGCAGTCAGTGCTGTACGGTGACTACTACTTCACTTTTGTATCATTCTGTCTTATTAGCTACATTTCTAGGCTAACAGTTCTACCAAATATGAATATGAAAGTTTATTTTTAATGAGACAATGTTGCAAATTATGGTCAACCAACATCTTTTCACCAAATACTTCAAGCATAAAAAATGAGAATCTTTACAAAAACACACAGAGACGCCGCAAATTGGCAGCTGCCCATAACATTAAACAAACTGGACTCTTAAGAGCGGCTTCTCAACAGCATATCATTTTCATTATAACGTTGCCTGGTACAGGGAAAACTAACAAGTGTTTTTTAAGCATTGTTGCAACATTGTATTCCTGATAATTTAAGTAAACCAAAGTAGGAGTAAATGATACATGCCTAAAAATGACCATGGTTTATACTGTCAGTGGCCACTGGACTTAGGACTAGTCCAAGACCTTGATCTAGATTTTGACCTAGACCTAGACTGTGATCTTGACTGACATTTGGATCTAGGTGGTTCTTTTTTCCTTGATTCCTTTTCATGTCTTGAGCTAGACTTATAATGTGTTTTGGAGTCTGTTTTAGAGGTGCCTCTTGCTTTGGTGTGAGATGCAGACCTAGAACGTGATTTAGTCTTCATTTCTTTCTTGGGCTGGGACTTGGTCCGTGATCTTGAATTGGATTTAGATCTTGAAAAAGATCGATTTTGGTGTTTGAATCTATCGTTGTCGGAATGGCTTCTGCTACGCCGTGGTCTTCCAGTCGGTCTATTTCTAGGACTGTGCGATCTTCTATAGTTGTGATCAGAAGACCGACTTCTTGATCTCCTTTCGTAACTTTGGCTTCTTGAATGTCTGTATCTGTCATAATCGTCATAGCTTGAAGAACTGTACACATTCCTCCCTTCCTTGGCTTTCATCTGATTTGGTGTCTTCCGATCCCCCTGGGCAAACTGTATTTCAATCTGCCGTCCATAAATCCACTTTCTGTCCAAATTATGTAAAGCATCTTCAGCATCACGAACATCCTCAAATCGACCATAAGCACATCCTCTTGGACGGCGAGTGTAGAAATCAAGTGGAACATACACATCAACTATAGGACCATAACGACCAAATTCACGCCGTAAATTTTCAGCCCTGGTGTCGTCGCCACGTTCCTGATGAACAGAGATGTGGGGGGATGCAGGTAGCGGGCCATGGTGGCGGCGTGTCTCAGCCGGGCGCGCTAATGGGTTCAGCAAACTGTCCGTGGCTCCGGCGCCGAAGCCTCCGCCACAATTTCTTTGTCCATTCATCTGCCACTGGACACTTGGGGGTTTCCACATCTTGGCTGTTGTGAATGGTGCCGTGCTGAGCATGGGAGTGCAGACATCTCTATGGGATATTGATTTCATTTTCTTTGGGTATATGCCCAGAAGAGGGATTGGTGGATCTATTTTCAGTTTTTTGAGGAACTATACTATTTTACGTAACAACTTATTTTAGAATACTTGAGAAATGTTACAAAGATAGCAGCGGGAGTTCCTACATACCCTTCGCCCGGTTCCCCTCATGTTAGCATGTTACTATAACCATGGTTCAGCCATCAAAAGAAAGAAGTTAACATTGGTGCATTACTCTAAACTCCAGACTAAATTCCAGTGGTTTGCACGGGGGTGACTTTCCCCTGCAAGGGACACTTGACAATGTCTGGAGACATGTTTGATTGTCACAGCTGAGGACAGGAGTGCTACTGGCATGTGGTGGGTAGACACTGAGGATGCTGCTTACCATCCTATAATGCACGGGACGGGTCCTCCCCTCCCCTCCTCTCCCCTCCCCTGGACAGCACCAAGAATGATCCTGGCCAAAATGTCAGTTGTGACAAGGTTGAGAAACCTTGTCTTATTCCACTTTCACCTGTTCTTTCAGAAATGTTCTTGTTTTGCTCCAGGGTCTAGTTCAGGGTCCCACATTGTATTTTCCCACTTTCAGTTTCCTCCCCAGTAGCGAGCGCCTCATCACTGCCAGCTGAGTGAGCGAATCAGTGCTTTCCTTGCCTTTTTTTTTTGAGATGGACTCTCATTCTGTCGCCCAGGCTGGAGTGCAGTGGTGCAATCTCTGCTCACTGCAACCTCTGCCTCCCAGGTTCAAGCCCTCCTGCCTCAGCTTCCCAAGTAGCTGGGACTACAGGCGCGTGCCACCATGGCTGGCTAAGTTTTTGAATTTTTAGTAGAGATGGGGTTTCACCGTGTTAGCCAGGATGGTCTCCATCTCCTGACCTCATGATTCACCCACCCACCTTGGCCTCCCAAAGAGCTGGGATTACAGGTGTGAGCCACTGTGCCTGTCCATCAGTGGTTATCGTTTTGTGTGTCCACTCACAGCATAAAATAATCTGCCACTTTATTTAAAAACAGTTTGTAACCATGATATTTAATAGCTGCTTAATATTCCTACCTGTTGTCAGGCTTGGTTTATGGGGCACTAGTTTCATTTCCTTTGGATATATACCCAGAAGAGGGATTGGTGGCTCTGTTAGCCAGTTCTTTGTGGTTGGACACTTAGGTTATTCCCAGGTATTCACTGTATGCACAATTGTCCTCAGCCTTAAATCTTTATTCACATTTCAGCTTATCTCCTATGTCAGCTTCTTAGAAGTGGGGCCGAGCATGGGCTGCAGCAGGTTTTCTGCAAAGCTGTCCCTTGTTGGTGGGATGTTTTTAGCTTCCTGTCGGCCCGAGTCCTTCTCATAGCTGCACTTCTCTTCTGGGGGGAGAAACCACTATCTCCGTCAAGCCTGGTGCTGGCCCAGCAACAGTTGGGGTATGGGGAGAGAGATCAAGTTTCTCTTTGAAACCATCGGTAAGAGTAGATGAAGGCTGCCTCTGGCATGGCTGTTGGGAGTTACTTAATCTCCTCTGTTGCTGAGATAACCTCGCCAGACGGTCCCAAGGCCTGTGGCCTTGCTGGGGCGTAGGCAGCAAGCTGGTGCCTGGGGGTTGTCAATTACAGGAGTAGTAATGAATGATGCAAGCAGTAGTAATGCAATGATAAAAGTGACCGTCGCCACCACCGCTCCTGCTGAGTGCTCACAAAACCCTGGCGCTGTGCTAAGTGCCATTCCGAGGGGTCTCATTATATCCTTCTAAGAGCCCCAGTGGGTCGATCTCATTATTACCTCCATTTTGCAGTTAGGGAAACTGAGGCCTAGAAAGGCTAGTCAGCTCATCCAAGGTCCCCAGCTAGGAAGTGCTGGAGCGTGTATTTGAACCCAAGTCTCCCTCTATATCATTTTTACTACTTCATGGAGTCTGATCTTCCGGTTTGTCACATGGGGAAACTGAGGCCCATTGTATGGAAGCAACTTCACAGCCTACAGGAAAGCGTTCTGTGCACATCAAGCTCTGCAGGGTGGAGGATGACGGAAGAATGTTGCCCTAGGCCAGGTGGGGCTCTGGAGGGAGAGCCCTGGAATCCGGGCCCTGTCTCTACCGGCTGTGTGGCTTATGGCGAATCACATCATGGCTTTGGGCCTCAGTTTCCCTCTCTGTAAGTGGCAGTGGTCAGCCCCACCCGGCAGGACTGTGCTGAGGATTAGCTGAGGTAAGGGGCATTGGTGTCGTTGACACAGGGCTGCACTTAGAGTGGGCACTTAATATCTAGATGGTCTTTGTTGGGGGCTGGGGAGGGCTCTGATGTATGGCAGGGACCCCCACTTCCTGCTCCATGATCTTCCCAGCTGCCTCTCCAGCCCCCCACAGGGCCTGTGAGGCTGACTCTCGAAGGCTTCCTCTACTCCAGTCTCCCATGGCAGTGGGGGCTGCTTCGAGTGTAGTAAGGAACCGCTGGGTGGCTTTGAGGCCACGGTGGCCTGTGGGGCGTTTATCTTTTGTGTGCGTGTGTGTGTGTGTGTGTGTTGTTGGGCAACATAGCAAGACTCAATGTCTACAAAACAAATATTTTTTAATAGCCAAGTGCAGTGGTGTATGCCGGTAATCTCAGATATTCAGGAGGCTGGGGCAGGAGGATCACCTGAGCCCAAGAGTTGGAGGCTGCAGTAAGCTATGCTTGTACCACTGCTCCCCAGTCCGGGAGACAGAGCAAGACTCTGTCTCAAAAAAAGTGAAAAATACAAATAGATGTGGGCTGATGGGCTCCTGCTGACCTGACATGTGGAAGGGTATTGCGGGGACAAATCTCCGTGAGCCTTATCGTGGTGCCTGGCACTCCACACGCACCCCGTAAGCAATTGCTGTTGCCGTGGTTATCGTCATGATCAGCTTCTGGATCTCAGATCTTGGTGGCTTCAGTTTGTGCCAAGGGTCTGGTTTGGCTCTGTCTCGGCAATGTCTGTGGCTGAAATAGAAGAACTGACTATTTCTGTGCTGTTTGAGTTGGGCCTGAGGTTTGGGCCACGGGACAGGTTACATCATGAGAGGTTTTCATCTGACTGGAGCTGTGGCTGCCTTTTTAGGCCCAGTCGTGGAGGGGAGAACGGGCTTGGAGCCATCAGTCTCTCCTGCTTCTAATCCGTACTGGGCCACTTACTAATAGTGCATGAGGCCTTGAGCAAATCTCTTAGCCCTCCCAGAAACTCAGTTTTGCCATCTGTAGAGTGGAACTTATGATAGCAACTCCCTCGTGGGATGGCCTGAGGACTCAGTGAGGTGATGCAAACAAAGCTGGGCATACAGTATGTGCTGAATAAGTGGTGGCAGCCGATGCCGGTGCTAGATACCTGATGGGTCCTCGGTTCAGTTCAGTCACATGCACCAGGCTGTGTTCTCAGGGTTTGGGGTACATCAGTGCATGAGACAGTCATGATCCCTGCCCCAGGGACTAACACTCTTGTTTTTAATCCTGAGACAGAGTTTCGCTCTGTTGCCCAGGCTGGATTGCAGTGGCGCAATCTCGGCTCACCGCAGCCTCCACCTCCTGGGTTCAAACGATTCTCCTACCTCAGCCTCCTGAGTAGCTGGGATTATAGGCGCCCACCAACACGGCTGGCTAATTTTTAGTAGAGATGGGGTTTCACCATGTTGGCCAGGCTGGTCTCAAACTCCCAACCTCAGGTGGTCTGCCCACCTTGGCATCCCAAAGTGCTGGGATTACAGGCGCTGAGCCACTGAGCCCAGCCAGGGACTAACATTCTAGTGGGGTGTTCGGTCAGTCAACAATGGGCATGATATGTAAGGATGTCGTATATCATGTCAGGAGGTGGGGTGTGCTGGGGAGAGGGAGAAGGAACCAGATAAGAAGCTTCTGGAGGGCTTGGGTGTGTGGGGCCTCACCTCTCTAAGAAGGTGACATTTGAACAGAGACTTTGGAAGCAGGGAGAGACTAGGCCAGGGGAGCTTGGTGGGGAACAGGAATAGTCAGTGCAAAAGCTTTAAGGCCCAAGTCACAGGCACATTTGCAGAACAGGAGGGATGCCAGGATGGCCGCAGCAGACCGGGTGAGAGGACAGAGTGGGCAGCGAGGGCAGGGAAGTGACATGGCCTGAGTGTGACGTGCCTTGTCGTCACTCTGAGGACTGTGCCTTGTGCTGGAGGGCACCAGAGCCATGGGGACGTGTCCCTTTGCACAGGACTGACACAGCCCAACCGGACCTTTGAGCGGGTCCCTCTGGCTGTCAGGTGGGGTACAGACTCATGTAGGGGGGCCAGTGAGGACCCACTGCAGTTGCTCGGGTGGGAGATGACGGCCACCCAGACCAGGGGCAGGAGGAGGGGAGAAGTGGGCAGGCTATGGGTGTAGTGGGAAGGTTGAGCCCCAGGATGTGCTCATGGACACGGGATGGGCAAGACATGAGTCATGGATAACACTGAGAGTTTGCCATCTGCTAAAACCTGGAGCTGGCCTCAGCTTTCATTAGGAAAACTGCAGGGTAGAACGTCGTGGGGACAGATCAGGACCTGGGTTTGCACTTGTTGGTTGAGTTTGAAGTGTCGACTAGACATCGGTGTTGGCATACATTCTCCTCCTCCTCCCATACCTCGCCTTCACCATCTGTAGAATGGGAAGGGTCACTCATGTCCTACGCTTGTCTAAGAGTTATTGGGATGCTCAGGTGGGAGGGGAATTTTAAAGGATTAAAACATAGGGATTAAAACACCAAGCTCTGTTGTGAAATCCATCAGCCCTTGGAAAATCCTCACCATTTCTGAGCCCCAGGAAGGGGCACCCAGAACCTTTGGAGCAGAAGGAGGCCCTGCTCACATTCACTGGAGGGCTTGAGAATTTAGCTGGGCCCGGGCCAGCTCCCCTCGGCACCTCCCTCACTGTGACAATTCCAGACTCTTGGCTTTTTATTTATTTATATATTTTTAGGGACAGGGACTGGCTCTGTCACCCAGGTTGGGCTGCTGGGGTGTAATCATAGCTCAGTAAAGCCTCGAACAGCCGGGCTTTCGAGGGATCCCCCCACCTTGGCTTCCCAAAGCAGTGGGGTTACAGGGATGAACCATCACACCTGGCCAGTTTCAGACTCTGTGTGTGCCTGTTACTGCCCCTCCAAGCAGGACCACTGCCCTGCCTGTTAGTCCACAGGGTCCTTGCCATATGTAAAACAGATTGCTTTTTACAAAAATGAAAAGAGAGCCATCTGATAACAATGGGTCCCCAAGACTAGACTTCCACTTCCTGGTTTTTGACGGGCCTCAGTCACCCTCTTGTGCTGTTGGGAGCTTTGTCCTGAGAGGCTGAAGTGAACCCCACTCTCAGATGGCGGTCTTGGCGGCCCCAGCCCTAGCTGTTCAAGCAGTCATTGCTGGGTATCAGACCTTCCAGGGCTTAGAGCAGTCAGAAGGGGCATGCCAATCTAGACTGCTGAAAGGAACCATCAAGGCAAGGCAGAAGTTTGGGAGCGCTGGGCATGTGGGCAGAATACTTCTGGGAGCCAGGATTCCAGGATGCAAATGCTCTGTGACCCTGAGCAACTGTTTGCCCTCTCTGGGCCTGAGTTTCTCTGTAGGTATAATGATAGATTGGACTAGAGTCTCCTTAAAGTTAATTCCTGTGCACAGTCTCCCAATTCTAAGAGTCCAGTAGAGTGGAGCTTCAGAGTCAGGCCGACCTGGGTTGCCCCTGCTGCTCTGTGACCTTGAACAGGTGACTTCATGTCTCTGATGTTGTGTCTCACCTGAGGATGATCTTGTGTCTCCTTTTCTCAAATGAGGATTATGTAAGCATTTCATTGTGGAGACCAGTGGGGAGAGCACCTAGCATACAGTAGGTGCTGTCTTTCTGCATTTCCAGGGGAGGAATTGAACCCACAGGGTACAAGTTGCTGGCTGCCTCGAGGGTGGAATGGTTTCCCAACTGAGGCACTAGAGGGCACCCCAGTTCTAAGAAATCACTTAGAAGGACAGCGGCTTTTTTTTAAGCGTGTGCAGAGTTACACCATTTCACACCTGAGTGTGTGTGACTGTCTCAACAGCCAGTGAGGCAGGGGCTCTGATTGTCCAGATTTTACAAATGAGGACACTGAGCAAAGCCTGACTTGCCCAAAGGTTGCACAGAGCCCCTGGAAAGTCCAACATCGGGAGAGAATAGTGTGGAGTTGTAAAAGAAGGAAGGAAGCCGGAAGGATTGCTTGAAGCCTTGGAGTTCCAGACCAGCCTGGGCAACACAGCAAGACCCCATCTCTACAAAAACTGTAAAAATTAGCCAGCTGGGTAGCGCATGTCTATGGTTCCAGCTGTTTGGGAGGCTGAGGCAGGAGGATCACCTAAGCCCAGGAGGTGGAAGCTACAGTAAACTCTGGAAGGCTCGATGCAGGTTGAGGCCCTCTCTGTGCCCCCTACCCATAATGTTTGCTGCTGATAGGCAGATGGATTCTCCAGAGCTGAAAAAGGACTCAGATTTGTGGGTTTCAAGCACAAATCTGAGTCTGAACATGAAGTCACCTGTTCAAGGTCACAGAGCAGCAAGGGCAACCCAGGTCGGCCTGACTCTGAAGCTCCACTCTACTGGACTCTTAGAATTGGGAGACTGCGCACAGGAATTAACTTTAGGGAGTGGACATGTGGTTTCTGTGTTTGAGGCAGAGCTGATGTGTGTGGAGCCAGGATGCTGTGACCTGGTGCCAGCCACCGCCCCCTCTGGGCCCAGCATCTTATTTGAAATGCATTAACTTTTCTCACAGTTGGCTTGCCGTGCACGCATATTGAGTGCCTACCCTGGACTAGGCCTGAGCTGGGTCTAATACCTGAGTAGAACAAGAGAAGGTGGGCATCTGAGAGGCTGAACCACAGTGTGCAGAGGCCAAGCACCCCTGGAAGAGGTGAGAGATTTGAGGGTGTCACGGTTTTTATTGCTGTGATTGGAGCCCAGAGGATATAATGTTAACTATTCCAGTGGTTCAGTAACGCATGGATGAGAAGGTTGTCATGGAATTTGGTCTGAATTATTACAGTTTAAGAAAACCTGATGTTGGCCAGGCCCGCACCTGTAATCTCAGCACCTTGGGAGGCCCAGGTGGGAGGGTCACTTGAACCCAGGAGTTGGAGACCAGTTTGGGCAGCATAGCAAGACCCCGTCTCTACAGAAAATTAAAAAATTAGCTGGGTGTGGTGGTGCATGCTTGCAAGTTTCAGCTACTTAAGAGGCTAGGCAGGAGGATCACTTGAACCCAGGAGTTGGAGGCTGTAGTGAGCTATGATTGTACCACTGCACTCCGGCCTGGGTGACACAGCAAGACTCTGTCTCTCTAAAAAACAAACTAACAAAAAAAAAAACAACACCTGAAGTTTCATATAGAAATTCTGAGGCAGGGATGCACAGCTGCAGGTGTTTCATGTTGTATTAATATTTTGTATCAAACATTTATGTTAATAGAATATAAGCATGTTTGCATTGACCTAATATTTTCTAGCTATAATATAAACGTAATGATATAGTAATCAGAGATTTTTGTTTTGCTCCTTCTGTGTGCTAGTGTATTAGTTTTCCAGGGCTGGCACGTTAAAAAAAACCAGAGACTTCTGAACAGCTTCAACAAAGGAAATGTATTTTCTCACAGTTCTGGAGGCTGCAAGTTCAAGAGCAAGGTGTTAGCAGGGGTGGTTTCTCCTGAGGTCTCTCTTCTTGGCTTGGGGATAACTGCTTTCTCTCCTTGTGCTCACACCATCCTTCCTGTGCGTGTGTGCATTCCCCTGTCTGTTTCCACATTTCTTCTAATGAGGGGAACAGTCAGATTGGATTAGAACCCAACCTAACACCCTTACTTTAAACCTTATCACAACTTTACAGGCCCTATTTTCAAATAACAGCCACCTTTTGATGTACTATCAAAAGGGGGGTCAGGGCTTCAATATATGAATTTAGGGGAAATATAATTCAGTCCATAACAGCCAGGTACTGGGAAAAGCACTTTAAATTGTTTCTTTTTATCCTGACAACAGTCCTAGAAGGGAGGCACTGTTACTATGTGCATTTTGAAGATAAGGAAAAGAAGGCTCAGGGAGGTTAAGTCACTTGCAGAAGATCACACCTCTGGTCAACAGTGGAGCCAAGATTCGATCCCAGGCTGTCTTACTTTGGACCCCGCACTGTTTATGTATTTAATTTGACCTTAAACCTAGGGATATTTCCACATTCTATTGAATTTACCAAGCCGTCCTCACTCCTCCCTCTCCCTGTTAAGGCTTAGATTGGAAAAGACCCAGACAGTGGGGAGGAAAGGCCCTTGCCAGACCCCACTGCTGCCCCAGCTTGCCTGGGCCCCACCTGGCCCGTTTGGCCACCTGCCCGGGGGGCGTGTCTGGGGCCACCCGTTTCCAGGTCTGCCCTGACCGTTCCTATTTGCCTGGGCCCAGTGAAAGCCTCCTTTGTCCTCCAGTTCATTCCTCCTGGAGGGATGACCTAAGTCTTGTCTTGGGGACAAAGCGGCAGCCTGCCACGTGAGTGCAGGTCAGCCCCAGTAGTCTGCAGAGTCTCCCGGGCTAATTGAGGCAGGTGGTGGCCTTAGTTATACTTTGCCAAGTTAAGTGGGGTCTGGAAGCGTGCAGAGCCCCACCCCCGTGTCCTGAGAGATAATGCCAGTGGCCTCTGCATGCACAGAACTTGACAGTGGGCCAGGCGCAGTGGCTCACACTTGCAATCCCAGCACTTGTGGGAGGCCGAGGCAGGCGGATCACCTGAGGGTCAGGAGTTCAAGACCAATCTGGCCAATATGGTGGTGGTGAAACCTCATCTCTATTAAAAATACACAAATTAGCCGGGTGGGGTGGTAGACACCTGTAATCTCAACTAACTACTCAGGAGGCTGAGGCAGGGGAATTGCTTGAACCCGGGAGGTGGAGGTTGCAGTGAGCTGAGATTGTGCCACTGCACTTCAGCTTGAGTGACAGAGCGAGACTCTGTCTCAAAAATAAAAAAAAAAAAAAACTTGACAATGTATAAGGTGTTTTGTGCTTTCTGGTTTATCTGATCCTCCCAGATTCTGCAGGGTGTGCAGGGTAGGGACTCGCTGAGGAAACGCCTCCGGGCCAATTATCAGCTGCCATGACAAACAACTCCAAATCACTGTGCAAACCAGCCACAGTTCATCATGTTCATGGATCCCTTGGTTCAGGAATTAGCAGGGCTCAGTGAGTGTGGCTGCTGCATGTCTGGAGTGTCAGCTGGGAGCCTGAGAGGTAGAACCATCTAGAGTCTTCTTCACCCACATGTCTGGTGCATGTGATGGTTCGAAAGCCAGTCTTCCCTGGGACTGTCAACCAGAGCACCTAAACACGGTCATTCCTGGTGGCCTGGGCTTCCTCACAACACGGCAGCTCAGGGCTCTGGAAGTGAGTGTCATGGCAAGGAAGGCAAATGGCCACACTTCCCTTTATGATGGCTGCAGCCACGGGATTCACATAGTGTTACTTCTGTTCTCTGCTGGGCCAAGCAGTCACAAGGGGAGGGGACATGGACCACCTTCTCAATGACAGGTGTGCCAAAGAATGTGTGGCTGCATTCAAAACCACCACACCTTGCAGTAAATAAAATGTGCCCCGGTGACATGCACTGGGCACCTACTCTGTGCTGGGCATTGTGCCAAGGGCTTCATGTGGGCACATCTCTGTACTTTCAGCAGCCCCAGGTGGTGGTGGATTCATTGTTTTCCTGGCAGGCATTTGGCCTGGGAGGGCAGAGGAGCCAAAGGGAGCAGCCGTGCTGCTGGCAGTTTGGTACTGGGTGCGCCACAGTCGGAAGATGTGGGCTGATCTTTTTCTCTTCCTCCTCTAAACTTAGAATATTCCTTGAGTTCTTGAAAATCCTCACTGAGATGTCTGAATCATCTCACTCACCAAACCCTCCCTCTGGTGTTTATTTCCAGCAGTTTCTCTCTCCCTGTGTGCTGAGTGGCCCCCACCTTGCCCCCATAACCCCCTGTCCGCCCTGTGGCTCTGTGGGAGGGGCGTGTTGCTTGCTGCTGGGAGCCTTTGAGGAACCATTGGGTGGGGCCTCATGGCCCTGACATAGGAACCAAGTGGTTGCTCACCCTGTGTGTGAGCCGGTGTTTCTATGACTCCCTTCGGATCCAGGTCTGCTAGGGTTCATTCATCTGCCTTCCCACAGCCTCATATACAGTAGGTGCCCAATATATGTTGAGTGAACCAAGCTGTTAAATGGAGAGGAGGGGAGGGAGGAAGGAAGGAAGGGAGGGAGGGAGGGAAGGAATGAGAGGGAGGAACGCAGGCAGGCAGGCTGGCTGTTCAAGAGCAGAGATTCTCTCTTATGCACATCTGTGCCCCTGACACATAGTAGGCACTCAATAAATGTTCACTGCACCAGATGAATGAAAGGGTGAGTGGATGAGTGAGACTGATTGAGAGCAGAAACAGCTCCTCTCTTTGTGTCCGTGTCATATAACACAGAGCCTGGTGCTCAGGAGCTTCCATCAATGAATGTTATGCTGAATGTGAATGAATGAATGAACCACTTAAGTGAACTCTTCATCAGTAGTGGCTGTGTCTTATTTCATATCTTTATGCACAGTGCTTAGCTGAGTACCCAGCAAGTGCTAATTAATCATTTATAGAACCGAAGGAAAGAGTGAAGGGAAACAATGAATGCGAAAATGAAGCTTTTCATCCTCAGAATTCAAGTCTTGTTCATCGCTGTCTATCCACTTCCTAGCTTAAGGTCTTGCACGTAGCAGGTGCTCATTAAATGTTAATCTGAATGAGTGAGTGAGCGGGTGAGTGAAAAAGTGGTTCTTCAGGGTGGGACATGTCTTGTTCATTAGTTTCCTCAGTTCCTGGAACAGGGCCTGGCACACAGTAGGTGCTGAATAAATACGTGTTGAGCTGAAGGCGTGAATAAGGGCGTGCATAAATAAACTTCTGGATGGTAGGGAATGTATCTTGTTCACCGTTTCCCTCAGGTCCTACTGCAGGGCCAGCCGTAGAGCAGGTGCTTAGCAAAGGCTTCCTGCACTGCCCTGACTTTTGTCGGGCGTCCATCTGTGAATGGATTGCGAAGGGAAGCCCGGCTGGGAGGACCTCGCCCGTCTCGGTCGGCCTGCGCCCTGCCCCATCCATCCAGCCCCACTGCAGACTTTTCCTGTTGTTCTAGTCTGCACAGGTGGACAGGAAATCCCCCCAAAGGCCTGCCTGAAAGCTGTTTCCCATATTTTCCCCACACCGAGCTGGCTTTGAGCGGGGCCAAGGCACCACTCCGAGCCCCAGCGCTGTCTGGCTGTGGAACAGTACCCCCCAGGGACCCCTCTTCCACATTAGCAGGTCTAAATTTAGAGCCGGCTGAGCAGCTTGCACCAGGCAAGTAAAGCTGGGGGAATGTTCTTCCCACAGCCAGCCCCTGAAATCACCATGTTCAGCACTGGCCAGGCCTGTTAACCCCCAAACAGCGGAGCAGTAGGTATGGAGAGAAGAGTTAAGGCTTTGGGGTGCAACAGAGCAGGGTTCAGATCTACCTCCTTGACTTCAAATTTGCAATCCATGACAAAAAATTACTTATGTGAGCCTCAGTTTTTCTCATCTGTTAAATGGGTTTAATAAAACTTTATTCTGCTGCTCCACCCCGCACCAGCAATAAAGGAGATCTGGCACCTTCAGCCAGGCTTCAGGGTATTGACTCAATTAAATGAGATGCTGGGTGTAAATTGACTAGCATGGAGTTGTCAGTACTCTGTGGATGGTAATTTGGTAAAACAAAAGCTCTTGAGAAGATGGAAGTCATTTTACTGGTGTTATAATGATGTCTTTCTTTCTTTTTTTTTTGTGACGGAGTCTCTGTCGCCCAGGCTGGAGTGCAGTGGTGCAGTCTCAGCTCACTGCAACCTCTGTCTCCAAAGTTCAAGCGATCCTCGTGCCTCAACCTCCCGAGTAGCTGGGATTACAGGCGTGCTCCACCACACTCAGCTAATTTTTGTATTTTTAGTAGAGACAGGGTTCACCATGTTGGCCAGGCTGGTCTCAAACTCCTGACCTCAGGTGATCTGCCTACCTTGGCCTCCCAAAGTGCTGGGATTACAGGCATGAGCTACCGTGCCCAGCCAATGATGTCTTTCATTGCTCAGGCACTTACTGAGTACCACCAGATGCCAGGCTCTGCAGAAGGGTGCAGAGGTGCGGCTCCCACATTCCCCATCAGTAAACAAGGGTGACAGACATAGAAATGGATACCCGTGTGATAATGTAATAACTGCACTGTCTTCACACACTGAAGGGAATTGAGGTCACCTTTTAGGGACAGAACATTTAATGCAAGTGATGACCAAACACTAAAAATTGACTGGCACATTGACTGGCATGGTGGCTGACACCTGTAATCCCAGCACTTTGGGAGGCCAAGATGGGCAGATCACCTGAGGTCAGAAGTTTGAGACCAGCCTGGCCAAGATGGCGAAACCCTGTCTCTACTAAAAGTACAAAAATTAGCTGGGCGTGGTGGCGGGTACCTGTCATCCCAGCTACTCAGGGGGCGGAGGCAGGAGAATCCCTTGAACCCAGGAGGCGGAGGTTGCCGTGAGCCAAGATCGAGCCACCGCACTCCAGCCTGGGGGACAAGAGCAAAACTCCATCTCAAAAAAACAAAACAAAACAAAAACAAACAAACAAAAACCCCAAAACTTTTTTTTTTTAATTGGAAAAGTAATACACAGACATGTTTAACTTTTCCAACCGCGCGAAACAATGTTCTAAAGAGAAATTGGTCTCCCTGCCACCTCCAACCTGCAGTCCCGTCCTCTGGAAGCTGGTGACAGGTTCATGTGTCTCCTTTTGAAAATATTCTTTGCATACATAAGACAGTATCTGTGCCTATATCTGTGTCTGTATCCTCGTGTACATATGTATAGACACACAAACACGTGCATGCACGCACATAGAATTGGCCCTTTGGATCCGTGGGTTCCGTATCTGTGGATTCAACCAACCACAGATCAAAAACATTCAAAGAAAAATGTATGGTTGCATCTGTACTGAACATGTACTGACTTTTTTTCCTTGGCATTATTCCCTAAACAATACAGCATAACAGCTTTTACTTAGTGTTTGCATTGCATTAGGTATTATAAGTAACCTACAGATGATTCAATGTATATGGGAGCATGTGTGTATGTTCTATGCACATACTACACAATTTATATAAGAGATTTAAGCATCTGCGGATTTAGGTATCTGTGTGGTTCTGGAACTGATCTCCCACAGATACCAAGGGATGACTGTGTGTCTGTGTGCCTGTGTGTGTCTTTTAACTTTTAACACAATCAAATAGTGCTATGCAGAGCTATCAATGTCTTGCCTTTCCTTTTCTCATAATGATGAGATTTTTCCGTATCAGCACAGTCAGCCTGCATCCTTCTTGCTAACGGCTTTATATTCTTCCTTGCACTGTCATTTTTTGGACCCCTCGCCTCTAGACAGACACGTCGGTCGCTTGCAGTTGCGTGCACTATAAACAGCGCTGCAGTGAACATCTTTGTGCAGACATCTGCGCCCTGGTGTGTTTTGCTGCTGGAGAAATGCCTGGCCCTGGCGTTTCTGGGTCATCTGAAGATTGAACAGGGGTTTCCAGGCGGGCCGGGACTGGCAGGGTGATGGGGCAATGCTCAGGCATGTGTAGTAGGTGTAGAGGCTGGAAGCTGAGAAGAGGGTGGCGTGCTCTCAAACACAAACCGGCTCTGCTTCCTCACACCTGGGCTCTAGCCTGACGCATAAATGCCCCCACCTCTGCCAGGGCTTCACTCCATCTGTGAGGATCCGGGGAGTGCAGAGGGAGTCTGGCCCAGCAGTTTTTCCTGCTGTCAGGCCTCAGGGTTTGCATCGGAGTATGCTGAGATCTGGAGCCCTTTGCCCTACCGCTGTGCCAGTGGAGAGACCGTGATTCCTCCCTTCAGTCTCTGAGGTTCCGGCCTCACCAGGCACGTGGCTGGTGTGGTGAGAAGCCCACAGTGGCAGGCTGTTCTCAGCATCCTCCATCCTCATATTTTGGGTAGTTCAGCCGGGACCTTACCCTAAACATGTTCAGGACTCCAGCCGCATTTGGGATCTGGGTAGCTGTTAGGTTAATCTGTTTCCTCTTCCCTGGCCTTCCCTGCACATTTATTTTGAAAGTTGAAATCCCAAATGTCTCCCAGACTCCCTCCGTCCTTTAGAATGTAGGCATTCCTTTGGGAAAACTTGGGACCCAGAGAACTTTTCCGAGGCCTTGTCAGGAGGAATAGCCAGGGGCTGGCCCTCCCCGCCTCTGTAAGGTGAAGGGAATCGTTAGTTACTGGGTGCTTGCTGTGTATCAGACACCACACGAGGCACTTTTTCTGTCATCTCATTGAGTGCATGTAGCACTTTCATACAGCAATATTGTTGCCATCATTTTATCCCAGGCTCAGAGAGGTGTCGTACTTGCCCAGGGTCACAGTTGTTCACGGCTGTATCCCTGGAGTCTAGCACAGGGCCTGGCACACAGTAGGCAATCAGTGAACTCTTGTTAAATGACTCAGTAAATGAGTGAAGGTTAGATTAAGTACTGGCCCATTCTAAGT
>NW_016107552.1:2902161-2908789 GCF_001604975.1 Cebus imitator | reverse complement strand
ACCACGACCTCTGCCTCTCAAGTTCAAGCAGTTACCCTGTCTCAGCCTCCCAAGTAGCTGGGATTACAGGCGTCTACCACCACGCCCTGCCAATTTTTGTATTTTTAGTAGAGATGGAGTTTCACCATGTTGGCCAGGCTGGTCTCCAACACCTAACCTCAGGTGATCCGCCTACCTTGGTGTCCCAAAATGCGCCCAGCCTGGTCCCTTCTATTACAAGCAAAGGTGTTGTTGTTGCTGATGGTGATAAACATGATGATGATTTTGTTCCAGTCTCAGAATTGAAACTCACGCTGCTAAAGACAAAACTATTCTTTCTTCGCACCCCAGTTTACCTTGTGGGAATCTGGCATTTTGCATTTCTTCCTATCCAAGCCAGATTAGGATGTCTATTCTATAAGGGTGTCAGCAGAGATAGAAATCTGAACATTTCCTTCAGAAATTTCTGCATAAAAAACGAAAGCGAAGCAGAACGGCACTTGAAGATTTCAGTTGCCATGGCTATGGGTGATACAGCGAATCCTGTTCTCACATTCGTTCTTCCTTAGACCTTCAACTGCTGTATCTCCATTACAGGATTTTGGCTATTAAATGCATTTTATTCAGTGAGGGGTTGAGAGGAGATACCCGCAGCTGAGCCCCCGCTGACTGAAAGGCTTCCACCAGCAAGGATTTGTTGAACGTCTCGTTGGCTCTGGTTCCTCAGGGGTAATCTTCATCACCGTCCTGTAGGTGTTGGGATTGCCACCTCCATTTTAGAGATGGACAGGTGGAGCCTGTAGAATTTGGCTTGTGTGTGTGTTTGTGTGTTCATTCATTCATTCTTTAGTTTACTCGTTCATTCATTTACTCATCTGTTTATCCACTTAGCGAATATTTATCAAGTCTTTTCCCTGTGTCCGACGCTGTTATAGTCACCAAGCATCAGAGGGGAATAAGGAAAACACAGTCCTTGCCATAGTTGGGCGTGGGTTCTATTGGGAGAGACAGGTATATATTTATGAAAGATAAATAATTCCAAATACAGATAAATACATGAAGATAAGGAAACAGAATGACGTGATCATAAAACAGGTGAAGAGACTGGGAGGACGCATGAGTGGAATAACATTTGAGTGGAGCTCTGAGGGAGGGAGGCTGCCACGCAGAGACCGGGGGAAGGAGGCTGCAGGCAGAGGGAACAGCATGTGCAAAGGCCCTGTGGTGGGAACAAGCTTAGAGAGGTTGAGGCACAGTAAGAGGCCAGTGTTGCCAGCCTCCCATTGAGCAAGTAGGGGAAGCAAGTGGGGGTCTTGTGGGCCAGGGCAGAGCGTGTAGAGTTTATTCTGGCTGTAGTGGAGAGATGAGGGAGCATTTTTGGTGGAGGCTAACATTACAGGATGGAGAAGTGTCAAGCCCAGCCAGGCCAATGTGTGGGGAGTGGACTGGGGGGCAGGAGGTAAAACAGGGAGGCCAGTGGCAGTGGAACTTGGATCCAGTGCTGGGGTGGGATGGGAAGCAAGGAGGAGTGACCGGGCTCAGGCTGTAGTTTCAAGCTCAAGCCAATGGGAATAACAGGCAGGGTGATGTAAACAGGCATTTACAGCAACAGGGAAGAGTGTGGAGGGAGCAGCTTTGAAGCCTAAAAGGGCAAGAGCTCTGCTCTGATGCATCACATTGGAGGTGCAATTAGGTTTCCAAGATGGGATTGAAGGAGTGTCCGTTTGTTTTGTCTTGTTTTTGAGACAGGGCCTCTTCCTGTCGCCTAGGCTGGAGTGCAGTGGTGCAGTCACAGCTCACTGCAGCCTGGACTTCCCTGGCTCAGGTGATCCTCCCGCCTCAGCCTCCCAAGTAGCTGGTACTACAGGTGCGTGCTACCACACCCACTAACTTTTTATGTTTTTTGTAGAGATGGGGTTTTGCCATGTTGCCCAGGCTGGATGTGAACACCTGTGCTCACTCAAGCAATCCACCCACCTTGGCCTCCCAAAGTGCTGGCATTACAGGTGTGAGCCACCATGCCCAGCCTCCATTTGGTTTTTAGCAAGTGATGTTGAAGCTTGGCTGATGGGGCTGTCCCAGCAGAGGGGGAGACAGGGTTGCTGTAGGGGACAGAGGGACAGTCAGATACAGGGGAGCTGTTGTGAATTGGTGAGAAGAGATGGCACCTCAGCACAAAAGGAGAAGCTGGCCTGGGCTGTGAGTGTGGCCCCTCCACCCCCTGCACTGGAGGGGGGCAGGGTGGGCTCCCAGATGCAGGGAACAGGGAGGGTGAGCTCGAGGTCACCAGCTGAGTGCGGATGGGAGAGTTGCAGATTGGTGGAAAGAGAGAATTTACTAAGTTTTGGAAACAGACAGCTTCCTGGTTTAAATCCAGTTGGCAAGTGACTATGTTCATTGAGTACTTACTGTGTGCTAGGTAATTTCTAGACAGCATCTGACACAACTCACACAAGCTCTACAAAGTGATTGCTATCATTACCCCCATCTACAGATGAAGAGACTCAGGCTCAGAGAGGTGCAG
Organism: Cebus imitator; assembly: GCF_001604975.1. NCBI lineage: Eukaryota > Metazoa > Chordata > Mammalia > Primates > Cebidae > Cebus > Cebus imitator. The sequence goes on along the minus strand of NW_016107552.1, from coordinate 2,906,286 downwards.
TAACTTGTCTGAAGTCACACAGCGCATTGGTGGAGGGGCCAGTTTTGAGCCCAGGCAGCATAGCTACGCTTCACATCCTAGGAACCGGATCAGAGGCTCAGATTGCTCGTCTTTCAGGAGGAGAGACAAGACTTTGCAGGGCTGTTAGTGTAATAACATGAAATAATGGATGGCAACCCCTGTAGAGCGCCTAGCGCTGTGCTTGGGCACAATAGGCGCTGAAGGGACGGCCACTCCCTCCCCTGACCTGCTTCTGTTCGCTTGCTTTCCATTAAGTGACACTGGCTGGCAGCTCATTACTGCACATTGTGTTCAATTGCTTGGAGAAGTCCTTCCTCCCAGGGATCTCATTAAGTCCGTTTTGAAATGAGAACACTTGGTGGGGAGAGGGGAGGCAGTTACTATTATACTGTAAAGTAACTTGTTTAAGAATGGAGAGGCACTGGGATCTTCCCCACCCCTGACACACACACACACACACACACACACACACACACTCTCTCTCACACTCTCTCTCTCTCACAAACACCCTCACACACATAAACACACACACACTCATACACACACCCTGTCACACACTCACACACACATTCACACCCTCACACACATACACACACATACACACACTCACAAACACCCTCAGACACATAAACACACTCACATACACACCCTTTCTCACACACACACATTCACACCCACACCCACCCACCCACACACACACACACACACACACACACTGTCTCTCACACATACACTCACACTTGCTGTCCCCACTCCTCCTGCTTCTGCTCCTGGCAGTGATGCTGGTTTGCTGGCCCCTCACCGGCCCCCTGCCTTGCCTCCCAGGACATTTCACTTCGGGTTAAAGAAGGGAGGGAGGAGAGAGAGATACATGAGGCCACCCTGAGGATTGCGCAGGTGTCCACATCCAAACGCAAAGGCCGCTCCCAGGTTAAAGCATCACTCTTGTGTTTGAAGAAAGCAAACCATCAACTCAGACCTTCTTGAGGGAGGAGTTGTTCTGTCCAAGCTCCAGACAGGACATTTTCTGTTGCCTCCTTGAGCCTGGGGAGGAATGGTGGTTGGGCAGGGCTGCCCAGTTTAAACGCACGCGTGGGTCATTTGCCTGGAGCTCGGAGCCCTCCAGAGGGACCGGCGTGTTGGGCTGCTGGCAGCACCTGGAGACCCCCAGGGTGGCTTTGGGGAGTGAATGAATGGGGGGTGGACACCTGAAGGGCCCTTACAGATCATCATGGCAGCCCCTCCTGGTTGGCTGTGAGGACACAGGCCCAGGAAGCACCTGGGTCTATTCAAGGCACTTCAGCAGGTGGGAGGCAGCAGGCCCTGGGGTGGAAAGTACAAGGTGAGAATGAGAACACCCCTCCAGGGAACCTGAGGAAGGAGCAGAATGGGACCAGCTAGTTGATTCTGGTGAGGGCTGATGCATCATAACCCCCGTCCCTCTTCTAGGGACCGCGCCAGGCCTCCTTTTCTTTCTGAAAGGTTTTAGGAAGCCCGGTGAAAGCTCCAGGCAGTATTGTTAGAAAACACTTGGGGAAGGTGATTGTGAAAATGAACACTTAGGAAGATGCGTCACCATGGCAGTCTGAGCCCGGCTCCGGGAGGCACACGTCCTACAGTCTCAGGACTTTGACTTTGTGTTTTCGAGAGCACAGCCTGTGTCCTGGGTGAATCTGAGAACTCCAGGAAGCCAACCCTTCCTTCCTCTCTCCCTCCGCCCGCCCTCTGATTCTCGCTGATCCCCAGCTCTGTTCATGGTTCTCTGCTACGTCCACTTGTTCGTTCCTCAGCTCTTTATTGAGCGTTTTAAGGGGCGGGGATACTGTAGTTAACAAGACAGATATGAGTGCACTGAGTCTTATGGGGGCTTTCTTGAGACGTGGGGAAGGCTCCCTCCAGAGTGTATGTGCAAAAGTTCACCAGCCTGCAGACCAGACAAGCCCAGGTCCAGGCCTCATGCAGTTACTTCCTAGCTGAGTGACCTTGAACACAACACTGAGTAGCTCTGAACCTCAGTTTCCCCCTCTGTAAAATGGCAGAGATACCATTCAGTCACTCTGTGATTCTAGAGATTTTATGGGGAACGGTAGCTGTGGTTCTTAGGAAAGGCCGGGTGCCATGAGGTCCAGTCTTTGCACAGAATCACATTCCAGCATCCGGGAGCAAAAAAAAAAAAAAAAAAGCCAATAAAAATGGCAAATGCTAATGTTGATTTGCATCTCTAAAAGAACATCAAGAAACATGTAAATGATAAGCTACAGGAATACCGATGACTGGTAAATCCCCCAGACTCGTCTCCACGTGCCCAGTCTTGTGGAACCTCGTTTTTCTCCTTTTCCTGGTTCTGTCTGTTTCCTGATCCTTTCTGACTTAGCACGACCTCACCGTTCTAGTTAGCCTTGGGCATTTTCCTCCCTTGTGTCTGGTCCCGTTCTTCTCTAGCCAACACAGAACATTTCTTTGAAGGTGCAGCACCCAATGGAGGAAGCCTGGGTTTTCTGCTGGGCCTGCCCACAGTCGCACTGTCCCTGGGATCAGACGGAAAGGCAGGATTTGGAGCTGCGGAGCCAGACGTGTTCCCTGCCTGCCGCAGATGGCCGTTGGGGAGCTGAGCTGGGAGTTCTTCCTGTCCTCTCTGTGATGGGGGGGGAGAATAAGCCTAGAGCTCCCGGGGAATTCTGTTGTGTGTCCCCGGCCTTGTCAGATGAGAGACCATCTGCAGGGTACATGGCGAACCTGACACACCAACTCCAGCATCTGAGAACTCCAGAAAGGGCTTGTGCACAGCCCGCACGGGACCTTGAGACTCCTCCGCCCCACTGGGGCGGGGTGGCAGTCACAGCCGCTTGTCCATGGGCCGTCTCCAAGGGCTGCCTCTCTGTGCCCGTCCACCAAATAAAGACATCCAGGAGCCTGGTCTCACTTGTCCTTGACTACGTTAGAGTAGACAGAGGTGGTCTTAGCGGTCACCCAAGACACACAAGGCCTTGTGGGGCCCCCAGCTTCTCAGGCTTCCGTCCTTTCTCCCTGCTGCCTCTCTGCTAGTCTTTGGGTGTTTCCCATTTGTCTAAGACACTCCCATCCTGTGCCCTTTACCCTCAAAGTTCTGCCTATTACAAGATCCAACACCATTACTATTTTTTAACCGTTCTGAAAAACCGTAATTGACATACAATAAACTACATATTTCAAGCGTATAATCTGATGAGTTTTGACGTACGTGTATTCCCGAGGAATCATAACGCCAGTGAAAATAATGAACACATTCCTCACTCCCTGAGGCCTGCTCCTGTCTCTTTGGAATCCGTCCCTCCTTCCAGCCCTGTCCTCAAGAAGCCACCACTTGCTTTCTGACATCGTAGATGGGTTTGTGTGTTGTAGACTTGCACGTGAATGGGGTCATGCACTCCACGCTGTTCTTCATCGGTGTCTCTCACTCAGCATAATTATTTTGAGACTCGTCCACGTTGAGGTGCATATCAATAACTCGTTCCCTTTATCGGCGCGCTTTTCCATGGCGTGGATGTGCCAGCGTGTTCATCCATTCACTTGCTAAACGGCATTTGAGTTGATTCCAGTTGAGAGCTATGGTGATGAAACTGCTGTGAACATCCCTGTCCCAGTCTTTGTGTGGGCAAATGCTTTCGTTTCTCATGGGTAAACACCTGTGAGTGAAATGGTCAGATCCTACGGTAGGTGTACGTTAAACTTGTTAAGAAACTGCCAAACTCTTTCAAAGCGTTTGCAGCGTGTTGCACCCCCAACCTCAGGGTGCGAGCGGCGTGGTTGCTTCATATTCTCACCGTCGTCATTTGGTGCAATGCTGTCGTTCCATCAGTGGAGATGCTGAAGGTAACAAAGACCCCATAAAAATGGGTCTGACAATAAGTTCACCAGTTGGAAAGGGAGTGTTAGTGTGGGGTTCAGCAAACTACGGCCTGTGAATCGAGAATGAATTTTGCATTTTTAAAAGGTTGCAAAAGAAACCAAAAGCCGGCCGGGCGCGGTGGCTCAAGCCTGTAATCCCAGCACTTTGGGAGGCCGAGGCGGGTGGATCACGAGGTCAAGAGATCGAGACCATCCTGGTCAACATGGTGAAACCCT
>NW_016107552.1:2894868-2902000 GCF_001604975.1 Cebus imitator | reverse complement strand
AAAAAAAAAAAAAAAAAAAAGAAACCAAAAACCACCCAAAACATGAAGAAGGTATGACGGAGACTGCACGGGACTTGCAAAGCCTGAAATATTTACAATATGGCCCTTTACAGGAAGTTTTCCAAGTCCTGGATGCGCAGATCCACCCACACTCTTCCCATCCTCCTTTGCTCTTCTCTGCATCTTATTCCCTCATGGTCCCCAAATGGCTGCCACAGTTCCAGCCATCCTTGGGAGCCTGGACGACATCCCACCAGGGAAGAGGTGCGTCACTGGGAAGACTTCTCCCCATAGTCCACCCGGCAGACTTTCCCCCAGGTCCCATTGACCAGGATTTGGTAGGCAGAGGGTTGTGGAAATTGACACTTAGAAAGTAGCAAAAGGAACACTGTGATGTAAGAAGCCCAGGAGCTGAGGAGCAGAGAAGGTGCTTTACTTGGAGGGCAAAGCAGCAGAGAAGGCTTCCTGGAGGTGGGACATGAGCACAAAGCAGAAATTGGCTAGAGAAAGGGGTGGGGAAGAGAAGGCATTGCATTGCAAATAGAAGAGTAGTTCTTCCATCCCTCCCCTCCCCTCCCTGCATCTCTCTCCCCTTTCCTTCCCTAGACGAGAAGCATTGGCGTGGTGGCTCACACCTGTAATCCCAGCACTTTGGGAGACCGGGGTGGGCGGATCACAAGGTCAGGAGTTGAAGACCAGCCTGGCCAACATGGTGAAACCCCATCTCTACTAAAGATACAAAAAATTAGCTGGATGTGGTGGCAGGTGCCTGTAATCCCAGCTACTTGTGAGGCTAAGGCAGGAGAATCGCTTGAACCTGGGAGGCAGAGGTTGCAGTGAGCCAAGATTGTGCCATTGCACTCCAGCCTGGGAAACAGAGTGCGACTCCATTTCAAAAGAAAAGAAAAGAAAAGAAAAAAAACAAGAAGCATCAAGGCTGCGTAGGATCTGCAGGCAGCTCTGGGTTACTGAGGGGGGCAGCCTTTGCAGCAGGAGATGACTGGGTGGGGGGGGCTGGGGGGTTTGCTTTGATTGCCCTGATGCTGGGGGTTCTGGAAGAGATGAAATCCAGGCTAGCCCAAGGTCTAGGACTCTGAGGCTGTGGAATGTGCATTGTACCCCAAAGACAGGCTGCCACGGGGACCTGTGGCAGCCTGTCTTTGGGGTACAATGCACATTCCACACCCCTTTGTCAAGATGCCAAGGCTGCCTGGCCGCCCCATTTCCTGCCCTCCCCGCCCACCCCAGCGTGGCTCCTGGAACAGCGTGGGTGGCGCAAAGGAGAGGCTCTCCGCGTGCAGAGAAGCAAGGCATGTGAGAACAGACCTCCAGCCGGGTCAGGAGAAAGCACTCCTGGGTGGAGACTGCTCCACAGCCAGACCATTCCTCACAGCAGCTGTGAGATGAGAGAGGGGCGGCCGCCCAGATGAGTGATAGAAACGATGGGGCTGGGGCGTGGTGCCACTGTTCCCTTGCCCAGGGAGCCAAAGCTGCTAAGAGGGTGGTCCAGAGTGCAGGCCTTCAAGTCAGACTTTGCCACTAAGCTGCTACACAGCAGCCGTCGCTCTCCGCCTCAGTTTCCTCCTCTGTACAATGGGGATACTTGTTTTGTTCCCATGAGTTGGTCAGAGCATATAATGCTACCACCACCTGGTAGAAGGCTACTGTTTTTCTTCCCTTTTAAAGGCAAAGAAGGTGAAGCTCAGGTAAGGTACGCTACTTGCCCAGGGTCACACAGCAAGGAGCTGGAAGGCCAGGCAGTCAGACTTTGGAGCCCTGCCCTAAACTGTGCTTGCGAGAATGACATGAGATGATGTGGGGCCTGGCACACATAATATGTCCTGTCAGCTCTTAGGAAATATGTACCCTATTGGAGCAGCCTTTGGACAAGTGTGGATTTAGCTTGGGGAAGGGAGCATTTCTCTTTTTAAGTTTGTTTTTCAAAATGTGATTATTTAAGCCACACTCATTCCAATGGTGGATTCCAATGGGGCACTCCCCATTGGAATATCTGTACCTGTTGCTAGGGGTCTGCTGTGCGCTCTTGGCTTGCACCAATACTTGGGAGGTAGGTATCATGATTTCCATCTGCAAAAGGAGGCAGCTAAGGCAGGAGATGGCTGTGGAAGGGCCCCGGGCCACACAGTATGTGTAACTCTGTCTGGTGGCCTTGCAGAGGAAGGCCGGGGGTTTCGAGCTGGTCTCTCCTGTGGTCTTCCTGGATAGCCCCCTTGGGGAATCAAGGCCTAGAGAGGAGGGGAGCACTGTCTGGGACCCCACAGTGGTGTGGGCAGAGCCTGGCTCCTCTTCTCCATTCAGCCTGGGCAGGAGGGCATACAAGGTGCCCTCCACGGCCACCCAGACCTGCTGGTCATGGAGCTGTCAATGTGGTTGAAGTTTTATCAGAACGGAGTATGGGAGGGGGTCCCCAAAGCCATGCTGGCAAACCTTGTGTTTTTCACCATCAGGCTTCAGTCGGGGTTCACGGCTAATCTAAGTGCAAGTAGGAGAAGGCAAAATGGAGCGGAGGGAAGGAGGAACACAGGGTAAGGTCTTCCCTCTCGTGACCACATCTTCTGCACCCTACAATCCAGCTGACACAAACGGGGGTGTTCCCAGGGGCAGGGTGGCGCGGGGGTTAAGGCCACAGGTTTTGAGTTCCACCCAGCCATAGGTGGTGTCACACAGCTCTACACATAGCAGATGCATGACTTGGACTAGTGACGTCGTTGTTCATAGCCTCCGTTGTCCCATCTGTACAATGGAGATTACATCCTTCCTGGATTATACCTGTCAAGAAGGCAGTGGGGCGCATAGAAGGCCATTGGTGAGTGAGAGCTCCCGTGAGGTGTGACTGTGCTCACTCACCCCAAACGCCAAGTCAAACAGTTGCACAGGCTAGGGATTGGGTCTCTGCCTTCTCTGCTGCAGTGCCTGGTTCAAGAAGTAGGCACTCAAGAAAGAGCTGGTTGAAGTCAGAAGGACGGGAGGGAGGGAGGAAGGAAAGATAGAAAGGCCTTCTCCTTTCAGTCCTTTAGGATGCTCATGGAGACCTTTACAATCTCGGAGTGTTGCGTAGGGGGCAGTTCAGCCAAGGAGAGCAAACTCACTGGTCAGAAATACATTTCACAGAGGAGGTCACATGTCCCTCATCCCGGTTGTCATTTGTTGTTTCCCAAGAACATCTTGCTTTGTTTTGCTAGCTGAGCCAAAAATGTGGAACTTCAGCTGCTCTGGTGGAAAGAAACGCGTTGTCTAGCCCCATGCGGGGTGGTGAAAGACACGAGCAGAGCGCCCCTACTCCTGCCCAGGGACTGGTTACCCCAGAACCGCTGGGTGGTCCAGTGAGTTAAGTCAGTCAGGGGAGTTAGGTGGGGGGCCCTCCGCCTGCCTGTTCCCATTTTAGAGAAGGCCAGGGTGTGCAGCCTTGGGAGATGCCTGGCTCTTGGAAGACAGGCTGTAATTACAGACTGGCTTCTCCATGCCAGGCAGGGCCACATGGCAGACTGTCCACAGCGTGGAAAACGCTGCTTTCTACTTGAGCTGAGGGTGGGTCCTCATAAAGGAAAGTGGTGAGTTTCTGTCTGTTTCTAGAAAAATTTCCTTGCCAGATGATTAGTTTTTTTGCTCGTCACAAGGTTAATTAAAGACATCTTAGGTCACTAAAATGACTATTTGAAGAAGAATGTGATAAATTAACACAAGGAAATCTTCTTGGGCTTGGTTTATAAATAATCTGGGATTGACTTGTAAAAAGCAAGTCATTTCTATTTTTCTGTCTTTTATCTGAATTCTTTTCCCTGTTGCCTTGGAAACAAGTCTCCCGAGAGGGATGTTGGGAGTTCTGTGACTTGGGTTCAAGCCTCAGTGATTCCTCCATTTCGCACGGTGGGTGTGATGAGATCCTCTTGAGGATGTTGGGTATCAGGGGTGGACAGGACACGTCCCTGTCGCCCACGGGTTCAGGACCCAGAGGGAAAGACTGTTGGGTAAACCAGATAACAGCCAGGTACACTGTGTGATTCGGTGGGGTTTACATAGGCAAGGTGGGAGCCCAGAGGTACCCCCTGCCCCCATGGACATAAGGAAACAGGGGAGTATGAAGCTGAGCTGTGGTGAACTGGATGCCGGCCAAGTGAGGAAGGGGTGGAAGGGTGTCTTAGCCAGAGGGAACAGCATGTGGAAAGGCTGAACGAGAGATGGTGTGCACATTCCCAAATGAATATCTGTCCAGTTTGCCCAGGGTAGAAAGGACTGGGGAAACAGGTAATACGTGAGGTTGCAGACACTGTCAAAGTTCAGATCAGGTACAATTCCTAGGAGATATCCGCGAGGGCGCCTGCTGCCGATGGACTGTGAGGCCTTAGGGCAGCCCTTGATTTGGGCTTTTTTTTTTTTTTTTGAGACGGAGTTTCGCTCTTGTTGCCCAGGCTGGAGTGCAATGGCGCGATCTCAGCTCACCGCAACCTCCGCCTCCTGGGTTCAGGCAATTCTCCTGCCTCAGCCTCCTGAGTAGCTGGGATTACAGGCACGCGCCACCAGGCCCAGCTGATTTTTTGTATTTTTAGTAGAGATGGGGTTTCACCATGTTGACCAGGATGGTCTCGATCTCTTGACCTCGTGATCCACCCGCCTCGGCCTCCCAAAGTGCTGGGATTACAGCCGTGAGCCACCGCGCGCGGCTGGGCTTCTTTATTAAGTGGGAGGGTTGGCCTAGGTTGGACCCTGCTGATGTCCTGGCTCTGACTGTCTAGGGTTCTGTGCTTCATTTGAACAGTGAGATCATAGGAATTATAACGGAAAAACCATCATCCCTTGTCGTCACCATTTATTGAAAGTTTTTCTTGTTGTTTCGAGATAGAGTCTTGCTCTGTCGCCTAGGCTGGAGCGCAGTGGTGCAATCTCCGTTCACTGCAGCCTTCACCTAGAGGTTCAAGCAATGCTCCTGCCTCAGCCTCCCCAGTAGCTGGGATTACAGGCACACACCACCATTCAAGGTAATTTTTGTATTATTTATTTATTTTTTTTTAAAGATGGAGTCTTGCTCTGTCACCCAGGCTGGAGTACAGTGGCATGATCTCGGCTCACTGCAATCTCCACCTCCGGGTTCAAGCAATTCCCTGCCCCAGCCTCCCGAGTAGCTGGGATTACAGGCACCCACCACCATGCCCAGCTAATTTTTATATTTTTAGTAGAGATGGGGTTTCGCCATCTTGGCCAGGCTGGTGTTGAACTCCTGACCTCGTGATCCACCCGCCTCGGCCTCCCAGAGTCCTGGGATTACAGGCGTGAGCCACCGTGCCTGGCCTGATTTTTGTATTTTTAGTAGATATGGGCTTTGCCATGTTGGTCAGGCTGGTATTGAACTCCTGGCCTCAAGTGATCCACCCGCCTGAGTCTACCAAAGTGCCGGGATGACAGGTGTGACCACCACGGCCGGCCTTATTGAGTGTTAACTATGTACCAGGGGCACAAATTATCTCAGTTTTTATTTTGTTGTTGTTGTTGTTACAACCTTTTGAAGGGGGTGGGCTTCAAACAAGACGAGAAAACCATGCCTCAGGCGATGCAGGCCTTAGGCGGAAGCCCCGCGCCATCAGCTACATTCTGCCTGACGGTGTTGCTCCATCTGAAAGGGAGCAAAAAAAAAAAAAGGAGATTGAAGCTGAGTTCGCGAGCCAGCCTTCCCACTCATAGTCCTGGGAATTCGTCTCCAGGCCAGTCGATGAGAAAGGAAAACTGATGCAACTGGGCAAGACTTCAGAAGGCTTTTCCTGAGCCTCACGAGAGGGCTGGGAGACAAGAGAAGTGTAGAGAATGAGGGGGTGAAAGGCTTTGGGATCAGACAAGCCTGGGTCCCAGTCCCAGAGCCCTCTTGCCAGCTCAGTGACCGTGGACAAGTCCCTTTGGCTCTTCATACCGCACTGTCCTCTGTAAAATGAGGATCATCACTCACAGGACTCACGCTTGACGGACGCATTGAGGGTTAAGTGAGGTAAGATGTGCGAGAACCACTTCCTGGTACACAGTAAATCCTCATGAGTGGTTGTTATTATTTCCACTGTACCCCTTCTTTTCTGTTTGTTTTGTTTTGTGATGGAGTCTTACTCTGTCTCGCAGGCTGGAGTGCAGTGATGCGATCTCGGCTCACTGCCCACCTTCCGGGTTCAAGTGATCCTCCTGCCTCAGCCTTCTGAGTAGCTGGGATTATAGGCACCCACCACCAAGCCTTGCTAATTTTTGTATTTTTAGTACAGATGGGGTTTTCCCATGTTGGCTAGGATGGTCTTGAACTCCTGACCTCAGGTGATCCATCCGCCTCAGCCTCCCAAAGTGCTGGGATTACAGGTATGTAATGCGCCCAGCCCCAGCCTTCTTTATTAACATAATATTAGTGTACCTCTTGGTCTAGGATGCACAGTCCTGGAATGTCTGATCTTTTAGGAAGCAGGATGTGAAGAGGGTAGTATAAATGAGCCTTCTGCAGGAGATTTGGGGAAAGCTGAAGGTTACCTTGGAGGTGGGAGAGGAGGGGAAGGCAGCCATAGGCAGGGATCCCACATGTCCAAAACTCCAAGGGCAAGACTGAATGTGCCCATACTTCCTGGCCTTTCCATGTGCTGCTCTCTCTTTCAGCCCTCTTGGAATACTCCTGTTCATCCTTCAAAACCCCACCCTGATAACCCTCTTTTCATTGTAAGTCCTTAATAAGTGATCATTTTCCCTGTGACCTTCTTTCCTCAACCTTTGAATTTCTTGGTTGTGGCTCACCCCCCCCATTACGTTTCTATAGCATGTTATTCACTTGTTCATCAGAGCCCTTGGCAATTGTTCTTTTTTTCCCTCCTATTTCTCTCTTCCACCAGACCAGAGATTCTTGAAATTATACATGTTTGTGTTAGATTTTGGGACGAAAATGGGATAGCCTCAGATTTGAGATGGCCTTTGGGGACACCTTCCAACCTTAAATGGCTAAGAATCAGATAGATACACTGAGCTCTTCAGAGGCTATAGGTCCCCTCAGGCCCAACACTGTCTTACAGAAAGTAACTGTCCAGGGAATGTTTGTTGAGTGAATGAATGATTGACATACTCTGATTTCTTCTCTTCTTTTTTTTTTTTTTTTTTTTTT